>NW_023458562.1:36787991-36815877 GCF_013731165.1 Rhagoletis pomonella
ATTAAAAGCTCCTACTATAGAAATTGTTAAATTCAGTAGGAAATTAAGATGGTTTTCACTAAGCAATCTTTGATTACCATAGATAAAACTTATTTTTGACGAGAAGTGTTTCGGCCATCACTATTAAGGAAGAGGGCTAAAAATAGTTGTTTTTTTGTTTGTAAAAATATGTATTCATAGCTCACAGAAAATTTCTAAATAAGAAGTTCAGTCTGGCGCAATATGCAGTAAGGGTTTTATCCAGAGAATTTTCAACCGATAGCCTATAAGACCCGGTTGATAAAATTGGATAAAAGTCGCGTTTTCATTGATATACGGCGGAGGGCAAACAAATGCGGACGCTAAATTTTAATAAGTTTTGGTAAAGTAGAGCTGACAACATATTTAACAAGAACAATCTTAGGTTAAATTTAAAGCTTTGTACAGGATTTATAAAAATTCTACGAATTTCAGCCAATGCTCATCCAAATTTCAAACTATTTTCAGAATTAAAAAAATCATTCATACATTTTTGGCAATTTTTCGTACTTTCTAACCAAAGCCATGTAAGTCCGAATTTCAAACTTTGTACACAATTTAGGAAAATTCGAAAGTTCCATAAAAAATTTAAACATTTTAATCAGGATTTTTAGAAAACAAAATTTGGTATGCAGTTATGTTGCCCATAAAATGCAATTTTGAAGTAGTTTGGACTTATCCCTGATTTTTGGAAATTTTTTTGCTGGCTTTTCGAAAATACTTTGAATTGAAGAAAATACGTGACACCTCAGCAAAAAGAAAAAAATGCCAAAAATCAACGGTAAGCTACAAGCTGCTTCAAACTTGCACCTTATTATACTAAAATTTAATGGACTATTAAACTGCATACCAAAACTTTTGGAGAAACTTTGTCGATTTTTTCTAGTGCTGGATTTCTACCAGGCATTAAATGGCAAACAATTTTAATGACAAAGTTGGGTATTAAAATATATTCGTGTCATCACGTTAAAAATTAAGTTCGTTTCTAGTTGGCATTTTTTAAACGGCAAATATTTTTTGTCACATCAATGTCTAGTGGAAATTCGGCATAATCTTTGCACAAAGATTGAAATTCTTTCCTACATGGGGTTTTGTTAGATATTTAGTGAGAAAAATAGCCAAAACCGATTAAAATTTCGCGTCCCTATTTATTTTCCCGTCACTGTATGCCCGCAGGAGTGCAAAGTAGCTAAAGCTTTCAGGCACATTTTTCTCCAAGAAATCGCCGTCTTCTAACACTACCATTTCAAAGGTATTTATATTTAACCAGTTGATGTTGCAACGCATACTGCAAAGGAGTAAATATCAAAATTTTTCTTTAAAATTATTTAAATATTTCCTCCTTGGCGCTCTTCATTTGCTTTCTACCTGTCAAACTTGTCTGTACTCTTTGCCACATTTTGCATTTATACAAAATTTGCTAAATTTCTAGAAATTGTGCACTCCTCTGCCCGTCCAAATAATGCCATTAGAGCGTGTGAAAAGTGTAGGCAAAGCTAGCTGGAAACTAGGTGCCAGACAAGTGCCACTTGACCCACAATGCCTTTCTGTCTAACTGTCCACTTTGCGCGCGGCTGTGTTGCTTTGCGTGGTCGTCAGCACTTCCGTGCCGGATTTATTTGTGAGGAAACTTTAGACAAAAATGCAGAAACACAAAAAAAAAAACGTTGGCGCTACGCAGAAAAACTGCCAACCGCCATCATCAACGACGACGGAATCGTTTATTTGCGCATGAAAAAATTTAACGCTTTGAGGGAGCGCTTATTTGACTGTTTCCACTAGGGGGAAATTAAAGGAGAAAACAGAAAACATTCAACAAAAAAAAAGCATGCGGATAAGGTTGACATTTTTTTTCATGTTTGCACAAAATTTTTTCACTTTCACAATTTTTCATTTAACTATGTGTGCATTGGCTAAGTAAATGGCTCTTGTTTGTTTGACTAGCTCTTTGGCTTGGTTTGGAATTTACTTTGTCCAACTTTATATTCCGTTTTCTGGATATTTGATTTTTTCATGTGGTCGGACGGGTATGTCACTTTATTGACTGCCATTTGAAAGAGTAAGCAAATAACTTTTTCGATCACAACACTATTTTAACATTCATTTTTCAACTGCATTTTTGTATTTGCTCGAGCGAGGGTGATTCGATGCTTCTTCTGACTTCTATTTAACATGCGTACGAGCACTATTGAAAATGCAAAATAAACATGTAACGTTTCCGGTAGAGTAGAATTAGAAAACGACTAGGGAATAGAAAACGACTCAATTTCATTGATTCGCTCTAATAAAATTGCATGAAGCGCTTACATTGAAACAAAGAGTCCAAATAAAAATTTAATGCCCAATAGCCTTTAAGGAGTTTTGGATAAGCCTGTCTTTAACCCTTTGTTTATAAAATAAAACTGGAAAAATTTTTGATTGGAATCCTTTGGGACTTACGACCTCTTTATTTTGTGATTCTATTGAAAATTAAGTTAACAAGCTTATCACAGGTAACAAACTGCCACGGCAAATTACAGCAAGATTTTGCATAGTTGTATTTACATATTTTGATTCATGAGTCATTTTGGAAGAATATTTGGTTCGCGATTATAATTTTTGACTCATGAGTTCAATTTTTTGACCTACGTGTTAAATGCTTTGACTACGCCACCATCCTCGACAGAATGGTGGTTGATTGAATACTGTATCTGTGGCTATAAGGCAACGGAAATTGATCTCGACCGAGACTTTGAAATCCCTTTTCCATAAAGAAGTGACTGAGAGTCTAACCTTATTCTAAGCCAAGTTTGAGTCTGACTAACAGAGCAATTCTGACCAAGATAGTAAAAAATCTTTCGTAAGTCAAACGAAAGACAGGTGGCAAGATAGTTTGAAAGACTTTTGTTATTCTAGCAAAGAAGTCTCAGAAAAAAAGCTCCCCTCATTAAACTCTCGTGGTGAAAAGCTATTTTGAGAGAAAGCAGTTGTATATCATTTAGCTCGCGTCGCTCCAATAGTCGCATTGACCGAGTGAGCAAAGCACAGGCGGACCATTCGAGTGATCCAAGTTTGAGTCCTAGGCCACCGGATTTTTTTTCTTTCTTTTTTAAATTACCTTTTTAATGTTTAGATTTTATGGTTTTCAAGAGAAAAAAATAAAATTTTTTAATTCTATTTAATTTTATTTATTATTTTCTTTTTTATTATTTTTTTCTCTCTTAATTTAATTTTTTTTCAGTTTTTTAATGTATATTCTTTTAAAAAGATGGGATTTTTTTTTATATCATTTAATAGTTAGTAACTTATTTTCTTTTTTCTTTTTTGAACTTAATTGTTTTTGTTTTTTTTCTAGTTTAAGTTTATTTCATCTTTTGGATTTTATTGCTTATAAAAGAAAAAATATTTAAATTTTTAGAAACTAGTTTTATTTTTTCTTGTCTTTCTTAATTTTCTTTTAGATTTTAGCTTTTATTATTTTAAAAGAAATATATATTTTATTTAATTTTTCGGATCTTATTTGTTTTCTTAATAAATTCTTTTCTTAATTTTGTTTTATTTTCTTTTAATTTTTAGATTTTGTTTTAAGAATAAAGTATTTTTTGTTATTTTTAAGTGCTAATTGCTTCACTTCTGATTTAATTTTTTCCTTTTTCTTATAGAGGTAATTTTAAGATTTTTTTTTGTTAATTTCATTTTTAATATTTGTTCAACTTATTTTTGCTTTATGTAAATTTTTTTGGTAAGTTTTTTTGATTCATTAAATTTTACTGTTTTAAGACAAAGATATATACATATATATTTTTTAATTTGATTTATTTTTTTTAAACTTATTGCTAAAAGGCGAACAGCATAAAACTTAAATCTGCTCGTTAGCAGGTATTTCAATTAGTCATTCAAAAGACAGTAAAGAGCTTGCAAGAGTTGAAATTTTTTTACTTCTAAAGACTGTGAGATGAAAGCAATATTGCCAGATTTACAGTTATAACTGTAAATTACAGTTTTTTTAGACAATCAGATATCAGACAATCAGTTATTTAAATCACCTTCTAGAAGAAATTAAAGTTTTTTCGAAGTATACAGTTTGAACGAATAAATTATAATTTCTCTTTCGGTTTTTCAGTTTTTAAGATCAAAGTGGACCGTTGAAGAAGCAGAGTTTCGTCATTTGAAACAAATGGTCCTTTGCATTCCAGTCACCTCAGCAAATATGGAAAGCATATTTTTCTAAATCGTTTTGAATAAAACAAACTAGAAATTCCAGGAATCTGTGGTAATTTAAGAATTGAAGATTTACTAAATTTGAAGTGCTCGATAAAATTAACGAAAAATAATGAAACTGAATTTCGTTGAAGCAAAATGTCATTTAAATTTTCCATTTTAAAAAGTCTATTTTTGTTTAGTTAAGTATAATTTAAACGGTCTATCGTATTTTATTTTATGAAAACGAATTTTTTTATTTATGTTTAATAAAATTATAAAACCTTAATTAAAAAAAAAAACTCTTCTTTTTTGAAGGTTACAGTTTTTTTTTGTCGAAAATACAGTTATTTTAAAGAAAATTTACAGTTGTTTGAAAAAATACCCTTTAATTTCAATTAAAATTTTTTTCCAGTTTTTTTCTAACGCACTTTCTTTTGCACATCATCTGTGCAATAGTCTAACTGCCAATCGAAAAACGTTTGATTTTTTTCTTTATTTTTCAAAATAGCCTCACTTTTTATGCTCTCAGACTTTCATATTCAAGCTTGTTTACGTAAGCCGTGCAAGTTTTTCCTGTCCTGACTTTTTTGCTGCTTTCTCATTTTTTAGATTCTTAAAAAATAGTTTTTCGTTTAGTGTTTTGTTAGTTTTTTTTTACCCAAACCGTTTTGTTTACTACCTGTTACCATACTCAATCATTCCCTCACTCTTTGTATTCTCGTACCGGTGAGCCCACTCGAACATGCATTTGATTGAGTAATTTAGTTTGGTTGTATTTTTGTTTGCTTGCTAGGCAGTTTGTAAATTGCATAACGATTTTGTTGGCAAGCAGTCAGACCAGACAGGCCATCCAGTCAGTCTACTATTCATTCGCCCAGCAGCTGGCAGCACATCACTTTCCGGTGCTGTACATCCGCCATTTTGTAAGCGTTACTTCGTTTTTTTTTTTTGGCAAGGAATATTTTTCGTACGAATTTTTTAGCAGCATTTTTTTTCTAGAAATTTCTGCCACTCTTTGTGTGGCAAAGTTTTTTTTTTGTGCGTTGTATTATCTCCTGGCTGCCTGCTGGGAGTGAGGCTGCCAGCCGCCACCGCTTTGCTTCAGTTATGTGCCGTGCTTTGACTTTATCATAGTGGAAGAGTGTGTTGTAAATTTGGGTTTCCAACTAAACAGCAAACTTTATGCTCCTCCTCTGCCCAGCCCTGATGATTTTCTACATGACTGATTTCATGCCAACTATCCATCCAGTCGGCGATACTAGGAGTGGCAGTTTATGTATATCACGTGGACTTTCTGTTGCATAAAGCTGATAGACAGTTGAATGGTTGAGCGCCTGTAGATATGCTTCATACATGCATATGTATGCGGCCGTATATGAAGAACTATCGCTAGTCGCTATTCCTTATCGCCTGGCCGATTCAGTGGAGCGCACTATTTTCACTCTTTTGAATTTAAAATCAGTTTGACATTTGCATAGCAAAACCCCCTTAAATACTCCGTTATGGCCACCATATAAAGCTTAGTCGACCGAATGGGTACGTACGCTGCCATTCTGATAAGCTGTTTTTAAAGGAAGAATAGTTAAAGTAAAGCCGGCCAAAAAAAAGCATTCACTGTCCACCACCTTTTCCTCTGCTAAGGCTTTCTATCAGTCCGCCTTCGGATCAACTCTGTACAGGCTAGCTCACCCAATCCTTTACAATTCAGTTCACACTCCTCCAAATGATTTCATGCTAGTCCAGCTTCGTTTATTTCATCTAACAGCACGGTCAAATGACCCAACGGCACACATGCATAGTCTGCTAGCCCGTAGCCATCTAATGTTAGGTGTGCACTGGCGTCTGTGTGCTTAAAAAAAGCATCCAACTTGACACACGCTTGCTCTCCAACCTTCCATTGAACAATGACAGTTTGCACTCGCTCGAAAAAAATTTTGAGGCAAGCAACTTCAATGCAGAAAAAGTCAATACACATACATACATAGCCGGAAGCTTCGTAAAAAATCTCTGCATATTTATTCGAGGGCATCCGAAAAATTTTCTCGATAGCCCTACACAATTTACGATATATTGGACGGCCAATTGAGGCGTGCAAATTTCTAGCAACTACCTATTCACTCATGCTATGCTGCGTGCGTCAAATACATTACTAAATTGGAATTTTTTACGTGTTGTGAGTGAAAATGTTTCTCTACGCGTTTGCGTGCCTTTTTTTTAAGGAGCGAAGAAAAACAAAAAAAAAAAGGAAAAAATATTGCTTAAGTGATTTATGCTTTCCTTTCGAGCAATTACTCAATTTTACAGTGAAGTGCCGTGCGATTTAAGCAAAAGGATCTTAGCTTTGGCGCGAATATTTTGCACAAAATTTCTGAAGCTATTAAAATTTTTAATCTCATTCAAATATACATTTAATTTAATGTATCTATACGGTTGTAGGAGGCGGGGTTATTGGCAAGCGCTGGGGTCTCTCGTCAAAGGTAGTTATTTGCTTTTACGAAGCTACAACTAAGCAAATTTTATTATTTGGGCTATTTTTCTGGTGGAATGCACTGGACAAGGCCTCCATCGTCTAGCAGCTGGAAGCAGTGCAACGAGTTGCCTTAATTGGGATCAGTGGGGCACTTGGAAAAACTTCTACTCTGGTACTTAGATTTAGCAGGTAGAGCTGCCGCTACGCGCGCCGCAGTATGGTTAAGTGGAGTGGACTTTAAGTTCGCCGCGAGCTATGGGCACGCCAGTATTTTAAAAAGCTTCAACACGAACTGACCACTGCATGCCGCTTGCAGGTGCAAAGGGATCTTTCACCACCCACATTCCAGCGACAGAGGACTGGGAGAGTTGCAGCAACAGGAATCCGGGTCCTGTGAATATATTTAGGAACGGATCGAAGCTTAATGGTGAGGTAGGTTAAGGCGTCTTCTGCAAAAACTCTCCATACATCTGAAATTCAGGCTAAAGAGAGGATGTTTGTCTTCCTTGTCGACCACATCGAACAACTAGGCTATTAACCTTACCTGCATGCCGGGTCATAGCGAGAAACTGTATGACCGATGAGCTGGCAAAACAGCGAATCCCCTATAAACGACTCAAGGTTAGAAAAAGTCTGGGTGCTTCCCTGGTCTCATGCGGTCAACTTCTGGACAACTGCGCGTTTAGTCAGCTCAGCGTGCGCTGGGCAAAGACCTTGAAATGCAAGGTGTCTAAATCCTTCTGACCACAAATACTCCGAAGGCGGTCCAGGGAGCTCTAAAGACTAAGCAAGTTACACCTCTCGCATGCTGTAAGGCTGAATATCACCGATGACCCAGCTGCATGAAGGACGATGTGGTGGATTCATTACACTACCTGCTGTTCTGGTGCCCTGCCAGGTTCCAGCACTTCGGGTCGCATTTCTTTACATTCCTGATGAGCTTTCGGGAATGGATATCAGTCACTTAAGGAGCTTCGTGGTGATCACTGAGCGTTTTTCATATAAGAAGCCTTAGGTGTCATCGTCTTATGCCTTCCCCTCTGTTTCTACCCTGCTCCTCACCTTTCCAGCTTGGCAAGATATAGATGGTGGCACGACTGATCATTCACCAAACGCGCTATCGCGCTGACATATTCTAAATGAGCAGACATATTCTAAATAAGTCGCTATCGAAAGCTGAAACATTCTAAATAAGCAGGCATCCAGTCGGATTTGAGATCCGGCGCTCAGATATATATACCAGATAATTGTAAGGCAGAGGAATTCGCCACTACTGCAACGCCCTTTTCTCTCACCGCTCTTATCCCACAGATGGACAAAAGAACCGATACATGTGGTAGTACGTCAAATCCGGACCAAGACTGGACTAGACTGGACGAAGATACATAGGTCTAGCGTCATCATTCAGTTCACGAAAGGTTCGTGCAATCATCAGTGATCATTGCCTGATGGGAATGAACGCCGAAAGAATGGAATTTCCAAACAAATGACTTCTGTCGAAGCTGCCGAGACGCAGAGGCAATCGAAAGACTCGTTTACTTTCCCTTCCTATGTCCCGGATTGATGTGGTTTAGATTATGTTATTTTCAGAAACACTTTTTCGACTATCTTGCAGATTTAGGTTCGTCAAAATTTTGATATCTTCAATTATCTATACTAATTATATAAAGAGAAGTCCCTCTTTTTTGTAACAGGTAATCTCGCGAACGGCTGGTCCGATTTTCATGAAATTTTGTATACAAATAGCTTTCGGTAACCACCATGTTTTAGGCTAAAAAAATTTACTTTTTTCCGAGAAGTGGATCAGGGACCGATCTATTCCAAAAAATCGCATTTATGGTCCGATTTGCTTAAAATTCGGTACGGAAGTAGTTTTTTAGCAGATATTAGGATATATGGTCCATTTTTTCCGAGAAGTGGAAAAGGGACTGATCTATTCGAAAAAATCGTATTTACGGTCCGATTTGCTTAAAATTCGGTACGTAGGTAGCTTTTTAACATATATTAGCATATATGATCCATTTTGTCCGAGAAGTGGACCAGGGACCGATCTGTTCGAAGAAATCGTATTATGGTCCTGCCGCACGTGTCCCAAGGATGGTTTTAGGCTGAAAAAATCTATATGTAATGGGGCGTGGCACTTCCCATACAAACCGAATTTCTCATGCTACATATCTCTGAAAGTGTGCATTGGTAGAGTTTTGGAAATTGGTATGGAGATATACGAAATCAATCGCATACCCTTAGAGAAAAATTCTAGCTATTGTAAAAAGGGGTGTGACATCTCCCATAGAAACCGAATTTTTCAAACTGCTTATCTCTGGAAATTTTTTGGTAGAGTTCTAGAGTTTTGTATGGAGATGTACGAAATAAATCGCATACTCTTGGAGAAAAATTGGAACTATTGGAAAAGGGGGTGTGGCATCTTCCATACAAACCGATTTTTTCATACTGCCTATCTTTGGAAGTGTTCATGGTAGAGTGCTGGCACTTGGTATGGAGATATATGAAATCAATCGCATACTCATGCAGAAAGAGGGCAGCTGTTGAAAAGGGGGGGCGTGGCACCTCCCATATAAATCCAATTTTTATTCTGCATATATCTGAAAGTATTCATGGTATAGTACTGGAACTTCGTATGGAGATATGTACAGTATATTTTGCTTTGCTGCCTTTATGCTTAAGTGCACATTTAAGATACCTACCCTAAAATGCGCATTAGTGGCATTATTTTTAACATTTATAAGGAAACTCCTCCGATATATGCATTCAACATACCTGCACATTGGCGATACCTGCCTTAAAAACTGTGCAACTATTATCAATTATCAAAGAAAGTATTACGTTTACCTGCACTGGCCCTACAATTATCTAATTTTACAAGCTTTTATTTATTTTGCTCATCTCGCAAAACAACGAAAATTGGTATCAATTAATATATAGTTATATAGATAATTAGATACCATTCGGTAAAATTTTCGCTTGCAGTAATTTCTACGTGGTAAGTGCTTCTCCACTATTTGGTTTCATAGGGATTCGGATACCTTCCTCATTGAAGTAGTAAAGAAAATTCGCTTAAGTGCTTTTTTCGGTTAAGTGCACAAGTTTTTCGTGCAAAGAAAGATGGGCAGCTAAGCAAAATATACTGTATATAGTTGAAATCAAGCCCATACTCATGGAGAAAATTTGGGCTATTTGAAAAGGGGTGTGAGGCCGACAAACCTACCGACCTTTAGCTATCTTTGAATGAATATTTTTATTCTTCTGTAGGTGTGTTTGTGAGTGAAATCCTCCTAAATGGTTGTACGGATTTTAACGAAACTTTTTGTGTATTTGAGTGGGTCTCGGGATGGTTTAGTTTCACAATTTAATCCGACAGTTGGCGCTGTAGTTGAGTTATTACTAAAAATCTTATTTATGATCCGGTTTGGCTAATGTTTTAAATATGTATGCAATACTATTGCAAAAACGTGCTGCCAAGTGGTGCTGAAGTCGAGCTAATACTAAAAATAGCCAAGTGAGAAGAGGGGCCGTGAAGGTCAGATTAAATCGACCTGTTGCACCATTGAGTATATCGAACTCTCCTGCGCCAATTGCAGCCCAATGGATGTGATTTTCCAATATTATTATGCGTTCAAACTTTTAAGGTATTTCGTCTGAAATAAGTATATGTATGTATATTGCATTTCTGTAGAACAATGATTCGCACCCATTTTGAAATTGCCACCTACTATACTGTAAAACTTCTGGGACATTCACTATAGAACCGGGTCATTGTTGCCGCCAGGGAGTGAAGAGGAAAAAATTTATTTCGCTTTGCGAATAACCGTGCTATGAAATGCCGCACAACTGGAGAATTTCAAGAACTTCTTCACGGATATAACACTTTCCTTAGGTTATTTAAAGCGGCAAATTACCACCAAACCATAATCTTAGCAGACAAATGTGCCAATGAAAATCATAAACGTGAATTGTTGGTGAAAATGTTGGACCAAAAATTTTCAATAAAATATATAAAAATTTTGGGCGGGTTCGCCGGGTCTGCTAGTTTTTAAATAAAACTAATTTGTTCTATGTGTTTCTAAGAGCATGCAAGACACATAATGTTGGATACACTTCGAGATGGTCTCTTCTGGCCTAGACCGATTTCAGCCATTTTAAATTAGGCATTTCAATGGCATCTCATTCTTCATGAGAAGCGCGAACTCAGCTGGCAAATCAGGTTTAGATAACAATTCAGGATAAAATTCAAAGAAGCGGAGGAGCTTTTTATTTAAATATGTTTAAGAAATTACTAAATAGTTGAATTCGGTCCACAAGTTTATTTTCTTTTTGCTCTCGCGTTGAAAGCATTCTCTGCGAAGGTATGCAACGAGATTGCTTTCTTCTTTACTTATTTTCATTACTTCTTATTCTCTCTTTTTCGTTTAACGTCGCCTGACATTTATGCAAATTACGTGTCGTTGCAACTTTCTGCGGGGCAAAGCAAAGTTTATTGTGAATTTTTGATAACTTCATTTCGGTGCATAAATGTTGAAAGGGAAGACAATCAAGGTGGATGGACATGACGTGCATAAGAGGGAGAGCCCTCTCATTTGTGACTGAACTATTGAGAGCTGAAAATGGCAAAGAGAGATGAAGTGCACGTATAAAAGTGAAAATAAGAATTGGTGACATTTTTATTTTTAATTTTTTGTAAGGAGTTTCGAAGGTGAAATTATTTCAAAAGAGAAGTGAAAAAAAAAATCGATTAAAGTGGTGGTATGAGGTATAAGTATGTATATAAAGCATTTACAAATTTTTAAAGAGCTATTTCGCGACAAGGTTAGCAAAGGCCTTAAGGTTAAAGGATTTCCATAAAAAAAAAAAAAAAAAAAATATAGAGATTTACATGATCTCAAAAATTGTGAGCTTTTGTGCTTTAAAAAGCTTAGACGACTGCAAAAATTATAAACGCTTTGATTTGAATGATTTTTCTACAAATCTACACTATTGCTGAGAAACTTTTCTCCAGATGCGCCAACTAAAAAACAGTATTTGAGGAAATTAAAAAAAAATTAACTGCAGTTTTTTGTGATATTTACTGTGTAGAGCGCTAAAATAAGCTTATGGATTTCCATTTTTTTCCAAAGCTTTTTTACCTCAGGAGTATTGATAGTATTCCTAACTAGGCGTGATTGGATTAATAGCGAAACTTGGCGCCTGTTAAGCTTTAAAAGCGGCTGTTTATAGAGGGGATTATTTTATAGGGCTTTAAACTGACATCATAAAAGATCAGTTGAGATTTAAACAGTGCTAAGCTTTCACATTCGATATTAAAGCTTTAATCAATGGTTATGGAGCTTTCGCATATTTTTTTGAATGCACAACTAAGCTTAACAAGTTGATTTGTAGACATCCAATTTTTCAATGCAAAATAAGGTTGCCAACAATAGCGAGGCTAAAATAGGCATTACATTTATACTTCTCCTACTGAATTCTCAACTGTGCAAAAGCTCTAAAAAAGTGATAGTGAGATAGATAAAAGATTTTATTACGGTACCCCAAAATTAACTATGCGACTCACCAGAAGGAGTGAATTGCTAATGAGTAAATTTTTGAATTTTTCTTACTTCCTTTTCGCACTAACTACAATAAAGCAGATGTGCATTGAGTTCAAGCGCGCGGTCGGTTTCAACTTTTATTGCATGCTTGCAATTTTTACGCTACTTAAACGCAAGCAAAAAGTGCAAGAGCAAGGAAACGAAAATGAGAATTTGAAAAGTCAGTTGAGGTGACACATTTGTGCTACAAATCAGCCACACCTTTTAACAGCCGCATATTGGCATAAATTCGTTTATCTTCGTACCCTCCCCCTACCATGCCCTGGGTCGCTACGTAAGCGCCTTAACGTGCAACTTTCTTGCCATATTGCAGCTGCCAAATTTGTTCACAAGGAGACGCGCGCGACCTGCTGCAATATTGGCAAGCAAAATGACTTTCTTCTTCAATTTCATTCTGCCACCACTTCTTCTCCACACTCGCTTCAATGCAGCAGACATTGTGCTTTCCTGCACGAACGCCACAGTTTCATTTTCGTTTGCTTTTCCAGCCACATTTTCATTGTTGAACCTTTTTATTATAAAGCTGAGTATGTTTGTAGGTGGAATAGTTTTACATAAGTACACGAGTGAATAGTTTTTCGTTTATGTATATGCCATGTGTCTGTGCTCCTTGTTTGCCCGCCCAACGCCAACATCCTTGCCTGGCATAATAATGTTCTCTACGTTTGCTTCGCTGGCGCTCTGCATGATACACAATATCTTCCTTTGCAGGGCATCTTCCCCTATCACTTGTTCCACCTCGAGTTTCTCCAGTTTCTTTCTGCCTTTGCGCAAGTATTTTTTCACTGTCTACTTACATACTTTCTTTACTGCTTCAACGTGCCTTTAGATCTGCTGTGCATACATTTCACTACTTCAGCCTTGAGTATTAAATGGAATGTCCTTGAAGGTGATGCTAAAAGCTTTTTTAATGGGTGAGTCATTCATTTTGGAATGGGAAATATTTTAAGATCAAACTTTATGCCGTGTTTTGGCGAAAAATAAAAACGTAATGCAACAATGCAGAAGCTTTTGAAAAACAGATATCTTAACTATCGAAAGTTGTCAAAATTTTTGTCTCAGTATGTGAGACATACTTTTTTTTGATATGTTTAGTATACGATGCTAACAAATTCACAATAACTTTAAAAAGCTTTTAAAAGCTCTCGGTATTCAAAAGCTTACAAACAGAAGCTCGGGCGCACTGGTAATAATTTATGTAAAATTTTCACTGGGAAACATAGAAAAGCATAAGAGGAGCTTTTTGAAAGCTTTGGAAAACTGTTCAGGATTTTTTAATACATTAAACCACTTCATTGGCATATATACTTACCAAGCTTTTTAAGATTTCTGTAAATTGTATACAGGGCTGGCATGGCATGAAAGCTCTCACTGATCAACACTGATTTGAAAGTTCGTTGAATACTTCTTAATGAATTTTTCGTTTTTCATAGTGAGCTTTTATATATGTCCTTTTACGTTCGACAATACTTTAAGTTTAATTTATGTGTCATTAATAGTTGAAAGATTGTTTTCTATTAAAGCTTTTTAAGGTCTTAGTACTCAATAATCCATTTCCGGCCTTTAAAAACTTTAATGACCGATTTTTCTAGTCCATTTTAAAATTTATCTGTTTAAAAAAATAGTTTAAAGTGAAGATAAAATATAAATAAAGCTCTTTGAAAAAATTCTGGTAAACAAAAATTAAAAAAAAAAAGTTGTAAACAGACGCGTACAGAGTAAAAGCTCTCTTAATCATCACAGGTGTGCATACATAGAGCTTACGTGATGAGCTTTTTAAGGTTTCCGTACACTTCGTTTACACCAGCAGTGACCACTGAGAGCTTTTACTTCGTGCGCCTCCACATTACATGTATAAAAACAACGTTTTGCATCCTTATAATGCAGTCGATTGCAAAACATATACCGCTTGAAAAATTGTTTTAATATTTTATGGATGCTAATTCTCTATAGAAAGCTTTAGAAAAGTTTCCCCGCAGAATATGTTTTAGACGTGACTGGTCTAGGTATTAAAATTTGTAAACAGAACAGAAACTTCGAGTAAGCTTTTGTGCTTAAAGTTAAGGTATAGTTTTATTGGCATAGGCAAAAATTCCACACTTTAATTAAAGTTGATGATGTGTCAGCCAAGAAGGTGGATTTTTTTTTGCAAGTCAGGAGTAAAGTCAGACAAAGGTCACCATCAAATTTTCTTCCCTAGTTCCTTAACAACTTTTTTCTATTCAATTGCCATTAATTTTGTATCGAATGCTGTTTAGTTTTTGCTGGCTGCCAAAAATGTTATTGCTTTTCGATTTTGGGAAAATAAATAATTAAGTAAAAGACTTAAGTACTTGGAAAGAATATTAGAACGTCGTCATCGGTGGAAGTTTACCAACTAAGACATGCAGAAAATGTACTCTCTAACATTACGCTAAAAATGGTAATTTGACTGAAACAAGAATTTCGGGATGGTAACTGTGGTTATCACATCATTTGCGTTCACAGCATATTTCTAGGCGCTTTAACATTGACAGCGGTAGATCTTGTATCGTTACGCAATTTATTTGGCGATGCTCTTTGTCATACTTCCGACTACCCGTAGGATGGATTTTTCTTTCACTACTCCCTTTCCCGCTCTCACATCCTTCGTGTACATTTTTTTACATTTCGTATTCCTTGCTCATTTCATTATTTGCTATATTTCCCTCCCACTCCTTCCATGTTGACAAACAAAATACGTGACTTTCATGTCAATAGCGGAGGCGTAAACGAATGAATATGCCGCGGCATATGTATGTACATATGAGGCAATTTGAACGTAGGTATTTGTTATGCTGTGCAGCAGTGGCGGCACTCAAATAGTGACTATGTAATTTAGCAACTTTTCTAAGCATACTTTAGGGGTAATTTCAAAAATCATTAAGAAACCACTTAATGCAAATTGTGAGCTTATTCATAAAAAACTGTTCAGCATCATGGCATATTAGCATTTTGAAGCTTGACAGATGAGCGTACATTTTTTTTAAGTTTATCGTCTGCGACCCTGAAAGTAGGCAAACTGAGTAGTATTCAAATTGTATGGCGGTTAATGTGCGACCATTTAATTTAGTAGATTTTGCATAAAGCACCAACATTAAAGATGGAACAATGATATATGTACGTATGCGTGTCAGGTGCTGAGCGAGGTAGAATTGGAGCTTTCTGGTCTGCTTGTGGTTAGATGTTTTTTGCATATTTTAAGGCGCTTGATGAGTCAGTGCTTGTGAAAAATGAAGCATAAAACAGTTGGAGATTTTTTGCGCGTGCGTTTTATTAGTGGTTTTAGCATAATTTTAGTAGATTGTGAAACGCGTTTTTTTGGAGATTTTTGTTATAAAAGGAATTTTTAAAGCAACCAAAGTACATATTTATTTATGAACTAAAATTTTTTGTGGCATCGTTGCGTGTGTGGTCTTAGTTTAAATTTCCATCCTAAATTTTTTTAAATACTTACAACTGCTAAAGGAAGCATCCCTTCAGTTTTTTACAATATGTATTCAAACTATTTTTCATGAAAAATTTTTTCGTTCACTTTTTATGAAAATTTAGTTCATTCTATGATATAAGTCATTTAAATATTAGTTCTAAATTTCGTCTGAAATTTATAAAAACTCTATACAAAGTATGTTCGAGTTTTTTTATGTGGAAAAAATGCACCAAACCGTAAAAAATTATCAAAAATTAAAAATGTTTATTCAGTTAAATTGATAAGATAATGTAAGTAATAACCTTTGAAGAAAGTATGTAGAATCGAGTTTTAAGATTATAATAAACTTTCCAGGATTCGAAAATATATTAACCACATGCATAAAAAATAAAGTTTGTTTCGTATATCGAAAATTTATTTGAAAAGCGCACATCATAAAGCTCTTCAAATCTATTTATTTTTTTATGGCTAAAGCCATAAGAGTTTTGTGAGGGGTAACAACACAAAAATACTTTTACGTACGCCGGGTATTTGCTAGTTTTATTAATAAAACGTAACTATAGATATAACGAAGCATTGGTTTAAGCTCTTCAACTTTGTTATATCGAGGTTTCACTGTATAAGGGTGCGAATACTTAGTTCCTCATCCGCTAGGTGACGCACTGACATACATAAGTAATTCAAAAAATCGTATTGATTGTGCGACTTAAATAGTTCATACTTAAAATTTTTATTAGATTTAGGGAAAGGAATAATTGTGTGTTGGTAGAACGAAAAATGACACTGAAGATGGCACAATGCCGAAACCGGTTTGTCTGCAAACCAAACTTGACAAGGGATGACGGAAATTCGTTCCAAAATAAAAGGAATATTTATAAAGAGAATAGAAACCATTGCTGAAATCGGCGACAAGATATCCTGCTATTTGAAGTTTACATAAAATAAGCTCTTTAAATATTCTGTAAATATATGTATTTATTCTGAGGTTCGGGGTTCCATCCCTATTCCGAACAGCATCCAAAAGTTTTTTCTAATAGCGGTCGCCTGTCGGCAGACAAAGGCATTTCACTGAGATGGTATATTTGCCATGAAATAGCTGTTAATAGCTGCTAAAATGCTGTCTAAATGCATCGAAAATCCATAGGTTCTCTCATTTCGTATATTTACATCAAGTTACATGCCCCAAATTGGAAGAGAAGCTCGTCCAAATACCTAGTAATTCATATATAAGGAAGAGCCAATTGTTTATTTTATGATGAAAATTGCAGCTCATCATTCCAAATTGATTGAAACAATTTATTTTGCATCTTATCCGTCTTAGCTCTTTCACTCAATTCACTACATGTATATGCACATACATACATACAAGCGCAATGGTCAGATTGTCCTTCTCCTGTGCAAAATACCCTATGTTAAAATTAAAATTGTTTTCATTCACGAAAAGAGCAGGATTTATGTTCAAGCAATTGCAATGTTTAAATGCGTGGTAACACATTAGGGTGTTCTACGTGCTAAATAAAAATTGCTAGAAGAATTTCAAAACAAAAAAAATTATTATTTGTTTTTTTTTTTTAATCGCAAAAATTCACATAATTTAGACTTTGACCACCTATATAACTCAGTCGGTTTATTTATTTATATAAATAAAATAATACCTAAAATTTAACAAATTTCAAGTAATTTTTTTTTTTAATTTTGCGATTAACCCTCTAGTAGGCAGAACCGCCTCCAGACGGTCGTTAACTAAACACCTTTTTAGTGCACTTATAATAATTTTTTTCTATATTCGTAAGGCACGATCTTTAGACAAAAATCGTACCCTTACGGCGAAGTAAATTTTAATCCGTTATGTCAATCCGTTTTATTTTAATCGGCAGTTGAATTACAGATTTTGAAAACACGGTTAAAATTAATTATTTCTTGCTATTTAGTAATTTCGTAATTAAAGAAATTTTTTCTTTTGAAAAATTTTTTGATATAAAAAAATTCGGTGGATTTCGTTGTTAAAAGCACCGTATTTTGATATAAGTTTTATAATGATGTCACCATTCGAAATGGAGAAAATTGCTTTCGAACACAGACCGTCTACAGACCGGCTTGCCGACATATAAAACCCCAGTTTTGCATTTTTGACCGTCTGCAGACGGCATTGCCGGTACGTGTGTAAGAGAAAGCTAAAAATATGTGTAAGTATATCGGTGAGCCCGTCTCCAGGCGGTCTTGGTTTTTTCCTCCTGTAGGAAAAAGTTACTGTCACAGATCGAAATGGACATCAGTTTTGGATTTCTCGTGCTAAAATCACCCATTCCTGAAATTTTCAACTCATAAAAAAATTGGCCTACTAGAGGGTTAAACAAACTTAGAATTTTTTTCAAACCCTGGCAGCGTCCCTCAAAAATTTGTTTAGCATTTTGAAATTTTCGTTGGACGTGGAGCAAAATAAAATGAATATTTTAAGGACCGCTCTAATGTACATATATATGTATATCCAGAGAAATGCAAACTTGTATTTGCATCCGGCAAACACACTTAAACAGCAAATGGCAGTAAAATGAGCTCTTATGTATGCTCATATGTGAACATGTTTTTATATATATTATTTGTATATATATACGTACGTATGCTTATATTTTTCTTTGTTTGAACATGCACCTACATAGGTATGAAAAGAATATGCGATTTCAATGCTAGCAACTGGAAACGGAGCAGATTTTAGTAACAGTGAATGGGGGAAAAAAGAAAATCAACGTAGGATCGACAAGCAAAGTAAGTTTGCAGAAGTAAAACCAATTTAGGAGCGAAAGCGAGAGTAAAAACAAATGAAAACTAAGGATACAGTAAATAAAAAATGTTTAGTTAAGCATTAGCAAGAAACAAGTGAATTGTAAATAAATATTTTTCCTAAGCTCACCCAAAATTATTACTATTCATAAAGAACAGATTTTAAAAAATCAAGGGATAGCCACTAGACTAAACTTTATAAAGTTTATTATAAGAAAAAAAAAACTAAAATTAAAAGATATCTCTAAAAATTACAACAAGAAAAAAAATTAAATTTGTTTATATTTTTTTTCAACAAAGAAGCTTAAAAATTTGAGATATACAAATTAAAATCTATGATATGCAAATTTTTAATATTCTTTTAAACTTATGTTTTACCCGAGCAGCTGTAAGATTTCCAGCAACAAAATTTTAATATTTAAATTGAAAAAATAAATTTTTTTTAATTCCATTAAAAATAAAAACTATCCTAAAATATTAAAAAAAAAAATGTAAAAATGTATTTCAAAAATTAAGACACATACATTTATTGTTTTTAATATTTGTCCTTTTTTACCAATATTTTTAGTAATAGCCAGGGAGTACAATCGGAAATGTTTTTTTATTAATCTTTCGGCAAAGCAAACTTGAAACCCAAATTTAAATACAAGGTAAAACAAAAAATTTTACTCCAACTAAACTCCAAATTCTCTTTTTATATATTTTCAAGACAAATCGTATACTCTATGTATGTAGTACATATATTTTATATTTTTTGCCTTTGTTTTCTTTTGGCAATATTTTTAGATATACCGAGTGATTACAATCGCAAAAATTTTTAATAACTTTTCGGCCAAACAGCCTTGAAAATTATTTAACAATTGTATTTTCTCCACTACCAAATTTTCATCTGAATACGGTGTGGTGCGTCATTACGTTGTGGTGGTAATTTCACTTTAATTTTCTTCGCACTCTTTTTACTTGTTTCTTTTTGCCGAGCATTTTTCTCTGTGCCCGCCAACAGCCGCAGCAGTTGTGGGTAATTAATTTTTTCCGACAGGCGCAAGGCAAATAAAGGGTTCGAAGGATGCAAATTAAATTGAAATTAAAAATGGAAGAGGAACACGAGAAATTCAAACAAAAAATGGGCCTAAATTGGATGTTAAATGTTTATAAAGGACGAAAATGGAGGAAGTTGAAAATTATGAGGCTATAGAAATTAAAATACATTCTTAAGCAAATAACCTTATACAAAGTATAATAAAATCTTAATAAATTATTTAAAGAGGCTTTTTTAAAGCATAAGTTGGCTTGGTAGCTATTGCTTTCTGCGCTCTTAAAAATTACATTTACTTTGAAGATACTTCACACCGCATTTGTTAACGGAGTTGCTGAGAAAATTCAAATATCCTATGCCAAATTTCTATATTGAATCTGATATGATATTAAATATTCACGACAAAAACCGGTTTCTCGTACAGTAGTGCTGTAAATTTTATACCATAATTCTTTATTGCTCTTCTTCTATTAATTCTTCTATTCCTAAAAAAAAGTCATAAGGTAGAGCTCTGAATTTGTCGGACAGATTTCCGAACAATCAATTCCTTTTAATAAGTACATTAGGGCGGTCCATAAAACATCAAATTAACTTTTTTTCAGTCTCACCAATCACAATCGGTAATACCACGCTCACAGATATCACATATAATTGTGGTCCCGATTGCAGACGCTTAAGCCGTCATACCCAAAATCGATACTACCATAGTCGAAGATATCTCACATGAATTTTGGTCCCGATTGGAGTCGGTTAAAGCGTATCGCAAAAGTGTCAAAGGTTAGATGCCTCCACGGATTCAAAAATTAACATTTGTATTTCACTTAATGCCCGAAATCGATCGACATATACATTTTGGTCCCGATTGGAGTCGCTAAAGGCGTGTCCCGTAGGGGTCAAAGTTTGGATTACCCTATGAAGACGTCATAACCGACTCCAATCGGGACGAAAATTGTTATCTTCGACTATAAAAATTAATTTAAATTTTTTGAGTCTCCATAGAGCAATCTGAACTTAACCGTCTTAAATCGGGACCAAAATTTATATGTGATATCTTCGACTATAGTAGCATCGACGTGGGGGTTGAGGCTTTAGAAATTTGTTGTGAAAATTTGCTTCCTACATTTAAGCACCACCCTTAAGTACATATTCTGTTTTTATGGAAACCAGATAATTTTATAGAACTAACTACCTTTCCAGAAATAATGAGCGAGCCACCTTAGTAGATATAATACGATTTTAATAAGTCACAATTTTTACACAAATTAAGATGGGAAAATAGGTCGCCAAAATGGCCGATAGTCTCAGTTACTAGTGGCTTTTCGTAATCTAATATACATAATGGCTTATGTATTGTATTTTTGTCAGTTAAATAAATAAATAAATTTCGCCTCAAAATATGCAACGTAAGATGCTGAATGAGTTGCGGACTTACATTTTACTTTGATCGCCTCGTTAGCCCATGCGTTTACATATGTGTGCACTTCTCAAATGGCTTGTGAAATATTGTGCTGAAATTTCTAACAAAATTCCACCTTACAGCATTGAAACAATTTCAATTTTTGAAGTAAATAAATGCATATTGATGTTACGTCTGGTAACTCCAGTGAACCATCTGGCTTTAGTCAACTTATCAGATAATAAAACGTCTTCCTCGTTGGCGCTGGCCTATTAAAAAACGTAATATTCAGATAGGGTCTGCAATTCACTTCCGAGATAATTTCAACCAAAGCCCGTTTGAATTCAAATAGAATTTGGTTGAAGTTTACAAGGAATTGAATTGAAGAACCTGCCTGATTATCAGGTAGTGAATAGTAGGCTTATACTCCCATCCTCATTCCTTACTCTTATATATCACGGTCTCATATTAGGGAGCTATCAACTTCCACTAAGGCGAACAAAAGGACTTTAGTTTTTATTTTTTTTTTTACATAGAAGGTCTGAAATTAAGTCCGCCATCAAAAGACTGCTTTCTGCATAATCTGATGCTTTTAGTGCCGTTTTCTTAACTAGGTTTTCAAATTGATCTGCCCTTCACAAATTTTTCAAACCAAAATTTGTGTTTCGAAGGTAGATAAGTTGTACTGTGTTATTAGGGGAAATTTCTTGGAATGCCAAACCTGGTCGGATATAAATCTGTGCTAGCGCATACACTATATTTCTTTCTTGGAAGCAAACTTCTTTAATGTTTTCTTCAAAAACTAACAATACCTGAAGCTGCAAGTTTTTCACCAGAAAAAACTTCACAAAACCATCATCCAACTCAACCAAAACCATTAAAGTGCAACAAATTTGAAGTTTTGTACTTAAAGAGCAGTTTTTTTTTGTGACCGCATTTCCATGAAAGAAGAAATGTTCCACTAAAACGACTTTCAAGTGCACTCCCTCCTAACCATTTACTTCTCCATTTCTCAAAAGTGCACCCTCACCCACTCAGCACAAAAGCCCTGTAATTAGCCACGAAGTTTGTGTAGAAAAAAATCCTTTCAAGTCGAAACCCATTTTACTTTTAGCTATTCATTGAAAAGGCAGCCATTTAAAATGGTCTATTTTTATTATGGCGCACATAAAACCACAGAAATGCATACAGAGATTGCAGGCAAAACTGGTGGCAGTGTTGGTAGGAAGGTATGTACTTAGGTGAGCCACTAAAAATGCCGCGAGTTTATAAAATATAAAGTGAAATGGAAAAACTTGAACTACATACAAATCAAAGGCGCCCAACTCCTGCCGCTGCTTTTGCGGCCAAATGGGAATTTTAACCCAAATTTTTATGCTACTACCAATCAGCAATTGCACTTTGATATTTCATTAAGAGAGGAGCTCGCTTATTAAAGCGAACGTGCATGCAAACATATAAGCGTGCGTAGGGAATAAAAGCGATATCCTTGAAAATTGTAAAAGGATATTCGAACATTTCCAATTTGAACATAATAAAATTTTATTAAGAAAATTTCAAACCCTCGAAAAAGAGAGTTTCCAACGAGATGAGTAAATAAAAGTACACGAAAATGGGTTGAATAGTGAATTGAATTGCTGAGGAGGAGCCAGCAAAGATGTTAAGCAAATTGCCTTCGAAAGCTGGAAAATTGTATTTGTTGAAAGTTTCGATGGTTGAAATGTGGGCGCTTGGTGGTGTGAGGGTTGGGTTATACATGCACATGTAGTATGTATGTATGTATGTATGTATGTATATTGTTATCTTGGGAGGTCATTACCCCTTATGCGTCCTGATTACGTATGCCAAATGCGTAGTTTTAAGGACTGCTTATCGATTTCATAGTAACAACGGAATGCGGTTTATTTTGCCTTTTTCAAGAGTTCCTACTAGCTACGGCAATAATTGGTAATCGTTGCGTGCTGATAGCTTGCATTATGTGGGGAATATAAAATGTAAGAGAATCGCAAAAGAGGATGGTAAATGGAAAGCATAATATTTGGAGAAGATAGTTGCAAATTTTAATAGTCACGAAGTGAAAGCTCCTGAGTTGTTGAATGGAAGGAACATTTTCAGGTAAAAATTCTGGGTTGGAAAAGAAGTTACAAAAACTACAGACGGCTGAAATAATTCCTTTTTAAGGCAATAATGATCACTTAACTCAATGTAAATTTTAACAAGCCTTAAATTGACCAAAAACGTAGTGAAAAAAGAACAAATGAAGTAAGTAGTTTCGCATGAGTTCCTATTGGACAGTGTACCGTCAAAACTTCTGTCAGCATGGAAAGTGGTCGCTTGGTTTGCTTTATAAGCTACTTTGGCCACCAACATTTCACCACCGACCAGCAAGCCTAAGCTCGAGGTTAACATAAAGCAGACAGAAAGGGCTTCCTCCCTTCCATCAACTGCTTGGAGAGATGTGTGTAGAGAAGGATCCATCTGGAGACAGCATCGGTACGCAAATATCAGTTTTCACAGTTGTAAAGTACTAGCAGGCCTCGTTTGCGCGAGGCTTCGTCACGCGCTGAATGTGTTAAGATATTAAATAAGATGCGATTAACAACTAAACAGGTTGCAACCCTTCTAAAAAACTAACATATAATTGCGCATATCGAGGCAAAGCCTTTTCATATGACACCTCATTTCTGTAATCTAATGAACAGCCCAAATTTTTTTAATTTTCGCACAGGTTGCAACCTTCTTTTAAGAGTAAAACCTTACTGTCAATCGGAAGGTCAAGTCTTTTCAATTGAAACCTCATTGAAAAACAACAACAAAACAAGTAATTGAAAAACAACAAAGAATGCCCTCGCGTATTATACATACATAATTTTTAAATAGGCGGCAACCCCACTAAAACAAAAAATAAAAACTAACTGCACATGCAGAGAGCGTGTCTTTTTACTTGGTACCTCAGTTTTTCGTCCTACAAACATTGAAGATCTTATAATTTTTAAAAAGTGGCAACCCTACTCATAAAGTATTTAATATATTACTGAACATCTCAATGCCGAGCCCTTTTATTTGACATTTCATTTCTTGTAATCCAACGAACAGTGCGGATCTAATAGTTTTTTAGACAGGTGGCAACCCTACTGGAATTTAAAGTACTAAAGATAATATTCCTATTGATACAGATTATACTTTAAAAATCTAGTATAAATCCGTGCAATAGTTTTTGGGATTAGCCTGGTCAAAATATCTCGACTTTCCTTTTTACTATGTATAGAAGATAGTAATTTTTAAATAGGTGGCAGCCCTATTCAAAGCATTAAAGCTTTTGTACATGCGAAGGCCAGGATCTTTCATTTGGTATCTCATTTTGTAATCCAACGAACGGCGATAATCTTTTAACTTTTTAGAGGTGGCAGCCCTAGTTAGAAAAATATTACATTATTGCACATGTAGAGTTGTTCCCGTACTTTTTGTTGTTACTCACTTTTTACTCTCACTTTAGAGCATGATTCAATAATACAAGGTTCGATAAACTGACATTTGTCTCTCTCGCACCGCTCCCTTAGCAGCGGCACCGTGTTGCTTCTTTGCAAATTCACTTGGAAAAAGTGTAGCTTTGGTGTGAAACAAAAGAATAAGCTTTTGTGCAATAAGTTTATTTGTATATGCATATGAAGCACATTTAACTGTTTAAAACATAAATTGTTTTTAAATTGGATGTTTACATAAATCTCATAGTAGTTTTATTTTAATTCTGAGTCCTTTTGCAGTTTTTATACAGCTAAATAGCACAAATTGCGTAATTCATATATATATTAATATTTTGTTCAATATTTTGTTTAAAATGCCAGATTTCCTGCAAATACATTAGAATTTACAAAAGGGATTTCACTACTAATTGTCTACTTTGCGTACTTTTCTACTACCATTTTCACACCAAGGCATTTCATCCTTCTCCTTTCTCCGTCCTTCGCAAATGAAACCTTTTGTAAAGGAGGGTCAAACCGCGGCTGTCAATAATTATCTAACCTTGTATTGTTGAATCATGACTTTCTTCATGATTCTTCACGAAAAGTATTGGATCAGAGCTACTATGTATAGATTAAAGGGGAACTCAGTGATCCGTAGGCTGATGGCGGAGCGAGCTGCAGTTGCCTTGCCTGCTGTTTATTTTGTTTTTGCGTTTGTGGCGGAATTGTCTAAATCTGTAAAAGAGTGTGTGTAGAAATGCGAACAAAATATCGCAATTTGCCATTGTTAGCCGTGAGAAGAATAAAAAAAATCAAATCACCTGTTATATTACCACCACCTTGTATGAATTCGCCTTGGTTTAAATTTTTGATTTCGTTTCCTAGTTTTTTAATTTTTTTCTTAAATTCGAATACATTCATCCTTTTTTGAGTTTAAGACAATTCTTAATAATTTCAATAATGCTAATGCATTCATACGATAACTTTTTCGGCTTAATTGCAGTTATGGTACGAATTATATTCGCAGTAGGTATTCGGAAATCTACTTTATTTTTGTGAATTTTTCCTTTAATTATTTTTAAGCTTTTTTTTATATAGTGCTGGTTGTCTGCTATGTGTTGATAAAATGCACTTGTAAATATGCAAACAAAAGCTTTTAAGGCTTATGAAAACGAAAAATTATTTTTAAAATATTTGTAGAAATCCCCCTAAATGCTGGCAAATATTGAAATTGATTGTATTGTATTTCCCATATTGACTGCTTGTCTGTTATATTTGGCCGAAGCATACAGCCAACATGTAATAATTGGCATCTATGCATGCCTATGTATATGTACATATTATATCGTCGTTTAAAGTGCAAAACCGCATATCGTGATTCTGAAAAAGCACGTAACTGACATTTTCTGCCAAAAATTGGATTTGCTCACACAAGCTCTTGGCTCAATCCCTATACCTTCGTCCTAATATACCAGCCAGGAATGCGATTGCTTTAGAAAAAAGAGAACCATTTTGAAATTTGAGTGTTTTTACTCTCTAGAAAATAAATTTATGCAACCTCACGTACGCGGTTTCGCATTTTGTTGATACGCGGTTTTGTACATTAAACAACGATATGTACATGGTTGTTAGCTCATATGCATATACATACATATATTTTTATATGACAAGAAACAACATTGGGGAAACAACAACTCAAATGACAAATAATTCAAAACGAAAACAATAAGCGTATGCAAATATTATGCCGGTGGTCAAGTATGTAGGTGCACATATGTACATATCGTCGTTTAAAGTGCAAAACCGCGTATCAACAAAATGCAAAACCGCGTATGTGAAGTTGTAGAAATTATTTTCTAGAGCGTTAAAACACTCATATTTCAAAATGGTTCTCTTTTGTATAAAGCAATCGCATTCCTGGCTAGTATATTCCAGGACAAATGGATAAGGATTGAGCCAAGAGCTTGTGTGAGCAAATCCAATTTTTGGCAGCCAATGTCAGTTACGCGGTTTTGCAGAATGACGATAAGCGGTTTTGTACTTTAAACGACAATATGTATGTATGTATGTACATACCAACTTTTGCTTATTTATGTCATGGAAAACAAAAACTATAAGTACAAATTGGGAAAAGATTTTAATAAACATTTTTGTTGAGTTGTGATATTCACGCTTGTATACATGCCAGGGTGACCAGACGTGATTTATCTGATTTCAGGGTCGAACTAAAGTGTCTGGTTTTTCTTTTCCAGCATAATGTCCTGTTTCTAGATCGGCTAGTCCTTCATTCGTTGTCGTCAAGCTAAACTAAAGGGAGAATCGGGAAGCATGCAGCTTTGAGAGGGTTTGTCCATAGGGACAGAGGCGTTAGTTGAGTGGGGGTTTGTGGACATGCGAAGAGATGCCTCGAGTCGTGCCCGCATGCCAGGCACTCATTGGGCACATCTGCATCTAATCTGTTCAGGTACGAATTTAAAACGCGGCAGTAGCCAGAGCGAAGTTGGGCTATTGTGGTCCGAGTCTCCCAAAACGGCATTCACAGCTCGGGGGTCTATGTAACCTGTCTCCTGCCTGTCGATATTCTATTAGGTCCAGAGGTTGCTTTTTGAACCTCTGGCCTTCTTAAGTCAGTTTGCATAAGTACCTTCTGACGTACCTTGCCGAGGGCTTCGCTGCAAGCCAGTGTTTGTTCGGGTGCTCACGTCGGTGACCCCCTACTAAAATTTGCTTCCAGAACATTGTGTTATGCTCCTTAATCGGAAGCATTTGAGCGTCGTCTTGTAGGTGATGCTGTGCGACATCAGAAGGCATCTGGTCGCTGTCCGGACTGAAGTGTTCTGGCAAGTCTGTAGCTTCGTCCACTGCGTCCTGCTAGTACCACACAGGCGCTGCATAGTTTATAAACGGCAGGCCAATTGCCTTGTATGTTGCCAGCAACGTTTTTTTTCTTTGCGCCAGGTGCTGCCGGCTAGTGACTTGAAGGCCTTGTTGCGGCTCTGCACTTCATTGATAATTGCGGCTGTATGCGCCGAGAAGGGAAGCAAACTGTCGAAGGTGACTCCGAGGATTTTCGGGTTATTCACCGCCGAAATTGGTTCGCCATCGACGTTACTGGAGTTGCCGAGGATTTTGTAGGGGAAGGGTTAGGCTCCTTGCAATGCAAAAGCGAGAAAGTTCGAAGAGGTAACCGTTTATTTTCGAGCACAAGTCCTCAATTCTATTCCCAGACGCCATTATCTAGCATTCGTCAGCATAAAAGACAATCGCGAATCCATCCGATTTTTCCTTCGACTCATCTGGTCACGCTATGCATATGAATGTTCCATAATTTCCATAATTTTATTTTATTTTATTCAGCTAAATTTTATTTTAATTTAATTTATTTTACTTTAAAGTTGTTTTATTTTAACTTATCTTATTTTGTTTTGTTTTTTTTTTTTATATTTTATTTTATTTTATTTTATTTTATTTTATTTTATTTTATTTTA
>NW_023458562.1:36815887-36816160 GCF_013731165.1 Rhagoletis pomonella
ATTTTATTTTATTTTATTTTATTTTATTTTATTTTATTTTATTTTATCCTATTTTGATTTATTTTATTTTATTTTACTTTGCATTACTTTACTTTATTTTTATATTTTTTTATTTATATTATTTTTATTTTAAAATATTTTGTTTCTTTTTTATAGTCTATATTGTTTTATTTTATTTGATATTATCTTATCTTATCTTATTTTAGTTTACTTTGTTATATATATATTTTTATACCCGAGCGCACTTGTGCACAAGGGTATATTAATTTTGTT
>NW_023458562.1:36816170-36823660 GCF_013731165.1 Rhagoletis pomonella
TTAGTTTTTTCTTTTGTACTTTCTTCGGTCATTTTAAAATGTGTTATGAGTAAGCCGCCAATTGATGATAATTATATATGTAGGTTAATTTATTTGGGAATTTGTTTCCTACTCATGCGGTTATACTCTTATGGGAAGCTTCCACAGAGCGCATGTGGCTGAGCTGAAAGATGAACTTGTAACCAAACTGATTAGCGTGAAGTAATCAAACCAACTGCTTACATGCAAACCTAAGAGAGCCCGAATATACCAAAAGAGCGGGTGGAAATCATTACACCCTTGGGAACAGTAGGCAACTTCTCCTTCGACTATAGCTCCATTAGGAAAATTTGATCCATAAGATGAGAGTGACAGAAGGAGAAACATTAGAAGGTTGCCGAGCACTCTCGAAACGGCGACCTAGCAGTCCGGAGGTACAAGGAAATAGGAAACTTGTCGGAGCAGCAACCATGCAGTAGCAAATAATTCGGGCGCGAGATTTCAAAAGATAACAAAGCCAAATAGGAATTTCCAGCGAAAATTTACTTTTCGAATTATATTTTCCCATTTTCTATCTAATTCCCATGTAGTCGAAAAATAGCTTATTTTGCACCGCTCAGCGCGCTTGGAACATTTGACGTGAATCGCCTCATATACATACATACAAATTTAGTATATATTTTTCGGGACAAAATATTTGTTAATATTGTTTAATAAAATATGTACTATTATTTTGATGTTCTAATGGAAAAAAATTACTAATAATTTTAAAAAATCATGAAAGTTATATTTAACAATTTTATTGAGCTTGAGGCCGTTTTCAACGATTTTTTGTAGTGAAAAAGACCACAATTTACATTTTTAGTAGACGTTATAGCTACTTCGGAGATCATCACATCTCCTCACCAGACTTCTTCAAAAAAAAAAAAATCATTAAAAACGGCCTCAAGCCCAATAAAGTTGTTCAATATAATTGTTATAAGGCCATAAATAACAAAAATAAATAAATTATGACATGTTTTTTTTTTGATAAAATTTTAGAAACTAAACTAAAATAAAATACTTTTGATGGAAAAGCATTTCCTAAAAATATATTCTACTGCAGCCTTTCCACTTGTAGTCGCGCTACATATCTAACAAAATTTATTTTTTTTACTAAAAATTTGCCAAAAAATAAAAATTTATCAAATACACTTTACTTTTCGCCATGGCATTTTTTCGAGTTGTTTCAAGTTACAGCATAATTTTGAAATTTTCAAGTACTCTTAATTATAACATCAAGCGCCGGGCAAAAGTCGACCCTCGTCACGTACGCAATTATGTACGTACATATACGCATTTACGAGGGGTGCTAGAGTTTTGCGAAAGGACATACAAACAAACATATTTGTTATCAGCTAAAATATTTAAACAAATTCCACTGAGACAGCTATTAGAATGCCTGAATGAGATACCGTCTCAATTTTACACGGCGAATGAGAAATTGCCTAAAAGCAATATATTTATTTTCTCAAGCGAAAGCGTTATTTTATTTCAAATTTTTTTTTTTTTAGTATACTTGTATCTTTCGCTTTTCTTTTTCATTTTCCGCCTGTCTAACTGCATAATTATGCCAATTATGCGGCAAATGAACAGCGAAAACATTACAGTTGATTTATGTGCATATATATGCGCAGTCGAGTGAAGAAAGTCGAGAAAGAGCAGAAGGAGATAGAGAGTGAGAATAGAAACAAATAGACGCATAGAAATGCGCGCTGTAAAGCAGCCTATTAAAGGCAAACAAAATATATAAAAATAGTCGATTTAAACAGAATGCCTCAAAAAGGAAGCAACAATAAATTCTATAACTAACTATGCTTACAAGCAAAGGTACCGCAACAAAGGTCCTTATAAATTAATTAAGTGTTTAGTGAAATTTCAAACAATGAAATTGCATGCGCTTTGTCTGTAAGCACCAGGGCGTATGAGTGATGTTAATTAATTTTGCTTTTGCTGAGCACAAGCGCGGAAAATATTGTGAGTGGGTACAGTAAAGTGGAAGTGTAGAGGATTTATTACAATAGAGCAAAAAAAAAACAAACACACACAATGAAAGAGGGGTTAAACGAGAAGGTGAATAGGAAAGAGCATTTATATACAAAAATTGGAGTTTTATTAAGTAGAATGTTATTAAACTAGCAGTGTTCTACAAAGATTACCCAACTTTGCATTTTTCAACCAGTTATTAATATTAAGTGCAGGTCATAGAACCGGAAGTGAACTAATACAGAACGCCTCAGCTATAGTGGAAGTCTATACAAAGAAGAGCGGAGTGAAGGCAAATGCAACAAACGCCGGTATGGTTACCTTTACGAATGCTTTCATTTTCCCAGTTCCAGTTTCATTCACTCTATAATGCCACAAAACTTGGATTTTATGTTGGGCAGAAAGCTTACTAGGTTCGGGCATGTCTCCTAAATCTCTCAAGCTTCTGGACTACTCCCCTTACACTATAGCATTGGATGCTGGTTTTAGCGCACAGATTACCTCGCGTAAAGAGTGGTTTTCTAGCGAAACATTACCAGGAGCTGCCATTTTTATTACTGGGCACCTTATTATCGACACCTGAGTGGAAGATCGACCTAACTCCGCAGATAGTTCGAAAACGCCGTATCTCAGAAAAAATTCAAGAACGTCCTATTTCCAAATTTGATTGGAGGACGCCCAATTTCAGAATTTGATTGACCTATCTCATTATAAAGTACATTGAAAACGCTCTAAAGGCCACTGACACAGATCACTGTCTACTAGCTTGTTGGGATCAGTGTGAGCCCACATTTCTAACTTGAATTTAAGTTTCCATTGCACTTGAAAGTTGAGAGAGCTTAAATCTTAATTAAGAGGAATATTTTATGCAAACCTTATTTTAATATTAAAAGGCTTCAATTTATTTTAGTTGAATAGCAAGCATTAAGTATACAAATTAAAAAGCTAAAAATATAAATCCATATATATTTGAAATAGTGGACACGAATTGCTAAGCCAACTTCAAACCGCATACCAGCAAAGACTCAAAAAAAAACAAAGCTACATTGTCTTCTCAGTCTTGCTGGTGCATTATTAGCTTGCATGTCCGGCCCCCCCAAGTCGACATAAATGCAAACTCATAAACACGGCACACTGTAGTGGCAACCAAGAAATTATATAATGGCATACCTACACTGATGCATACATACATATATATGTGCCGTTATTTGCATATAAAAGTTGAGTTTACGTACAGTGCCGTTCACTTGAGTAGCGACCGCTTTTGAGCCTGAGCAGCTTTCCTTTTGTTTATTTAATATTCAATAATTTTTATAAAAATATAGCATATTCTACCACAAAAACCATGTAAATCCGATTTCAAAAGCTTATATAAAAAAATAAAAATAGATAACTATTAATTTCTATACATTTTGCTTACAGTTAAATGGTACATATTTTTAGGCTCAGTTTTCTGCATAAAAATCCGCAGGCCATAGATAACTATAATTACATAAAAAAAAAATCAAACTTAAAAAAATTTAGATTTTTTTTGTGAGTATGCAGTTCTACAGCCCATTCAATTTCAGCATAAAAAGGTGCAAGGTTTAAGTTACAAAAAAAAATTTAATTTGTATTTTTTTTTTAATTTTCATACAAAAAAAAAATAAAAATAGGTAACTATAAATTTCTACACGTTTTGTTTACAGTTAAGTGGAACATATTTTTAGGCTCTGTTTTCTGCATAAAAATCCGCAGTCTATAGATAACTATAATTCAAAAAATTAAAAAAAAAATCCTAAATTATAAGAAATTTCGATTTTCTTTTTTTGAGCACGCCCGCTTAATTCCAGTACAAAAGGTGCATGTTTTAAGTTAAACAAATTTTAATTTGTAATTTTTTATGTACAGCTATGGTCAAAGATTTAGCACCAAAATTCAAAATAATGTTCACTGCAACTTATGCTTTTTTAAATATTTTTAATAATTTTCATATAAAATATCGTCACCTAAGGGTGAAAAAGTGCCACCAAGTCAATTTTTTGAAATTGTTCAGGAGAGACGAAAACTCGATGTAGTTTCATACTACCTGCCATTCTGCATCAAAACCTATATTGGGGGAAAAAAATGGACTTGTACTTTTTCACCTTTAAGTAGCGATATAATTCAATCTAAGTATATCGGCAATCACATAAATAGAAATTTCAAAGCCTGCAAAAATTTTACAAAAATTAGTGAAACTTAAAAAAAATTGTTATCAAATTTAAAAATTTTTTTATCAGAATTTTCAGGTATGCAGTTTTGTAGCCATTTCAATTTTTGTCTAAAACGCGTAAGTTTCAAGAAGCGAAAGATTACCGTTGTTTTTTGAGATTTTTTTTGACGAGGGTGTTGTGCATTTTCTTCCATACAAAAATATATTTTGTTTACGCGTTATATGGAATAGAATGTGTATCAACTTCAATGAAAAAAATGTTTAACTATTAGAAATTTTGAATATGTCGGATTTGCATAGGTTTTGTCATAGAAAATGCTATACATATGTCTTTTTATAAACATATAATGAATATTTACCTTTTTCTAAACTAGTCATCAAGACTTAATTTTTACGACCTTTTTGATTAAAATAATAATAAAAAAAGACTGACTGGGGATCATAAGGCGGCGCTATTCAACTGGCTGGCACTGTATGTATGTTAAGCGTAAACTTTGTGTGAGCGTAAGAAAAACTGTAACAAGGACTCAATTGCAGCTGCATATATTGCTCCTTATACAAATTATACAAGTATATATGTACATTAGGGTGGCCCTTATTTCGAAAAGAGCTCGGATTCTCGGTCTCACCCCCTAGAAATGTGTGAATAGCCTAACGACTAAACTATACAAAGTTTTAGGTCAATCAAAAAAGACTTAGAGGTGGCTCAAAGCGCTCAAAATTTTCCATGTATTTTGTATGGCGGAAAAAACTATTTTTCGTAGAAATTGTATAGAATCCTTTAAAAGCAATATTTTTCCATCGGCAAACTCTTTTTCTTTTGAGGAGACTTCCAGAAAAAATAACCTATTGTTTATTTAAGAGTTTAATAATATTAAAAATTTTTTATGCTTCCCCCAAAACCCTTAAAAAATGCAATGGTGGTTCCATAAAAAATCGTTAATATTAAACAAATTTTAAATAACCAATTGGGTAGTATTTTTTGAAGTCTCGTGAAGAGAAACAGAGGACTCTATACATTTTCTACGAAAGATAGTTCTTTCGGCATATAAAATACATGGGAAACTTTGAACGCATTGAACCACCTCTAAATATTTTTTGATTGACCTAAAACTTTTTATAGTTCAGTCTTTAGGCTATTCACACATTTCTAGGGCGTGAGACCGAGAATCCAAACACTTTTTTATTTCTTCATATAACTAAGGGCCATCCTAATGTACATACATACATATACAAAGTGTATACATACACGTTTAGTAAATATTCATAAAATGAAAACAATGTAGCCTAGAAGTATGCTTCAAGTAAACGTTCGTTGCTTGCTGGCTTGTTGTAACTGCGCTGTGGGCAGAAGTGGGTATTGTAGTAGCAAAACTAAAATGCAGAGCAGTTGCAACTCATCAAGCTTGCTATTATTTGTGGGTACCATGTGTACGAAGGTACATACATACATATTTTCTGCAAATTATACGTCTTTGCATGCGAATGCGACTTTAATAGGACACTTCCTGTTCAAACACTCATATGCTATTAATTTTCACTAGCTAACGTGTAAATGAATAATAATAGAGAGTAAAATTTTATTTATGCAAGGAAAATTAAGGAAATATTTCGCACAAAATTATGGTGATTTAATAAAGATGGCGCTGCTAGTCGCATAACTTTCATTAAAATGCAAAAAATGAAGCACTTTGAGAAATTCTTTAGAGTTGCATTGAAATGGGAGTTTAGTAAGTTTCTGTGATAGTACACTGCGGATTTTATGCAGAAAACGACGCCTAAAAACATGTAGCCGATAACTATAACAAAGTGTATAAAAATTTATTTTTTTTTGCTTAGAGTTAGAGTGGCTTTTTTTCTTAATAAACTTCCGAAGTTTAGTGATGAGTTAGTCACTTTAAGAGTTCTCATTGGGTCGTATGCATAAAAACTTAGCAATGGTTTTTTCTTAAAATTTCAGATCTTTCACTTAAATTTATTTGAAGAAATCGAGTGAAAGATCCCAAAATTATACGCAGAAACAATTGCTTAGTTTTTATGCATACGACCCATTAATAAGCAGCTCCCATTTTTGGTTCTAAGATTTCGCTGTATAGAGCTTAGAGAGAAAGCATGAATTGGCAGGTAAAGGCTTGTCAGAAACTCTTTCTTATATAACCCGAACCGGCTGGAGCAAAAATGGAAGTCCTACTGTACAAAAAAAAAAAAAAACCACCGCATACCACGAGAGGTGAATCTGGCAACTTACGATGGGCCACTGGCAACACGAAAGGTACTAAACTGGCTGGCTGTAAGGCCTAAAACCAGACCAAAAACCACAGCGCAAATCGAGCGCGCCAGGTAAAAGCCGCCAAGATAGTCATTAAGTAAAATAATGGACAATATGGGGGCGTCAACACAAACCAAATGCAAGCCTTTCAATTTAATAATTTAATAAAACTTTTCAAAGAGATGACAACCATACTCAAAAATATTTTTGGCAGTAAACTTTCCTAAACCTCTTTAGTTTGATACGCACATTGCAATATCTAATTTATCCTATCAATTAAATTAATTTAAAAGTTTCAAACCAGTGGAAACCTTCCACAAGAATACTTTCGGCTATAAGTCCTCTTAAGCGACTTTCTTTTAACAGCATTTGTAAGTCATATTGCGTTATTTACTTTATCTTATCAATTTACTTCAACTGCAATTTTCGATAAGCTGGCAACTCTTTAATTATTTTTTTCCTATATTTTAAGATGGACCTTTAGCAATGCGTTGGTGAAAACTTCAGTAGTTCTATGCAATAGTATTCGAGAGATGCGCGTACAAACATACAGACCGACAGACAAAAATTCAAAAAATTGTTGACTTGGCTTCTGTTGCTCTAATAAAGACCCCGCATAATAATTTTTCATTAATATCTATATTGAACAGACATCGGCCTGTTACAATTTTATATTATATTTATAGCTATCTATTTTATTTTATTGTATGTAGTTTATTTTAATTTATTTTATTATCTTATTATCTTATTTTTTTCTTTTTTTAATATTTTAATATTTTTTTTTGATTTCATTTTAATTTGTCTTGCCTTATTTTATTTTAATTTAATTTAATTTAACTTAATTTAATTTAATTTGTTTTAATTTAATTTTATTTAATTTAATTTAATTTAATTTAATTTTATTTTATTTTATTTTATTTAATTTAATTTAATTTAATTTAATTTAATTTAATTTAATTTTATTTTATTTAATTTAACGGTAGAATATTAACGGAAGTTCCGGGGCTACCCGGATTGGTGGAC
>NW_023458562.1:36823760-36832049 GCF_013731165.1 Rhagoletis pomonella
CACCGTATTTTGATATAAGTTTTATAATGATGTCACCATTCGAAATGGAGAAAATTGCTTTCGAACACAGACCGTCTACAGACCGGCTTGCCGACATATAAAACCCCAGTTTTGCATTTTTGACCGTCTGCAGACGGCATTGCCGGTACGTGTGTAAGAGAAAGCTAAAAATATGTGTAAGTATATCGGTGAGCCCGTCTCCAGGCGGTCTTGGTTTTTTCCTCCTGTAGGAAAAAGTTACTGTCACAGATCGAAATGGACATCAGTTTTGGATTTCTCGTGCTAAAATCACCCATTCCTGAAATTTTCAACTCATAAAAAAATTGGCCTACTAGAGGGTTAAACAAACTTAGAATTTTTTTCAAACCCTGGCAGCGTCCCTCAAAAATTTGTTTAGCATTTTGAAATTTTCGTTGGACGTGGAGCAAAATAAAATGAATATTTTAAGGACCGCTCTAATGTACATATATATGTATATCCAGAGAAATGCAAACTTGTATTTGCATCCGGCAAACACACTTAAACAGCAAATGGCAGTAAAATGAGCTCTTATGTATGCTCATATGTGAACATGTTTTTATATATATTATTTGTATATATATACGTACGTATGCTTATATTTTTCTTTGTTTGAACATGCACCTACATAGGTATGAAAAGAATATGCGATTTCAATGCTAGCAACTGGAAACGGAGCAGATTTTAGTAACAGTGAATGGGGGAAAAAAGAAAATCAACGTAGGATCGACAAGCAAAGTAAGTTTGCAGAAGTAAAACCAATTTAGGAGCGAAAGCGAGTACAGTAAATAAAAAATGTTTAGTTAAGCGGTAGCAAGAAAAAAGTGAATTGTAAATAAATATTTTTCCTAAGCTCACTCAAAATTATTACTATTCATAAAGTAAAGATTTATAAAAATCAAAGGATAGCCACTAGCTTAAACTTTATAAAGTTTATTATATAAAAAAAAAAATAAAAATAAAAAATATTACTATGTATCTTTAAAAACTACAGCAAGAAAAAATTAAATTTGTTTAGATTTTTTTTTCAACAAAGAAGCTTAAAAATTTGCACCAATAATTTGGAGATATTCAAATTAAAATTTTTGATATGCACATTTTTGAAATTCTTTTAAACTTAAATTTTACTAGAGCAGCTGCAAGATTTCCGACAAAATTTTAATATTTGAATATTAAAAAAAATTTTTAAAATTTAATTCAAAAATTAAGACACATACATTTATTGTTATTAATATTTATCCGTTTTTACCAATAATTTTAGTAATGGCCAGGAGTACAATCGGAAATGTTTTTTATTAATCCTTCAGCAAAGGAAACTTGAAAAACAAATTTAAATACAAGGTAAAACAAAAAATTTTAAAAACTCCAAATTCTCTTTTTATATATTTTTTTTCATTTTATTAAAAAAAAAAACAAAAACGAATATTCTAAATTATTAGAAAACTCTAAAAATTTACCTATGTATGTATTTATAAAATCAAGACAAATCGTATATATGTATGTAGTACATACATTCTATATTTTTTTGTATTTGCTTGCTTTTGACAATATTTTTAGAAGTGATTACATTCGCAAACATTATTAATAACTTTTCGGCAAAACATCCTTGAAAAATAAATTAAAATATAAGGATAAAACACGAAATTTGTTGATAAAAAAAAGACAAACTACGGTTAAAATAAAAAATTCAAAACCTAAAATTATATTTGCACCAAACCTTCAAACTCGATGGCAATTATTTTACAATTTGTATTTTCTCCGCTACCAAATTTGCATCTGAATACGAATACTGAACTTCGGTGTGGTGCGTCATTACGTTGTGGTGGTAATTTCACTTTAATTTTCTTCGCACTCTTTTTACTTGTTTCTTTTTGTCGAGCATTCTTCTCTGTGCCCGCCAACAGCCGCAGCAGTTGTGGGTAATTAATTTTTTCCGACAGACGCAAGGCAAATAAAGGGTTCGAAGGATGCAAATTAAATTGAAATTAAAAATGGAAGAGGAACACGAGAAATTCAAACAAAAAATGGGCCTAAATTGGATGTTAAATGTTTATAAAGGACGAAAATGGAGGAAGTTGAAAATTATGAGGCTATAGAAATTAAAATACATTCTTAAGCAAATAACCTTATACAAAGTATAATAAAAACTTAATAAATTATTTAAAGAGGCTTTTTTAAAGCATAAGTTGGCTTGGTAGCTATTGCTTTCTGCGCTCTTAAAAATTACATTTACTTTGAAGATACTTCACACCGCATTTGTTAACGGAGTTGCTGAAAAAATTCAAATATCCTATGCCAAATTTCTATAACAGCTTCCCACGAAAATTTTGAGCAAGGCTTTGAATCTGATATGATATTAAATATTCACGACAAAAACCGGTTTCTCGTACAGTAGTGCTGTAAATTTTATACCATAATTCTTTATAGCTCTTCTTCTATTAATTCTTCTATTCCTAAAAAAACGTCATAAGGTAGAGCTCTGAATTTGTCGGACAGATTTCCGAACAATCAATTTCTTTTAATAAGTACATTAGGGCGGTCCATAAAACATCAAATTAACTTTTTTTCAGTCTCACGAATCACAATCGGTAATACCACGGTCACAGATATCACATATAACTGTGGTCCCGATAGCAGACGGTTAAGACGTAATACCCAAAATCGATACTACCATAGTCGAAGATATCTCACATAAATTTTGGTCCCGATTGGAGTCGGTTAAGGCGTATCGCAAAAGTGTCAAAGGTTAGATGCCTCCACGGATTCAAAAATTAACATTTGTATTTCACTTAATGCCCGAAATCGATACTATTTAAATCGAGGATATCACATGTACATTTTGGTCCCGATTGGAGTCGCTAAAGGCGTGTCCCGTAGGGGTCAAAGTTTGGATTATCCTATGACGACGTCAAAACCGACTCCAATCGGGACGAAAATTGTTATCTTCGACTATAAAAATTAATTTAAATTTTTTGAGTCTCCATAGAGCAATCTGAACTTAACCGTCTTAAATCGGGACCAAAATTTATATGTGATATCTCCGACTATAGTAGCATCGGCGTAGGGGTAGAGGCTTAGGAAATTTTATGTGCAAATTTGTTGCCTACCTTTAAGGACCACCCTAAAGTACATATTCTGTACTCTGTACTGTGTTCAGATAATTTTATAAAACTAACTACCCTTCAAAAGACAATGAGGCACCTAAGTAGATGTAATACGATTTTAATAAGTCGCAATTTTTACACAAATTAAGATGGGAAAATAGGTCGCCAAAATGGTCGATAGTCTCAGTTACTAGGGGCTTTTCGTAATGTAATATACATAATGGCTTATGTATTGTATTTTTGTCAGTTAAATAAATAAATAAATTTCGCCTCAAAATATGCAACGTAAGATGCTGAATGAGTTGCGGATTTACATATTACTTTGATCGCCTAGTTAGCCCATGCGTTTACATATGTGTGCACTTCTCAAATGGCTTGAGAAATATTGTGCTGAAATTTCTAACAAAATTCCACCTTACAGCATTGAAACAATTTCAATTTTTGAAGTAAATAAATGCATATTGATGTTACGTCTGGTAACTCCAGTGAACCATCTGGCTTTAGTCAACTTACCAGATAATAAAACGTCTTCTTCGTTGGCGCGGGCCTATTAAAAAACGTAATATTTAGATAGGGTCTGCAATTCACTTCCGAGATAATTTCAACCAAAGCCCGTTTGAATTCAAATAGAATTTGGTTGAAGTTTACACGGAATTGAATTGAAGAACCTGCCTGATTATCAGGTAGTGACTAGTAGGCTTATACTCCCATCCTCATTCCTTACTCTTATATATCACGGTCTCATATTAGGGAGCTATCAACTTCCACTAAGGCGAACAAAAGGACTTTAGTTTTTATTTTTTTTTACATAGAAGGTCTGAAATTAAGTCAGCCATCAAAAGATTGCTTTCTGCATAATCTGATGCTTTTAGTGTCGTTTTCTTAACTAGGTTTTCAAATTGATCTGTCCTTCACAAATTTTTCAAACCAAAATTTGTGTTTCGAAGGTAGATAAGTTTTACTGTGTTATTAGGGGAAATTTCTTGGAATGCCAAACCTGGCCGGATATAAATCTGTGTTAGCGCATACACTATATTTCTTTCTTGGAAGCAAACTTCTTTAACGTTTTCTTCAAAAACTAACAATACCTGAAGCTACAAGTTTTTCACCAGAAAAAACTTCACAAAACCATCATCCAACTCAAACAAAACCATTAAAGTGCAACAAATTTGAAGTTTTGTACTTAAAGAGCAGTTTTTTTTGTGACCGCATTTCCATGAAAGAAGAAATGTTCCACTAAAACGACTTTCAAGTGCACTCCCTCCTAACCATTTACTTCTCCATTTCTCAAAAGTGCACCCTCACCCACTCAGCACAAAAGCCCTGTAATTAGCCACGAAGTTTGTGTAGAAAAAAATCCTTTCAAGTCGAAACCCATTTTACTTTTAGCTATTCATTGAAAAGGCAGCCATTTAAAATGGTCTATTTTTATTATGGCGCACATAAAACCACAGAAATGCATACAGAGATTGCAGGCAAAACTGGTGGCAGTGTTGGTAGGCAGGTATGTACTTAGGTGAGCCACTAAAAATGCCGCGAGTTTATAAAATATAAAGTGAAATGGAAAAACTTGAACTACATACAAATCAAAGGCGCCCAACTCCTGCCGCTGCTTTTGCGGCCAAATGGGAATTTTAACCCAAATTTTTATGCTACTACCAATCAGCAATTGCACTTTGATATTTCATTAAGAGAGGAGCTCGCTTATTAAAGCGAACGTGCATGCAAACATATAAGCGTGCGTAGGGAATAAAAGCGATATCCTTGAAAATTGTAAAAGGATATTCGAACATTTCCAATTTGAACATAATAAAATTTTATTAAGAAAATTTCAAACCCTCGAAAAAGAGAGTTTCCAACGAGATGAGTAAATAAAAGTACACGAAAATGGGTTGAATAGTGAATTGAATTGCTGAGGAGGAGCCAGCAAAGATGTTAAGCAAATTGCCTTCGAAAGCTGGAAAATTGTATTTGTTGAAAGTTTCGATGGTTGAAATGTGGGCGCTTGGTGGTGTGAGGGTTGGGTTATACATGCACATGTAGTATGTATGTATGTATGTATGTATATTGTTATCTTGGGAGGTCATTACCCCTTATGCGTCCTGATTACGTATGCCAAATGCGTAGTTTTAAGGACTGCTTATCGATTTCATAGTAACAACGGAATGCGGTTTATTTTGCCTTTTTCAAGAGTTCCTACTAGCTACGGCAATAATTGGTAATCGTTGCGTGCTGATAGCTTGCATTATGTGGGGAATATAAAATGTAAGAGAATCGCAAAAGAGGATGGTAAATGGAAAGCATAATATTTGGAGAAGATAGTTGCAAATTTTAATAGTCACGAAGTGAAAGCTCCTGAGTTGTTGAATGGAAGGAACATTTTCAGGTAAAAATTCTGGGTTGGAAAAGAAGTTACAAAAACTACAGACGGCTGAAATAATTCCTTTTTAAGGCAATAATGATCACTTAAGTCAATGTAAATTTTAACAAGCCTTAAATTGACCAAAAACGTAGTGAAAAAAGAACAAATGAAGTAAGTAGTTTCGCATGAGTTCCTATTGGACAGTGTACCGTCAAAACTTCTGTCAGCATGGAAAGTGGTCGCTTGGTTTGCTTTATAAGCTACTTTGGCCACCAACATTTCACCACCGACCAGCAAGCCTAAGCTCGAGGTTAACATAAAGCAGACAGAAAGGGCTTCCTCCCTTCCATCAACTGCTTGGAGAGATGTGTGTAGAGAAGGATCCATCTGGAGACAGCATCGGTACGCAAATATCAGTTTTCACAGTTGTAAAGTACTAGCAGGCCTCGTTTGCGCGAGGCTTCGTCACGCGCTGAATGTGTTAAGATATTAAATAAGATGCGATTAACAACTAAACAGGTTGCAACCCTTCTAAAAAACTAACATATAATTGCGCATATCGAGGCAAAGCCTTTTCATATGACACCTCATTTCTGTAATCTAATGAACAGCCCAAATTTTTTTTAATTTTCGCACAGGTTGCAACCTTCTTTTAAGAGTAAAACCTTACTGTCAATCGGAAGGTCAAGTCTTTTCAATTGAAACCTCATTGAAAAACAACAACAAAACAAGTAATTGAAAAACAACAAAGAATGCCCTCGCGTATTATACATACATAATTTTTAAATAGACGGCAACCCTACTAAAACAAAAAATAAAAACTAACTGCACATGCAGAGAGCGTGTCCTTTTACTTGGTACCTCAGTTTTTCGTCCAACAAACATTGAAGATCTTATAATTTTTAAAAAGTGGCAACCCTACTCATAAAGTATTTAATATATTACTGAACATCTCAATGCCGAGCCCTTTTATTTGACATTTCATTTCTTGTAATCCAACGAACAGTGCGGATCTAATAGTTTTTTAGACAGGTGGCAACCCTACTGGAATTTAAAGTACTAAAGATAATATTCCTATTGATACAGATTATACTTTAAAAATCTAGTATAAATCCGTGCAATAGTTTTTGGGATTAGCCTGGTCAAAATATCTCGACTTTCCTTTTTACTATGTATAGAAGATAGTAATTTTTAAATAGGTGGCAGCCCTATTCAAAACATTAAAGCTTTTGTACATGCGAAGGCCAGGATCTTTCATTTGGTATCTCATTTTGTAATCCAACGAACGGCGATAATCTTTTAACTTTTTAGAGGTGGCAGCCCTAGTTAGAAAAATATTACATTATTGCACATGTAGAGTTGTTCCCGTACTTTTTGTTGTTACTCACTTTTTACTCTCACTTTAGAGCATGATTCAATAATACAAGGTTCGATAAACTGACATTTGTCTCTCTCGCACCGCTCCCTTAGCAGCGGCACCGTGTTGCTTCTTTGCAAATTCACTTGGAAAAAGTGTAGCTTTGGTGTGAAACAAAAGAATAAGCTTTTGTGCAATAAGTTTATTTGTATATGCATATGAAGCACATTTAACTGTTTAAAACATAAATTGTTTTTAAATTGGATGTTTACATAAATCTCATAGTAGTTTTATTTTAATTCTGAGTCCTTTTGCAGTTTTTATACAGCTAAATAGCACAAATTGCGTAATTCATATATATATTAATATTTTGTTCAATATTTTGTTTAAAATGCCAGATTTCCTGCAAATACATTAGAATTTACAAAAGGGATTTCACTACTAATTGTCTACTTTGCGTACTTTTCTACTACCATTTTCACACCAAGGCATTTCATCCTTCTCCTTTCTCCGTCCTTCGCAAATGAAACCTTTTGTAAAGGAGGGTCAAACCGCGGCTGCCAATAATTATCTAACCTTGTATTGTTGAATCATGACTTTCTTCATGATTCTTCACGAAAAGTATTGGATCAGAGCTACTATGTATAGATTAAAGGGGAACTCAGTGATCCGTAGGCTGATGGCGGAGCGAGCTGCAGTTGCCTTGCCTGCTGTTTATTTTGTTTTTGCGTTTGTGGCGGAATTGTCTAAATCTGTAAAAGAGTGTGTGTAGAAATGCGAACAAAATATCGCAATTTGCCATTGTTAGCCGTGAGAAGAATAAAAAAAATCAAATCACCTGTTATATTACCACCACCTTGTATGAATTCGCCTTGGTCTAAATTTTTGATTTCGTTTCCTAGTTTTTTAAATTTTTTCTTAAATTCGAATACATTCATCCTTTTTTGAGTTTAAGACAATTCTTAATAATTTCAATAATGCTAATGCATTCATACGATAACTTTTTCGGCTTAATTGCAGTTATGGTACGAATTATATTCGCAGTAGGTATTCGGTATTCTACTTTATTTTTGTGAATTTTTCCTTTAATTATTTTTAAGCTTTTTTTTATATAGTGCTGGTTGTCTGCTATGTGTTGATAAAATGCACTTGTAAATATGCAAACAAAAGCTTTTAAGGCTTATGAAAACGAAAAATTATTTTTAAAATATTTGTAGAAATCCCCCTAAATGCTGGCAAATATTGAAATTGATTGTATTGTATTTCCCATATTGACTGCTTGTCTGTTATATTTGGCCGAAGCATACAGCCAACATGTAATAATTGGCATCTATGCATGCCTATGTATATGTACATATTATATCGTCGTTTAAAGTGCAAAACCGCATATCGTGATTCTGAAAAAAGCACGTAACTGACATTTTCTGCCAAAAATTGGATTTGCTCAC
>NW_023458562.1:36832149-36833339 GCF_013731165.1 Rhagoletis pomonella
TTATGTATGTAGGTACACAAATGAATTTAATAAACGTTTTGTTATGAAAAGTTTTGCTTCTTAAATAAACGAATGAAAAAGATGACTGCCATTTTATTTAAGTTTTATTTAAGCGCCTAAACACGAACCGTTAGTTTGATTTTATAATAAATATTTTGAAGTTCGTTTTTTCTCTTCAAAGTAAAATATTGTTGTAAGTAGTTTGCGTTCTCCATACATAACAATTTGAAGAAATCTGTTGACTTTGATGGTCATCTCAAAATTAATTCCTTTTTGAGTAATGTCCGAACCCATATTTCGTCATTAATTTGCGAGTAAATTCAAATTTCCACTACTTTTTTCTCATATGCTCTGCTTTAAACCTTTGCCAATACCATACAAATTTCTAAGCTTATACGTTTTTTGCCGAAACAGAATTAAAAGAAACTTGCGAACATAACGTTAGCAACTTAAGGATCTGGCCATATCCAGAGTAGATTTTTATACTTACTTTTATTTAGAAGTACTTAGTGTCTGAGTCGCTTGACAAAGCAAACGCTGCAGACTCAGAATTAAAAAGAGGAAAAGGCAAATGTAAACCATGACATTTTCCTCTGACATGAAAGGGCAATTTCATATCTGCCATGTGTGTCTTCATAAAAGAACTAGCCCGAGAAGCCAGATGAATACAGCAGACAATAAAGGGTTAAGAGCGCCTTCTGTGACTTCTTCTTTTTGACCTTTTGTAGCTATAGGCTCTCCCTGGCTGTTGATTCTTGTTTTCGTATGGCATGACCAGAGTTTCAAGATCTTCCAATTCAGCTTTCGTTTGTAGTCAACGAAAAGCCTGCTACGATTATTTATGTATGTATGTTATTCGGAGGCATACCTTTTCAACGGCCTTCAAACGGCAGGATTATTCTGTTTCTTCTAATGCAGCTTTCATAGAGGTCTGATTGAAAAAACTTGGCCTGAAAGCCTTCATCTAGAAGCGCTCTCAAGCACCAATGCAAATGCAGCAGAATTGGTTGCGATTGAGCTCAGAAATAGGTTTTTGTGTGTTCTGACGAGCGGGAAATTTTGAGTTAGTCATTGAATATAAAACTCGACAAGATCGACTTATACTGTTCATGAAATATTCTGTTATACTACATATACATATGCATACATACATACATATGTGTATAAGTACAAACTTGTGTCATAATATA
>NW_023458562.1:36833439-36839728 GCF_013731165.1 Rhagoletis pomonella
TTTTTTTTAGCTTTTCGCTTCCTGCCCCTAGGCATAGGCTACATATCCGTGGACGGAAGTTTTGTCCAAAGATTTCCGGCAGGCGAGCATAAATGGGCAGCAAGCTGTCGCGGAAACATTTTTTTGAATTTTTCGCTTCCTGCCCCTAGGCATAGGCTACATTTTCGTGGACGGAAGTTTTGTCCAAAGATTTCCGGCAGGCCGGCAAAAATCAATTTCAGTGGCCCACTCGACAATTTCTACCAGGCGAGCAGAAATGGGCAGCAAGCTGACGCGGAAACATTTTTTTTTTAATTTTTCACCTCCTGCCCCTAAGCGTAGGTTATATTCCGGAACGGAACAGAAGGTTTGTCTACAAATTTGTGAGCAGGAAAATACCTTGACCGCGCTTGTTTGCAAGATGGTGGCGATTCCACAAGCTCAATAGTACCGCAAAACAAGTTTTACATGCTCTATGAGCACAGATATTTTAGTAGATTTATACACTTTCCAAAATAAAAATTAAGTTTTGCGTAATTTGACTGCACTAAAATAATTACTTCACATAAAATATTTTATGTGAAATTGAAAATGTGCCTTCTATCATTAAATTTTGAGCAAAGTAAAATTACTATCACTAATGTATGTAAATATTATGCATATGTACATAAAATATTATAAAATCATTTAGTATGTGCAATTAAATATAACCAAAACATAAGTATGAAAAAAGCTCATATTATATTACATAAGTTTGCTTGCAAAATAATATACAAATATTAATTAATAATAGCATCTAAGTATTCATAAAACTTTTAGCAAAATATCCCTGCAGCAAAAAAGCCAATCAATTCCATAAAAAGGACCTACGTAGCCTATCAAATTTCTACTTTTAATATTTTTTTATCATCGAGGGTGTTGCTTATTTTCTTTCATTTAAAAATAGATTTTATATGGTAGAAAATGCGCAATACCCTCGACAAAAAAGAAAAAATCTCAAAAATCAACAGGATTTTTCAGATTTTTCAAACCTGCGCATTATTATACTAAAACTAAATGGGCTACAAAACTGCATACCCAGTAAGTTTCTAAAGATTCTGACAAAGATATTGAAAATTTTGATTAAATTTTTTTTTTTTTAATTTCTTAAAATTTCCCGAACTGTGCGCAAAGCTTTAAACTTTGACTTTTATGGTTTATTGAGTGTACTATATTTTTATAAAAAATAAACGAAAAAAATTATCACGTAAAACATTGTGAATATGGTAAAAAATAAAGTGTGTTATTTAGGTGAGCTCATATGTATTCATAAGTAAAATCTGCATATACATACCTAGAAATTTAAACGTGAATACATACATGCTTGCGTACATAATATATACATATGTATTATGTAAATAGACATTTAGCCAAAATCGAATGCTTCTAACTACTAAATACTATACCTAAAGTAAAAAAATGATTTAATTAAGTCAGCAAATGCAAGCACAAATAATAAGTGTTGTATATTTGTACCTACATATACATAAAAATTATGAATGTGAAAATGAGAAAAGGGATCGATATCAGCTTTTATAAAATTTAAATTAATTTTTTTCTTATTTAAAATCATGTGCATACATACATACATACATACATACCCTGCAGTAAATCGCGCTAGTTCAGAACAAGCGCAGAACTAGCTCTTTTAGAGGCGGCACTGGTTCTCGATCTATCCCAACGCAATGCTTTCAACTGTCTCTTTTTACATGGCGATGTCCTACGAAGTGGAAATTGCCACCTATGCAGAACTTTCGAACTAGTTCTGAACTGGTTCCATTTTCGACAGTTCTGGGACAATAAGTTTTTTATGGGAAAAAATTTTAAAACTAGATTACTGGATATTTTTTCTTTTCTGAAGAACTGTTTCAATTTTGGACAGATCTACGGCAATAAGTTTTTTAAGAAAAATTTTTAATTAAGTATTCGATTTTTTGATTTTTTTATGTTCTTTTGCAGATAACATTTTATTTATTTTTTATACTTTTATTTTATTTATATTAAATTTGATCGTTTTCTCTTCAATTTTTAAGCGGCACTCAACAATTTAAATTTATTAAATCTGAAAATCACAACTGCCTCTACCGCGATTTGAACTCGCGACCAACGATGTTAGAGTCGGAGGTCTTCCCGCTGAGCCATTTTCACATTGTACGACAAGTGAGAATTTGTGCATTTATTCTCAACAGAGCGAAACTAGCACACCAAAAGTTTGAACTGTCCCTCTCTGCAGCCGTTTTGCACTAGTTCAGAGATAGTTCTGAAATGTGTAGGGCGGAACTAGTGCTTTAACAGACTGTCTCCAAATTTTACTGCAGGGTAAGTACATACGTACGTACATGCGTATGAGCATACGGGCTCTATGTATCAAAACCATCATATATGTGTGGAGTATTAATACTTACGACCCGAAAAGTGGATAAATATTTAATTGCAAACTGCCAGTTTAAGCACTGCTAGCTATTTCAAATTGTTGCTCTTTTTTTGTAGTATTTCGATTTTAGTGTCATAGGCATTTTTTGTATTTTTAATGTTATTTTTATATATTTTAATACATTGTTATTTTGTTAATCAGCAAATCATGGCAGACATTTAAGGTAAACATATCGCAAGCGTTAAAAAAAAAACTATATGTACTTACAAACAAACTATAATTTAATAAAAATGCAAACCCATATTTGAGATAACTCTGTGTTTAAATTTGACTATGGTAGCGATTTGGTGAAAGTTGGTAGATTCAATTTAGTAGGGCTGCCAGACGTCCCGGTTTTCCCGGACATGTCCCGGTTTTAGACTATTTGTCCCGGTGTCCCGGTCCAACCTTAAAATGTCCCGGGTTTCGTTTAAGTGTCCCGGTTTTCGATTTGATTGCACAAATTTTGCATAAAAATGACTACACTGAGAGAAAAAACGCGTTGTAATATTAAGAAAAATTTTGTGAATTTACTGGGGGAAATAACGCATAGTAAACATGAATATTTTTTAGTTGATTATCATTTTGAAATGTTCGTACTTAAAAACAATACTTTCATATCACGCACACGTGGTGTTGATTCAAACTGAACATTTGAATGCACATTTACATGTCTGGCTGTAGATGAGTGCGCCAAGATACTGGCCACAATTTGTTAATTTCCAGAGGGCCAGGGTTCAAATCCCATTAAAGGCAGCATGGAATTTAAATATATATTTTTTAACTTAATTATGAAAAAGCTTCCGTTAAGTGCAAAGCGCTTCATTTTAATATTGGCGTATTTCAATTGAATATTTCTATACTAAATACTAAAATTTGTATACTTAAATTTATTACGAGTTGGGGTGCTCTTTCATATGCGAATTTTTTTTTAAATTTAGCACGTTTTGCACAAGCAATAGTTGATGATTAATATAAGTATGTACCTAAATACGTTAAAATTACATGCACAGAGTCTTACAATTTTAATTAAACAAAAGCCAGAAGTTTTGAAACAAGCTCACAGCAACAAAACAAATGACTGATATTTTAATGTTACCTTGTATTTCATTTTTTTTTCTTTCGTGAAACCTAGATTACTTATAAGTACCGTGCCGTACAAAATTATTGGCTCGGAGACTCTTTCATCTGATCACAATTTATAATCAGATCTTTTAGAAAAATTTTGAAAATGCAGCTTTTGAGCCAATTAGTAAAGTGTAAGTCTGAAGTTACCAGAAAATTTCTTTGATTTTTTGCAATTATTTATTTTTTGCTGACAATGTCTTCCACATACAAAAAAATGTCGAACATAGTTTGTATGAAAGAAACACTCAGTAAAAACAATACAAAAAATCAACTAAATTTTTATGGGCTGCAAAACTTCATTTTCAAAATTTTTATAAAAAAGTCTGAGTAGAAGTTGCGAATTTGTATTCAAAATTATTGCATTTTCCCGAGTTTTGCACAAAGTTTAGAATTTTTTTTATGTTTTCTGATGTATTTAGTATAAACTGTATTTTTATAAGGAACAAAAAAGGTACATGCATTGTGGAAAATTCTCTGTACTTTAGTTGTGATAAATTGTTTTGTTTTGCTGGTGTACGTTGTAATGATCTCATGATCTCATGTTTTTATGTTTTTTTGTCAAAATAAAATTTTACTACATCCTTTCGTACGTAATTTTTGTCGAAACGAAATGAAAGGGAGGCCTCTCCCTCCCCCCCTTAAGTGTCCGGTTTGGCAACAGAGATATCTGGAAGCCCTACAATATAGCTGCGTGAAAGTTGTGAAAAGTCAAGCGTTTATACTTCATACCGAAAAGTCAATAGCAAAAAATGTCGCTTAAAGCATCGTTGGCATAAGTCAAATTTGTGGATTTCTAACAAATTTGGCAGAATATTTTTCTGAATTTTTTGGACTTCTATATTTAAAAAAAAAAAACGGAAAGTATACGTCGGGTAAGGCATACATTTGATGCATAAATAACTATGAAAACAGATTTACCTTGTCAAATAAATAATTTATATATGCAGGGGTGGTCCCCTTCTAAAATGGAGGAAATTCTTGTATATTTGAAACGGAATAATATGAACTACAAAGTCATATAGCTTCATCTTCCAACGTTAGCATAAAATCGTAGGGTCGCATTTTTCAATTAGCAACGTATCGTCTTCCTTCATTTCTTAGCTAAATAAATGCATATGTAAATTTATGTATTTAAAAATCTATGCAGCTAATTTTATTGTAACTGAATTTAAAATACACTTAAGAAATCTAAACAGCAAAAGACACTTACCTCACCAGCTGCTAAAAAATCTGTTTTCTGTGCATTTTCAGTACATCCGACAAAATGTACCATCTGATTCTAGCGAAGGCCGGACAGCGGCAGAGAAAATGTTCTGTACTATCCTCATCCTCCAAACGATATGTACACAGTGAATCATCGATGATGCCAATGGTAACCATATTTCTTTGCCATGAATTGTTCTTCGTAATCAGTGCTATCAAGGCTCGTAGATCAGTCCTTCTTTATCTGAGAAGGAATTTTGCTACCACCCCGTCGGGCCTTTTCAGGAAACACTTGGTTACTGGTGTCAATACAGCACCAATGGTTCTCGTGAGTTTTGTTTATGAGATCCTGGATGTACCCGATCGTTCCTTCCATCATAGGCCGTTTTAAATTGGCTCCTTAAATTGGTACCGGTCAGCCAGTTCGGTACCTTGAACACCGCGGTGTTCTGGCACCCGCACAATTTCAAGGTCTTTCCACCTTGTAAAGGACTTCAGCCCCAGCTTACATTCCTGGACTCTCTTTGAAAGGTGCCAGCAGTTTCCAAGGTCTTTAGAGCAGCTTGTCGGTCACTGCAGATCCTGACTGTATGTCCGAGCCACCTCTGGCCAATTATCCAATCTGCCACTTTCAGTATTGCAAATACTACCGATTTAAGGACCGTTGCCATTGCACCCAAGGCAGTAAAACATTTCAAGTTATCAATAGGTCAATCCTTGGTCTAGCTACCGGAAAAAGTACCATATATATTAATTCAACCAATAAGGTATCCTCGTGACAAATTTCATTGCAATCCGTTTGGCCGCTTTGGCCTGATTGAGGAACAAACATCCAAACTATAAACTTTCACATTTTTAATATTAGTTAATAAGTTTCGGTTGGTAAAAGTCTTCTGAAGTCCACTTTATGATCCAAACGGCTTAGTTGTACATGTGGTCCCATGTTATGCAACGGTGCTATCAGTCAAGTCCAATGACACCGCAATATTAATGTAACAATTTTTTCCCCGTCTGTTTGTACCGTTTCGGTCACTAATGTTGGTTACAAGGGAGCATAGGCCTGTACTAGTATTTCATTTAGTCCCACTTTTAGCAGGGTTCATACATATTTATGATATATATCATCAAAAAAAAAAAACAAAATTAATTTAAAAAAATAGCCAGTAATAATAAAATTTTTATTTATCCAAGTCACCCTGCGCGTTGTTATTGCGACGTAACGGCAGATGGCGCTGAGAGCGTTTCAAAATTGGAGCCTGGGTTAATAGCACAGTGGCCCACAAACCTGCAGTGGCGCTGAAAGTGCAAACAGTGGAACAAACAATAAATTCAAATCTACATAGTACATGTGTAAATAAAACTTGTACCGTTTTCGTCACCGCGTAAAAACTAATGAACTAATTTAAACGAAATTCTAAAAGATTGTAGGGAAGTACACAGAGAAGTTTGTTACATACAGTCTACTTTTTAAAAGTTGATTACTTTTTTAATTACTGGTCCGAAGGCTCGTCTCTGGTATGTGGTTAC
>NW_023458562.1:36839828-36846002 GCF_013731165.1 Rhagoletis pomonella
GTAACCACATACCAGAGACGAGCCTTCGGACCAGTAATTAAAAAAGTGATCAACTTTTAAAAAGTAGACTGTATGTAACAAACTTCTCTGTGTACTTCCCTACAATCTTTTAGAATTTCGTTTAAATTAGTTCATTAGTTTTTACGCGGTGACGAAAACGGTACAAGTTTTATTTACACATGTACTATGTAGATTTGAATTTATTGTTTGTTCCACTGTTTGCACTTTCAGCGCCACTGCAGGTTTGTGGGCCACTGTGCTATTAACCCAAACTCCAATTTTGAAATGCTCTCAGCGCCATCTGCCGTTGCATCGCAATAACAACGCGCAGGGTGACTTGGATAAACACAAATTTTATTATTACTGGCTATTTTTTTTAATTATTATTTTTTTGATTTTTGATGATATATATCATAAATATGTATGAACCCTGCTAAAAGTGGGACTAAATGAAATACTAGTACAGGCCTATGCTCCCTTGTAACCAACATTAGTGACCGAAACGGTACAAACAGACGGGGAAAAAATTGTTACATTAATATTGCGGTGTCATTGGACTTGACTGATAGCACCGTTGCATAACATGGGACCACCTGTACAACTCAGCCGTTTGGATCATAAAGTGGACTTCAGAAGACTTTTACCAACCGAAACTTATTAACTAATATTAAAAATGTGAAAGTTTATAGTTTGGATGTTTGTTCCTCAATTAGGCCAAAGCGGCCAAACGGATTGCAATGAAATTTGTCACGAGGATACCTTATTGGTTGAATTAACATATATGGTACTTTTTCCGGTAGCTAGACCAAGGATTGACCTATTGATAACTTGAAATGTTTTACTGCCTTGGGTGCAATGGCAACGGTCCTTAAATCGATAGTCTTTGCAATACTGAAAGTGGCAGATTGGATAATTGGACAAAGGTGGCTCGGACATACAGTTAGGATCTGCAGGGACAGCCAAGCTGCTCTAAAGACCTTGGAAACTGCTGGCACCTTTCAAAGAGAGTCCAGGAATGTAAGCTGGGGCTGAAGTCCTTTACAAGGTGGAAAGACCTTGAACTTGTGCGGGTGCCAGAACACCGCGGTGTTCAAGGTACCGAACTGGCTGACCGGTACCAATTTAAGGAGCCAATTTAAAGCGGCCTATGATGGAAGGAACGATCGGGTACATCAAGGATCTCATAAACAAAACTCACGAGAACCATTGGTGCTGTATTGACACCTGCAAAGTAACCAAGTGTTTCCTGAAAAGGCCCGACGGGGTGGTAGCAAAATTCCTTCTCAGATAAAGAAGGACTGATCTACGAGCCTTGATAGCACTGATTACGAAGAACAATTCATGGCAAAGAAATATGGTTACCATTGGCATCATCGATGATTCACTGTGTACATATCGTTTGGAGGATGAGGATAGTACAGAACATTTTCTCTGCCGCTGTCCGGCCTTCGCTAGAATCAGATGGTACATTTTGTCGGATGTACTGAAAATGCACAGAAAACAGATTTTTTAGCAGCTGGTGAGGTAAGTGTCGTTTGCTGTTTAGATTTCTTAAGTGTATTTTAAATTCAGTTACAATAAAATTAGCTGCATAGATTTTTAAATACATAAATTTACATATGCATTTATTTAGCTAAGAAATGAAGGAAGTGGATACGGTGCTAATTGAAAAATGCGACCCTACGATTTTATGCCAACGTTGGAAGATGAAGCTATATGACTTTGTAGTTCATATTATTCCGTTTCAAATATACAAGTATTTCCTCCATTTTAGAAGGGGACCACCCCTGCATATATAAATTATTTATTTGACAAGGTAAATCTTTTTTCATAGTTATTTATGCATCAAATGTATGCCTTACCCGACGTATACTTTCCGTTTTTTTTTTTAAATATAGAAGTCCAAAAAATTCAGAAAAATATTCTGCCAAATTTGTTAGAAATCCACAAATTTGACTTATGCCAACAATGCTTTAAGCGACATTTTTTGCTATTGACTTTTCGGTATGAAGTATAAACGCTTGACTTTTCACAACTTTCAAACCGTGACACTTAAAGGGGGCAGAGGCCTCCCTTCCATTTCGTTTCGACAAAAATTACGTACGAAAGGATGTAGTAAAATTTTATTTTGACAAAAAAACATAAAACCATGAGATCATGAGATCATTACAACGTACACCAGCAAAACAAAACAATTTATCACAACTAAAATACAGAGAATTTTCCACAATGCATGTACCTTTTTTGTTCCTTATAAAAATACAGTTTATACTAAATACATCAGAAAACATAAAAAAAAAAATTTCTAAACTTTGTACAAAACTCGGGAAAATGCAATAATTTTGCTTACAAATTCGCAACTTTCTATTCAGACTTATTTATAAAAATTTTGAAAATTATGTTTTGCAGCCCATAAAAATTTAGTTGATTTTTGGTATTGTTTTTACTGAGTGTTTCTTTCATACAAACTATGTTCGACATTTTTTTGTATGTGGAAGACATTGTCAGCAAAAAATAAATAATTGCAAAAAATCAAAGAAATTTTCTGGTAACTTCAGACTAAAGCTGGGATCACACGATTTGTACATTTGGCTAAAAATTTGTCAAATTCATAGACAAATCATGTGAACGCTAAATTACATTTGTCATTTAAGAGAAAAGCCAAATATTTGCCTTCTTGTGGCAAATGAAAAACAACCCTGGTGGCCAAATCGTGTGAACGCAATGCTGCTACATAAGCCAAATAAAAATTACGCAAATGACCAAATATCTGATTTGCCACTAGATGACAAATGCCAGTGACAAATATACAAATATTGTTGAGCGGTATTGCCATTTCGTGCCTTGTATTTTCCAATTTTGGTAAAATTTTAATATTTAATATAATATTCGTATCCGAAAACTACCGACAAATATCACGTTATTTGAAAACAACAATTTCAAAATATTTGCTCAAACTGAACATTTGAAAACGTGTACATATACGTATTCGACAGTAGCTGAGTGTGCAGAGAAGCGTGCGACTATTTGTAAGCTTTCATGAGGTCCCAGGTTCTTATGCCGGCAGACGAACATATTAAAAGTATAATTAATTTCTGAGTATAATTAACTTTGAAAAAGCATATTTGAAGTTCAGAATGAAAAATTTCAGAAAACCAGTCGGAAAAGTATTCGTTTCACAACCCTTCGTGGCACTTTACTATTCACCTTTCTTTCAGTTTTCGGATCTCTTTCCGAAGTTTTTGCTGGCTATACACATATACATACATGCATATCGTCGTATAAAGTACAAAACCGCGTACCGTCATTCTGCAAAATCGCGTAACTGACATTTGCTGCCAAAAATTGAATTTGCTTACAGAAGCTGTTGGCTCAATCCTTATCCATTCGTCCTGAAATATACATGCGATTGCTTTATAAAAAAGATAACCATTTTGAAATATGAGCGTTTTTACTATCTAGATAATAATTTATGCAACCTCACATAGGCGGCTTTGCATTGTGTTAATACGCGGTTTTGTACTTTAAACGACGATATACAGATTATTAAAGACGATCTAAATTACACTAAGTGACAAAAAAAAATGTATATAGTTTTTTTCGAGGTTCATACTTGTTGTAGGTCTATCTAAGCAGTAAAATCTGCATACTCAAAATTTTAAATACACCCTCAAAATCTGGGCTTAAGGTCAAAAACCGCGTTTTTCAAAGGGTGACGCACAGGTATACTTGCTAGTAACTATTTCTGTTTACCCGGTGAAAAATACTTATATGTGTATATGATTCAAGATAAGACATATCGCTGCTTACAACAATGTTTAAATTGATGATTTGTCTTAAGAAATGGCAAAGGAATCAGTGATCGGACTTAAAAAAAATTTGTGTGGTAGAATCTAAAAAAAATTGATAGATTGCAAAAAAATGTGGTAGATCTCAGGTTTTGGATCAAACTTTGTAAAAAAATCTGCAAGGTTTCTCCTAAATTGCAAACATTTTAATCAGAATCTAAAACAAAATTAATTTTAGTATAATAAAGTGCATGATTGAAGTTGATAAAAATTGCGTTGGTTTTGGCAATTTTTTTCCTTGACAGTTTCCTTCCAGCTTTTTTTTATCACATCACGATGTAGCGAACAAACGTGGCTCGTTCCAGAAATGCTACTTGGGATTTGCCGATTTTGACAATTCTCAAGTAAAAGTAAACAACGCTTTAGAAATTTGAGATGCACTGAAATTTGCTAATGCTTTCACAAAAATCGTCGGTTTTTATCATTTTCGCTATTAATTCCTTTTATAAATCATATATTTTGCAATTTAACACAATAAAACCATGTTTGATGTCGAAAAATTGAATATTGAGAAAATTTATAATTTTACAGTTTATTTTATCCTCCCATTCTGCCTGTTGTTAGTGTTTAGTGTTGGACAATTTTTGCTCTTAAAATTAAGAAAATTATGTTGAGCAAAAATAAAACTACTCAAAAACGCGAATATGTGGTAGATTTCTGACCTTGTGTGGTAGGTGTGCTCAAAAAAGTGGCAGATCTACAACAATGTGGTAGAAGCCCGATCACTGAAAGGAATCTTACAGAGTATATCGATGGCTGAGTGGAAGATCGACCTATCTCGGCAACCAGTTCGAAAACGCCCTATCTCAGAAAATTTTTTAACAACGCTCTATCTCAGAAAACTTTTCAAGAACGCCCTACTTCAGGATTTCATTGAAAAACGCCCTATCTCAGCTGCCAATTCAAAAACGCCCTATATCGGCTTATTTTCAATGTATTTTGGTTTGAGATAGGGCGTTTTTGAAATGAATTCTGTGATAGGGCGTTATTCAACCAAATTCTGAAATAGGGCGTTTTTCAATCAAACTTTGAAGTAGGGCGTTCTTGAAAAACTTTCAGAGACAGGGCGTTTTTGAACTGGCTTCCGAGATAGGTCGATCTTCCACTCAGCCATCGATATGCAAAATTTAAATTTTTAACATTTTTCATTTTAAATTACGACTTGTCCGACTATTTTGTTAACTAGTATACATACATAGGGTGCCCATTCTGAAGACAAATTAACCATTTATAAATGGTTGTAAACAACGAAATGTTTTCTCTTAAATGGCATATGTAAGTATTTTTCATCGGGCAAACAGAAATAAAGTTACGAGCAAGTATATGCTTCAACCTATGAAAAACGCGTTTTTTACCTTCAGCCCAGATTTTGAGAGTGTATTCAAAATTCTGAGTACCTGTGCGTACATATTATTTTTGTTTATTTCACTTCAAATCTCACAAAATCATAGATGCAAGAGTATGGTTGACACTGGATCAGCTGTTTAAGTATGTATTTATGACCAAATAGTCAAATCGTGTGAATGAATGTGGACAATATTTGTCACTTTACTGCTGTGCGCAAATGTGTGCCAAATCATTTGGATCTTTGGCAGCCAAATCGTCTGATCGCAAAACAAATCATTTGTACATCGCTATCCAAATGCGCAAATGTGGACAAATCTAAATTTGGCATTTTGTGTACAAATGTACAAATCGTGTGATCCCTGCTTAACACTTTACTAATTGGCTCAAAAGCTACATTTTCAAAATTTTTCTAAAAGATCTGATTATAAATTGTGATCAGATGAAAGAGTCTCCGAGCCAATAATTTTGTACGGCACGGTACTTATAAGTAATCTAGGTTTCACGAGAGAAAAGAAATTAAATACAAGGTAACATTAAAATATCAGTCATTTGTTTCGTTGCTGTGAGCTTGTTTCAAAACTTCTGGCTTTTGTTTAATTAAAATTGTAAAACTCTGTGCATGTCATTTTAACGTATTTAGGTACATACTTATATTAATCATCAACTATTGCTTGTGCAAAACGTGCTAAATTAAAAAAAAAATTCGCATATGAAAGAGCACCCCAACTCGTAATAAATTTGAGTATACAAATTTTAGTATTTAGTATAGAAATATTCAATTGAAATACGCCAATATTAAAATGAAGCTCTTTGCACTTAACGGAAGCTTTTTCATAATTAAGTTAAAAAATATATATTTAAAGTCCATGCTGCCTTTAATGGGATTTGAACCCTGGCCCTCTGGAAATTAACAAATTGTGGCAAGTATCTTTGCGCACTCATCTACAGCCAGACATGTAAATGTGCATTCAAATGTTCA
>NW_023458562.1:36846102-36850164 GCF_013731165.1 Rhagoletis pomonella
ATACATACATACATATGTGTATAAGTACAAACTTGTGTCATAATATAATTTCTGTTTTAGATCTAAAACAAAAAAATTGCGCATTTTTCGTTTAGGTGCGGAAAATTCCAAACATAATCGAGTCGCTTTTAATTGCTGAAATTGTTTACAAATCTTTCTCGCATTTAAGCGATATTAGTCTCCTTCATGCATCAATTCATATATGTAAAAATTTTATTTGCGTTGGAATAACTCACATATTTATGTATGTACATATATAAAAGCTTACAAAGAAATGTATATTAGTATTTGCAAACGAAAAGAAAATGTAATTTGTTTATGACCACGATTATACTTATGCAATAAATTTGTATTATATGTACATATATGCACATACATATGAGTTACTTGTGAGTATAAACAGTAAGTTTGCAAATGCGAAGGTAATGAGAGGGTGAAAATGTGTAATAATGGCGAAATAAGTTATTATGTGCAAAGAAGGTCTAGGAGAGCAATATAAACTTGTAAGCAGATAATATGTATCTGAAATAAAACAAAAAGCGCCGCTCAACTATGTTTAAAATTTTGCTCTTGACAATAATAATTTTAAGATATAGTTGGCGCCATGATACAAAAAAGAAGGTAGTTTCATTTCAAAATTTTTGACCAAAAATAAGTTTTTGAAGTTTCATAAATTGTACAAAATTATGATCTACCTTGCCACATTGATAGCAATCAAACAATACATCAGAGGGTTTAATGTTGTGCGTGTAAAATGATTTTTCGGTGGGGAGCGGAGGAGGAAGGTGTGTGTCACCTAAAACTCATTAAAAAGAGCTCAGCATACTTTACTCAGTATACAGTACTTTAAGAAAATTCATCATTCGTCTCCCTGCCCCTTCTACAGGCACTCGGGGGCCCATTTCAAAATGGGATAAAATGAGTATTTTCGCAAAGAAAACTTAAACACGTGTTAGGCCATCAGCAGGACTCTTTTCCGCGTTGGTGGCCTTCGGCCGCGGTAGAAAAAATAAGCTCATGCGCCAACCGCAGTATATTTGCGCAAAATCGATATCCAAATTTACAAAAATTAAATCTTAGTCCTTTGGTTAGACGCATATGTTAAATTTTTTTGATTCGGGTCACGCGTTTGGACACGATAACCCAAAAGCATTGTACAAATATCCGAACCGTACCCAAACTGTTTTACTTATGCATTTTTCTAAAAACAAACATTTTCTAAAATGAAACTGCAGTAGTTTTCATCTTATGTGGATACTTCTTGTCGTTCTTGTTGTTTCGTGCTTATATTTATGTATGTGTATTTTTTAATATCTTTATCAGAAAATTGCGAGAATCCAAAATTGGTACCATTACAAGTTGCAGGGCATCATTTTAACTCGATCTTCACCCTCTTCCACGGATAACGGTACACCGGTTAGAGGTTTAAAAATATTTTGTGGCAGCAATTTTTCAGCAAACTGCATTAGATCGGTAAAGCAAAAAACTTTATTTTCGAACCTTTGCACAGGTGTATCGAATTCTTTCAGTTTGAAAACGCGCAAGACTTTTCTTTGAATATTTTCATCCAACTTCACAAACTTCAATTTTTTTTTACTTTTTCAAGAAAAAAATTTTGCTGCTAGTGAATCTGGTAGCATGATTTTAGTTAAATGTCATAAACTTATTAAAAGTCAAGTGGTCGGCAACAACAACGAATGTCTATAAATGAAACTACCTTCTATTTTTTTATCATGGTTGGCGCATAAACAAGCTTTCGTTTTGCTTTGAAAGTCAATTGTGACTTGATGAAATTGCCGAAAGAAAATATGTTTTAGAACCAAAAAGTGTGTTAAGAGAATAAATATCAAATTTTTTTTTTAACAGTGTTTTTTTTTCAAGATTGGAATTGAAGAGATAGCTTTGAGAGATAGCTTTATGTACTTTCATAAATCTACACATGCTTCAATTAACTAATTTTCTTTTTCCATTAAATGTTAAGTTTAATCGACTGACTGTATTTTAGCAATATAATAAACATTAAGTGCATTCTTTTGTAAACCAGCGACAAAATAACGCTCAGCTCGGATAAAATTTACTTTTAGCCAAAAACCGATGGAAATGAGTAATTATGCGAGTATTTCATAATATATGTATACACTTATTTAAAATATAAATCAGGAATGTAAGGAAACAAAAATTTTCCTAACCACTTTCGCATCAACAATTCACAATAGAGCAGTTTTTGCACTAAACATTTCTACGCGTATTTTTAACCGATCCGGCGGAACTCGGTTAATTGGTCGAGTTTGTGTTGTTGCTTTGCATGTATTTCGTAATATTAACGAGCGTTCTTTTGTAGCTCGGCTGCAAAAGAATGCGCCTATCGACGTCAATATATAACAAGCAATTATTAGATTAAGGCAATCAGAGATATCAAAGCAAAGGCTGCTCAAAACAATGCACAATAAATAAATAAATAAATAAATATTATGAAGGATTTTTTTGGGAAATTTTACATACATACGTACATATGTGCGGTGTATGAGTGTACATGACATCCCAACAAGCATTTCCGTAAATGTTTTTAAAAGTAACTTGAAGTAAGTTTGCTATGCTAAACGTTTTTAATATTAAGTTTATTTAAAGGTTTTGTTTTTCAAATAAACCTTTAAAAAGCGTTGAAAGCGAATGTTTATGTATCACTTAAACTTAGAAATTAAATGCAAATGCCAACAACATGAGGCTGTAAATATACAATTTTTTCAATTGTAAGTGACGTGTTTACATTCTTTAAAATATATTTTAATTAAAATTTGTGTTAAACAATTTTTATTGAGCTTGAGGCCGTTTTTAATGAAAAGCTATTGTGGAAAAGCAACAATAAGTTGAAAAAATGGTAGAAAATTATTGTTGCTTTTCCACAATAGTTTTCCATTGAAAACGGCCTCAAGGTCAATAAAATTGTTGAATATAATTGGTATAAGGCCATAAATACAAAAATAAATTTTGAAAAATATTTTAAGAATACATAAACATTTTGCAAGAAATTTCAACTATTTGCTTAACCAAAATTAAAAGCTCCAAAGTCAAGTAAGTAAAAGATGACTCATGCCATAGATGTTGCGGCTTGTATGTATGTACGTATGTATGTACATATGTATATTTAAAAATATAGTCACGTTTGAATTTAGCTGTTTATTTGGCTGACTTGCAGAAAAGTGCAATAAATTTCAATACTAAACATTTATTGATGTTTTGCTTTTCGGTGCTATCTTTAGGATAGAATAATAGTCTTATACGCTTTAATAAACATGGGCATCGCTCTCTTTTTCATAAGTGTAATAACTAAACATTTATAACTTTTGGCATTATGCATTAAAAATGTTCATATGCTGGAAGTAACTCTCCAATAAAAACTGGTTCAATATTTTGTTAGAATTTTCTTGCAAAAAAATTTCATTAAGTGTTGCTTAGCAAAAGCTCAGAAATCCTTTTTTGCCGTTTTCTGAAAATTGCGAAATTTTAAGTAAAAACACTTAAGCAGAAGTCGGCTATATCCTTGTGACCGTATTTGTGAAGCGTCAGACAATAACACTTATAAAAGGTGTTCATTATATGACTTCTCTAATCGCGTGACTTCAGCACAGTTAGCGACAAAGCGAAATTCATTGATAAAATCTATTTGTTGTCAATCAACGCAATTCTCTTTTAAAATATATGTACATATGTACATATATCAAGACTAGCAAATGCCCAGCTTGCTTCTAGGCGCTTTATAAGAACTTTTGCGTGGACCAATGTTGAAAAGCAAAGACGGGTTTCAACTAAAAAAATCATTAAGCAGTTTAAGTAATTTTGCGCTTCCTTCATTTAGTCATCTAAAAAGTAAATTCTTATTTAGACCCACTTGCAGGATGCCGAGTTATCTCTTTAACCCTGGGTTACCTACTCAGGGCAGGTAAAATTGGTAAATTGGCTTGCACAGCAGGGGGTTACGGGTTAACTCAGAGTTAAAACGTAAAATTTTTAACCCCGCAGTTTTGTAGGGTTAATTTGCTAACTCCGTGTCATTCTGTCAAA
>NW_023458562.1:36850264-36853754 GCF_013731165.1 Rhagoletis pomonella
TATTTTATTTTATTTTATTTTATTTTATTTTATTATTTTATTTTATTTTATTTTATTTTATTTTGTTTTATTTTATTTTATTGTATTTTACTTTATTTTATTTTATTTATTATTTAATTTTTGTTACTGTCTTTCATTGTATTTTATACTTTTTTATTTTATTTTGCAAATTAACATCCTGAAGAAAGCAATGCCACCAAAAGACAGTCTAACAATACATAATCCAATTTACTCGACTCAGCGTAAACACAATTGCCCAAAGCGATACTCGTACACACATTCAAATATGTACAAGCGAAGATAATGAAGCATAGTTGCAGGCGCAATGGCATGTGTCGTGTCTAACATGCTCCTGCAAATAGTTGCTACGAATTACGTTAAGCATTGGTTATTGTTGTTGGTGTTGTTGACCTGCATTGTTGCTTGTATGTATGTAAAACGCACGCATGTACACGCATACACAAATACTTAATACGAACACGCATTTGCTGGCGTTGCCTCTAAAAGTTTTCCAATAAAATCTTCAATGTTAACACGTATTGCCGACTGGCTGCTGAAGAGAAGCTTGTAGGTGAAGTAAAGATACAGAACGGTTATTGCCAGCGAAAACAATGTCAGAGCAATGCGTGCGTGCAAAATGAAAGCGTTTAAATTGGAAAATCCACCGTCACGTGGATGTCGTCGGCTGTGAGCCGCGGAATTCAGTGCGTAAAGTTGAGCGACATGCCTGTCGGAAATCGCGGTTTCTGTTAATTGCCAGTGGTAGGTACTAGCTGGTTGGTTATAAGTAGACAACGGACCTTTATGCAAAAACATGTATCTACAATATAACTATAAGAAAAATGTATACATTTTTGATATTTTTAAGCTTGTGTTTTTGCATAAAAATCCGCAGTTTAGTTTTAAGTCAAACGAGAAATGTTGCTTGGAGATTAAACTCCGGGACCAAAAAACACCCATAGTACCAACTACGGCCATTTTAAATCCGCATTCTGCTAAATATTGAACTGTTATTTGACACTTCTGGCACAAACTATTATTTTAAAGAAATGTACATATAAACCAGTTGAGAAGTACAAACGTATATTTAACGAACGAAGTTATGATTTCGTCGCTTCATAAACGTATGCAATTTTCACAGCAGGGATGGACGACATGCTGCGCTCGTTTTAAAACGTTTTTCATGCGTTCGAAATGCGTGCTAGAAAGGAGAGAGCGCTCGAACAATTTTTAATATGATCGTAACATAGTATTTTTATGAAGCGTCGTGGAAAAATGTGCACACGAGTTTGCCTAAGCCATTTGCGCGAACTCAAATAATGTTGCAAAGGAAATTTTGCATATTTGATGTTGTACAGTGCCAGCGAAGTTTTTAGGAACCAGCAAAAAAAGAGCTGGCGGTTTTATTATAAAAAAAAAACATTGATAGCTCAATGAATTTCAAAAGCACTAAATTTCAATAACTAGATGAAATTCGACAACTCTACAAATTTTGATAACTAGCGATAAATTTCGATAACTATGCGTTTCCAGAACCGGATAGATTTCAATAACTCAAAAATTAACATATCCATCGAAAAACTTCGATAACTGCATAAACTCTGGTACCTCGGTTATATTCGATAAATTGAAAAATGATGATAACTAAATAAAATCGTGTAATTCTAAAAAAACTCGATACATTTCGCTAATTCGATAAATTTTTTAAATTGGTAAATTTCGATAGCTAAATTTCTGATGACTGGATTGAAAAATTTTAATCAATTTTCTTACCCTAATTATTATGTATGTATGTATATTATGTATTATCATTTGGGGTATTCACAAGTGTGTCGTAAGTGTCGTATTGTTTAATATCGTAAACTGTAAACGACTAAGAATACATTAAAGGGTTTGCAAGGTATCACAAAAGTCATATTATGAATTTTCACAGCGCTACAAAAATGTTGGTTGTGGTTTGAAGACCTCTAAAAATTTATTTAAGCTTTTAAAGTTTACGAAATACAACAACACGACACTTGCGACTCATCCACAGAAAAAATACCTTTCCAATGGTGTTCTTTGTTTTGAAATCGGCTAGGTAGAATCGCCAAACAAACGGTGACAAAATTTATGTTAGCGACTTAATATATGTATTGATATATAGATTTGAAAAATGTATGAACACGTCAATTTACAAAGCTTATTAAAGTTACTCTATTTTTTATGATTAAGACCATTAAATATAGATTTGTAAAAAAAAAGCCACCAGCCTTCGACAACTTCCATCCGTTTTTAGTATACAGCTGTTTTGGTGCCCTAGTTTACTTCGCTTACAAGACTAGCACTTTTGTTTAAATACATTTCCCACCTACTGTGCGATGCAATTCAATTTAATGTACCTATCGCAATAAGTGCAAAATGCGTATGTGAAAGCTAAAAATTCTGTAGCAGCATATTTAATGAACAAGTAAGACAAAAATTGTTGTTTAATGTTGGAAAATAATGAAAATGTCAGAAATCTCTTTACGTCAGCTTGTCTGTTGGCATTTTTCATGCTTTGTTAGATTTTGCATTTTAGCATGATAATATTTAATTTCATACGAGAAGCTACTTAGTATCAGCTACATAGTTAAGAGGATAGTACATATGTGTGTATATGCGCCTGATTGGTACGTACGTAGATAAATCAAATAACGGGGGATTGTAGTCGAATTGGTTTCAAAAATACATTACGTAAATTTTGCTTATTCAAAAGTCACATACCAAAAAATAAATAAATACTGCAGGGAATTACTGCTGATGAGTTTATCTAAGGTCGTAATTCTGCAATAACGAAATTTAACGAATATCGGTATATGGTGGCATTTTTTGAGCTAAGCTGAAATTAGCAAAGGAAAGGGATAGGGGATTCTGCAGTAGCCATTATCTTAAACCAGTTGACTGAGTTAAAATAAAACCATAGTGCGAGCTCCAAACCTGCACTGATAGACGGATAGGTAGAAGAACGATTGAACTCAGAGGTAGGAGAATAAATATCAAACGCTGTAAGACTTATCTCATGTGTACAGGATTTTGTAATTGCCGCGGGTAGATTTTAGCGCCCTCTGCCGGCGATGCTGTTTTCGTGGCCTCTGCCTAACATAAAATTTATTTTTCAACCACCGATTCCAAATCACCATGGCACCACACAGTGGACGCCACTATGCACATTCCGCGAGAGAGATCATAAAATATGGTTACCGCAGAGGTGACGTGAATTAGCCGCCAAGATCGTGCCTCTGGTAAACTTTTTCTTATCTATGACAATAAGTTGGAATCGAGCGATGCCCTTAAAGTCAACCCAGATCGTTGCCAATACTGAGCGGGGTCTATGCGGCAGATTGTTGATAATTTGACCACTCGGATCTGGGCCATCTAAAAAGTTATATCCCAACCAAAATGGCATTCACGGCCCGCCCTTCAAAAAAAAAAGATTTTCGTTGATACCTTACGCAACTTTTGTCTTTTT
>NW_023458562.1:36853854-36857551 GCF_013731165.1 Rhagoletis pomonella
TATTTTATTTTATTTTATTTTATTTTATTTTATTTTATTTTATTGTATTTTTCATTATTTTATTTTATTTTATTTTATTGTATTTTACATTATTTTATTTGATTTATTATTTCATTTTTTTACCGTCTTTCATTGTATTTTATTTTATAATTTTTTATTTTATTTTGCAAATTAACATCCTGAAGAAAGCAATGTCACCAAAAGACAGTTTAACAATACATAATCCAATTTACTCGACTCAGCGTAAACACAATTGCCCAAAGCGATACTCGTACACACATTCAAATATGTACAAGCGAAGATAATGAAGCATAGTTGCAGGCGCAATGGCATGTGTCGTGTCTAACATGCTCCTGCAAATAGTTGCTACGAATTACGTTAAGCATTGGTTATTGTTGTTGGTGTTGTTGACCTGCATTGTAGCTTGTATGTATGTAAAACGCACGCATGTACACGCATACACAAATACTTAATAGGAACACGCATTTGCTGGCGTTGCCTCTAAAAGTTTTCCAATAAAATCTTCAATGTTAACACGTATTGCCGACTGGCTGCTTGAAGAGAAGCTTGTAGGTGAAGTGAAGATACAGAACGGTTATTGCCAGCGAAAACAATGTCAGAGCAATGCGTGCATGCAAAATGAAAGCGTTTAAATTGGAAAATCCACCGTCACGTGGATGTCGTCGGCTGTGAGCCGCGGAATTCAGTGCCTAAAGTTGAGCGACATGCCTGTCGGAAATCGCGGTTTCTGTTAATTGCCAGTGGTAGGTACTAGCTGGTTGGTTATAAGTAGACAACAGACCTTTATGCAAAAACATGTATCTACAATATAACTATAAGAAAAATGTATACATTTTTGATATTTTTAAGCTTGTGTTTTTGCATAAAAATCCGCAGTTTAGTTTTAAGTCAAACGAGAAATGTTGCTTGGAGATTAAACTCCGGGACCAAAAAACACCCATAGTACCAACTACGGCCATTTTAAATCCGCATTCTGCGAAATATTGAACTGTCATTTGACACTTCTGGCACAAACTATTATCTTAAAAAATGTACATATAAACCAGTTGAGAAGTACAAACGTATATTTAAGGAACGAAGTTATGATTTCGTCGCTTCATAAACGTATGCAATTTTCACAGCAGGGATGGACGACATGCTGCGCTCGTTTTAAAACGTTTTTCATGCGTTCGAAATGCGTGCTAGAAAGGAGAGAGCGCTCGAACAATTTTTAATATGAGCGTAACATAGTATTTTTATGAAGCGTCGTGGAAAAATGTGCACACGAGTTTGCCTAAGCCATTTGCGCGAACTCAAATAATGTTGCAAAGGAAATTTTGCATATTTGATGTTGTGTTATGTGTAAATACAGTGCCAGCGAAGTTATTACGAATCAGCAAAAAAATTATAATTTTTTTAGTTGTGGTGATATTATAAAAAAAAAACTTTGATAGCTCAACGAATTTCAAACGCACTAAATTTCAATAACTAGATAAAATTCGATAACTCTACGAATTTGGATAACTAGCGATAAATTTCGGAAACTGTGCGTTTCCAGAACCGGATAGATTTCAATAACTCAAAAATTAACATATCCATCGAAAAACTTCGATAACTGCATAAACTCTGGTACCTCGGTTATATTCGATAAATTGAAAAATTATGTTAACTAAATAAAATCGTGTAATTCTAAAAAATTTGTATAAACCTGATTTTGAAAATTCCAAAAGCTTAGATGCCATAAACCGAAAAATTTCGACAACTACCAACAAGTTACGATAAATCAAAAACTATCGATAAGTCGACCATTTAAAAACACTCAGAACATGACTAAAACTCGATACATTTCGCTTATTCGATAAATTTTTTAAATTGGTAAATTTCGATAGCTAAATTTCTGATGACTGGATTGAAAAATTTTAATAAATTTTCTTACCTTAATTATTATGTATATATATTATGTATTGTCATTTTGGGGTATTCACAAGTGTGTCGTAAGTGTCGTATTGTTTAATGTCGTAAACTGTAAACGACTAAGAATACATTAAAGGGTTTCCAAGGTATCACAAAAGTCATATTATGAATATTATGAATATCATATGGTTTGAAGACCTCTAAACATTTATTTAAGCTTTTAAAGTTTACGAAATGCAACAACACGACACTTACGACTCATCCACAAAAAAATACCTTTCCAATGGTGTTCTCTGTTTTGAAATCGGTTCGGTAGAATCGCCAAACAAACGGTGACAAATTTTATGTTAGCGAGTTAATATATGTATTGATATATAGATTTGAAAAATGTATGAAAACGTCAATTTACAAAGCTTATTAAAGTTACCAAATTTTTTATGATTAAGACCATTAAATATAGATTTGTAAAAAAAAAGTCACTGATTTACACCTGCCTTCGACAATTTCCATCCGTTTTTCGTATACAGCTGTTTTGGTGACCTAGGGCTTATTTTACTCGTAATTTCGTTTTAATACATTTTCCACCTACTGTACGATGCAATTCAATTTAATGTACCTATCGCAATAAGTGCAAAATGCGTATGTGAAAGCTAAAAATTATGTAGCAGCATATTTAATGAACAAGTAAGACAAAAATTGTTATTTAATGTTGGAAAATAATGAAAATGTCAGAAATCCCTTTACGTTAGCTTGTCTGTTGGCATTTTTTATGCTTTGTTAGATTTTGCATTTTAGCATGATAATATTGAATTTCATACGAGAAGGTACTTAGTATCAGATACATAGTTCAGAGGATAGTACATATGTATGTATATGCGCTTGAAAGGTACGTACGTAGATAAATCAAATAACGGGGGATTGTAGTCGAATTGGTTTCAAAAATACATTACGTAAATTTTGCTTATTCAAAAGTCACATACCAAAAAAAAAAAAATAAATACTGCAGGGAATTACAGCTGATGAGTTTATCTAAGTTCGTAATTCTGCAATAACGAAATTTAACGAATATCTACAATTGAGAAGATAGGAGCCGCAACAGACTTCGATATGGTGGCATTTTTTGAGCTAAGCTGCAATTAGCAAAGGAGAGGAATAGGGGATTCTGCATTAGCCATCATCTTAAACCAGTTGACTGAGTTAAAATAAAACCATAGTGCGAGCTCCAAACCTGCACTGATAGACGGATAGGTAGAAGAACGATTGAACTCAGAGGTAGGAGAATAAATATCAAACGCTGTAAGACTTATCTCATGTGTACAGGGTTTTGTAATTGCCGCGGGTTGATTTTAGCGCCCTCTGCCGACGATGCTGTTTTCGTGGCCTCTGCCTAACATGAAATTTATTTTTCAACCACCGATTCCTTTCACCATAGCACCACACAGCAGACGCCACTATGCAAATTCCGCGAGAGAGATCATAAAATATGGTTACCGCAGAGGTGACGTGAATTAGCCGTCAAGATCGTGCCTCTGGTAAACTTTTTCTTATCTATGACAATAAGTTGGAATCGAGCGATGCCCTTAAAGTCAACCCAGATCGTTGCCAATACTGAGCGGGGTCTATGCGGCAGATTGTTGATAATTTGACCACTCGGATCTGGGCCATCTAAAAAGCCTCGGCAGACGTTAAAACGATGTTATATCCCAACCAAAATGGCATTCACGGCCCGCCCTTCAAAAAAAAAAAGATTTTCGTTGATACCTTACGCAACTTTTGTCTTTTT
>NW_023458562.1:36857651-36883647 GCF_013731165.1 Rhagoletis pomonella
AAAAAAAAAAGATTTTCGTTGATACCTTACGCAACTTTTGTCTTTTTCCATTTCATTTCAACATCTATCCCCCTTATTAGAAAAGTCTTCATTAAAAGGTAACACCACTAACGGTTTCAAAAAGGTTTAAATTGTATAAACCACTACGAAAGTAAGACCAAAAAACTCAATTTTTTCAAAATTCTAGAGTAGTGTTGCTCTTTAAGAGGAGATATGTACCTTTGTTCTTAAGAAGTTTGGATACAAACGAATAGAGTAGTGAATAAATTCAACGGAATGTTGCAAACGACTGAAGAATTCAAGTTCAAAACCGGTCAAAATATCAAAGCAGGGTCTGCAAAAAGTGGAAAAAATTTAATTTTTAGTAAAGCTAAATATTAGAAGGTAGACGGAAGGAGAACTACTTTTTGATGGTTTGCGGGAGTCTAAATAGGAAATAAACGAGGTAGAAGTGATTTCGGTAGCACTCTTTTGGACTGCAATTAAAATGTCAAACATAAAAGAATCATTCGCATAAAACAAAAACAATGACTAGTAAAAAAAGCCAGTCGAGAATTCCAAAAATTATAGTGTTCAATAACGTTCCTTCAGTAGACAAAATGTTAACTTAAATCGAAGTGCTCACGAAGCCATTACAGCGGCAGCATCAGTGACAGAAATCATTCCATTGTAGTTACACTTTATGACGGAGCAAGCAGTAAGCCCTTTCAGTTTGATATTTCATGAGCTGGTTAGGAATTGCGAACATGCTATGCGAACGAAATAGCAAAAATGGTGGAAATGTACATAACTGATCAAATCCTTGGCAGATTTCGAACAACAAGAGCAAAGTATTATTCTTTTAAGAGGAAAGTAATTTGAGAGGATTTCTGAAATACCGTAATGGCGTACGTTCGCAATGTTTTCCTACTTAAACGTCTCTTATGACTTTTGTTTAATCTTTGGGGTCACCTGGATAGTTTTGAGCCCAGATAAGTGGTGCTGGAGCTGGTATGGTCATGGAATTGGTATTTCCAGTCAAATTTGACTCTTATTCGCAAGATGTGGTAGCTACATACCTGCATATATAAGAGCAAGAACAGAATGTTTAAGAAGATGACCTGGGTTTTTAGGAAAATTTAAAATTTATTTTCATTGGAAATAGCTCCCAACGGTTGCCGTAAGCGGAGTCGTGTAGTTTGCACAATAAAGTATCGCATTTCGCTTCATAGCTGTCTCCACTTAAGCACACATTTAGATAGTCCTTTTTCAATTTAAAATACCCATGCATCCTTGAAGCAACACCCTTTAAATAAATACATAAAAATTTCAACACATTCAATATGCGCCTGCAGCCGTATGTATACTACGAGTATGTTGGTATTCATCTACATACATATTTATTTTTGCGTGTGTTGCTAACTTTTACATGTTTGTCACGCTTGTAAAATTGTCACGTTTTAGTGCTTACAATGAAATGGAAATTGTATGAATCGTAACAACATTGTCATTGCCAATTGCAAAAGAAGCAACCTTTTTAACTCGGCAGCCTAACTGTTTGGGGCTGGTGAACGCGACTTCGCTGCTAAATATATGTATTTCGACGACAAAAAGAGGCAGTATCTTCCTGTAATGCAGAGAAGTGGGTGGTAATGAGAGGGAAGACTTGTGTATACATATGTATATTTAAATTAATATTCGATCTACCTATGTATGTGTGTGTTATATAATTATATATATAAATATATAAATGTTAAACACATACACACTTGTGTTAACGGTTATTACAGTCTCTACAGTCTGCAGTCAAGAAGCCTTGTATCCAGCCAACACTTCAGGAAGGTGACAGCTTGCCTTGGCGGATGCCTACATTTAGATATCTGCGTAGTTTTTGCTGTAATGTGAGTTTCCTTTTTCCGTTCGAAGATATCCGCCTTGCGTGGCAGATATCTATGTGCATTTATGCTTATGTACTATGTATCTATAAGCTGTTATTCAGGTGCCGCCAATTTTAAGGCAAGTTAGAGATTTGAATTTCAATTTAACTTTTTCTACTACAAAAGTAATCTGCTGTGGTATTAGTTATGCAAATTGATAAGCTCAAGTTTAATCTATGACATTTGCTTAGTCTTTTATTTCCCCTCTCACACTGTCAGGATTCACTGATACTAAATTGCATATTTTAGTATTTGATTTTGTATATTTTTAGGAAACCCTGATTTTCATTGCGCAATGTTGGAATGCACTGTCCTTTATTTTGAGCAAATAGTAAATACTGGAAAAAACTACTGCTAAGCAGATAATTGTTTAGGCGAGTGAGATAAGGAATTGGCCTGCGGGCTAGGCACGAGATCATACCCGAAGTAAGGCATGCATGTCGTAAAAGGCGACTAAAATCCATTTGGGTGCGTGTCTCGAAAGCCATGCGTGCGTCTCGGGAAGTAAGAGGATGACAGGAAAAATATCCCCTGAAATACCCACCAACTCTGGCAAACTGTAAATAACGGTAATGGCACAACTTTTGAATAATAGTCCAAGTGGCACCAAAACGATTGGAAATCCACGCGCCAGGGTACGGATTCTGGAGGCCCCAACCATTGCCAAAGTCTAAGCGTCATAGATCAGGAGCGCATCCTACAGGAGAGAAGGGAGGTAACGCCAATCCTCTCCTCTTATCTCTTAGAGGGGATGTGGGACGGAGTTGGTCCTCTTTCACAAACCCAGAAGAGTAGGTGAAGGAGGAAGAATCGGCCGGAATGGCCGACCTTACCCTCTCGCTGCGCCCAGTAAGCGGCCCAGGTATACGGAGGTTACTCCAGAAGCCAGTGGGACTTTGGTAGATACACCGGCATCCAAATCTGGTGCAAGAGAAAGTAAACTGCGGCGACACTCACCAATCCTTGCCCCAATGACTCTTCCGGTTATAGTGTGGCGGTTACTGGTGAGGCATTGCCCAATTCTGATGTTGCGGCGAACAATCGAAGACAGCGACAGAAGAAGTCGGTATCAGCCATGCAGACCTCTGGCGCCGCGAAGCCCTAGCCTAATACTAACGGTAGAAGTGAAGCCAGGGTCGGTCGAGGCCCTTGGTATGCCCTCGGAAAATCAAAAGCGGAAAATGAAACCATTGTGGTGAAATGCCTATCCTAAGCTAACTGGGATTGGCTCAAGGCTGTGGTGCAAAGGATACCGCGCACGGCGGGAAAAGCTTTAGGCTGTTTAGAAGGGTATTATTTAAAAGAGTACAGCTCGAGATACATATGTAAGTTACAAACTTCTTGAGATGTTGGAATTTTCTATCAAAAAGCTAGATAACTTACAGAGGGTTTTAAGTCCAAAAAGAATTCCTGTGAGAAAAAATATGGAGGCCATCTGAACTGATGCGGTGTAACCAAGACAAGACGAGTCCTCCATCTAGGCACGTCAAAAGACAATTTTATGAACTGAAGGACCAGATCCAGGACTACATGTTGCACCCACTGAATAGGACGCTATATCGACAGTCAATTGCCAATATTCACAGAGAGACTATCACCACCTTCACCAACTTTCGCACCTTTGAGTGCTGTCACCGTAGTTTAACTTTCAAACATTGCATAAAAAGAGCGTCAGCTGACTCGAAAGACCCGCGTAACTCCGGTCCAATTACGGTTTGGATATTACAGCTGGAAAGAGGAGCTGGAGGGTCTACCGTTATTTGAACTTATCGGCAACGATTGAAAAATTAGCTGATCGACGCTGCAAGAACAACAATGAATACGAACGCCAGTCGAGAACTGGATGCTGGAAAATATGCACCGGAAGAACTTATTTGCGCTGGTTTGAGATTGTGTGCTCTTCTCAAGCGCCTTGTGCGAAAGACTAAAGTAAACCGCCAACGTCTGACCAGTGTAAATTCGGCATCGGTGTGAGGACCAACAGATTACTTTATGCCGCTGCTAAACTTTTTAGAAGAGTTCATCTGGTTACACTATGGACAAATTCGGTCTATGTGTGGTTAGGTGGGGTTGCCTAATAGGGATAAATGGGAAAGGAGCTCTCCGAAACGTTCCATACCAAATGAGGTTACATATAAGCAAATTCTCTATCGACCTCGAATCCGTTTTTCGACATAAGTTGTATTACGCTATTAAGGTAGATGCCTCTGGTTCAGAGAATAGTACTTATTGGGCGACCGGGCTTGTAAGACCCAATTAACGCAACGTTTCTGAGGTTATTAGCTGCGTTTTGTTTTATTGTGACGCGCCTGGAAAATCACCTGAATGAGTCTATGAGAATGGTATCTGGCGAAAAGTTGCAGCTCGAAGGGAAAGGAGAGTAAAGAGCCTGATTAGAGCATTTCAGCAATCACGACGGTGAATATCGCATAGAAACACGATGTAATAAAATAATAATATGTAAGTAAGAAAAATTGCTTAATGGCTAATGTGGCATAACTCAAGGCGATTAATATGCTCGTTTACGAAGCAGGCGAACCCATCACTGAGAGAATAGGCACTGAGCCTAAAACTGGTCTAAAACTTTTTCCCAAAATTTCATTTTGGCTTATATCTTTCAAGAAAGGGTAAAAAATGCGACCAGAAAGATTACGCAGTTATGAACTAACAGATACAGTGTGTAATCAACCAAATCTGGGATGTAACTAGGTGTGGGATGTTGTTAGGCGCGCCTGCTATTTTTTTTTAGATTTTGGGCGATAAAAACTGGCGGTATTGATTTTCCGAATCCCACTACTGGTATCATACACAAAATTTCATGTTCGTAGTATAAGCTACTGCAATGTTCTTACTTGTGTTTCTTACTTTTCAAGTATATACTTTTTTTGTATATGCAATCATCCTATTTTTAAACGTAATCATTCATTTACCACTCACCTCTCGTCGACCTTTTTCACGTTCCGGCACTCCATGCCAATTAAATTGCAAATTCCAATCAAAACCACCCACATTCACTAGGCCCGAATCGTGGAAATGGAATTCCAATGTTGTATCATCAATAACGTCGATGACCGGACAAACGACGGTGGTGCTATTGCGAGCGATACGATCGAGCAGGGGTTCAAGCCAACCTATGTGGAAGGAGAGAAAGTAGAAATTGAAATAAAAATAAGTACAAAAAATGAACAAATGAAACAAAGTATTCGATTTATTAAAATTTGTGCTTGGTAACATAAAAGGTATTGATACACGTAACCCCAATACAAATAACTACGAGAAATATTTAAAGCTTTCAGTACGAATGAGGGGTTGGGAGAAAAAATTCCATAGAAAAAATAATGAAAATTTATTGTTATTGCAACTATGTTTCACTGATATTGTTTATGTGAAATTGTTTTGGGTACACAGGGTGAAATGCATGAACATTTCCTTTTTTTGCGAAAGCTTTATGCTCTACCGTCATTATGCGGCTTTTGAACCGCGCGAGTTAACCAAAGAGATGACCGTAAGCAGAGTGTAGTGCGCAAAATAAAATAAGAGGTAATATAATAAATTTAACAAAATTTGAGGGAAAACTAAGTAGAAGATGGGAAGTGAGGAATGCCATAAAGAAACTCACTTAGTAGCAAAGCGAATGAGCACAAAATAGGAAATGCAATAACTCAGCAGTGGGAGAAAAGTTAAAAATACATAGATGAAAAATAAATAAAAAATAGCAAACAATATTCAACCAAAAAACATCAAAGCTATTGACGACTAAAGAGCTAACCGCTAACCCGAAAAACCAACAACTAACATGTGCTTGAAAAAGAAAAATGGAAACAAATCAAATGCTTTTCACTTCACAGCAGTGTTGATTTTGTAGGTTCTTCGGCCATATTTCAGTTAGAAGGTACATTAGGTACAACCGCTTTAAATTAGGTATGATTTCAAAAAGAAAAATAAATTAATGTAATTTATGTAGTATATTAATACTTATGCTTAGTAAAAGCTGCAATTTAAAGAAGAAAAAAGAAAACAAAATTTAACTGAGTCACATCGACAGTAACGTTGCGACCTAAACTAGCTAAAGGGCTGTTTTGAGCTCTCATGACGCACAAGAAATGAAAAAGAATTTTTTTTCTATTAAAATTTCTTAAATCAATTAGCATCTTTCAAGAAAAAAAAATGATCGTATATTTATTTCTTCAAGAAAATTTACAGGGCATGAATCACGTAACTTTGAAACGATAGTCGTTCAAACGATACTGACAAATCGATGTGGTCAAAGCACTGATTTATGCATTTGTGTTGCTGTTACGTGTTACTGTTACTGTTACGTGAAGCAAAACTGGAATCGAGTTGACGATACCGCACAAACGATCAAACCATTTTTGATTTTTATGAAGCTAGACAATCTCGACACGATATCGTTCAGACGATTGTCGTCATACGTGATTCATGCCCAGAAAAAGCAAAGTGCTTTTTCAAGCAACAAAAAATAATGAAATATATTTCTTGTGATTTTTTTTGAGAGCTGGATTCTAAGCTTAAACCTGCCGAAATAAAAGCTTAAAGCGAAATGTTCCTCTAATCTTTTCTAAAGATTAAAGGAAACTAAGAAAATATATTTTTCTTTTTAAAACAATAAAATCTAAATACTAAATAAGAAACTAAAAAAACAAAGTAATAAAATAAGTTTCTAAAAAATTGTTACCTTTTTAAAATAATAAAATCTACAAATTAAATTGAGTTTAAAAAGAAAAAAATTTAATTAAAGCAAAACAAGTTTCTAAAAATTAAGTGAAACTAAAAAATAAATTTTTTTTAAAACAATAGAATCTAAAAAAAATAAAACAATAAATAAAATCAGTTTCTAGAAAATTGTTTTATTTTTAAAACAATAAATCTAAAATCTAAATTAAAATTATGTTCAAAAAGAAAACATAATTTATAAAAAAGACAAAAAAAGGTTGTAAAAATTAAATGAAACTAAAAAAAATATAAGCCTTAGAATCAGACACCTCCTCATTTTTGGTTTTTTTGTTTAAAGCCTGGTGCCATATTGGAAAATTTTACCAAAAAATAAAATCTGAAAATAAAATTGCAAAAATAAATTAATTTCTAAAAAAATTTGTTTCTTTTTAAAACAATAAAATCTAAAAATTTAATTTAAAAAGAAAAAAAATTTATTATAAAAAGAAAAAGATGCATCAAATAAGTTAAATTTAATTTTTAGATTTTATTGTTTTAAAAAGAATTTTTTTTAAAGAAACTAATTCTATTTTCTAACAGAATGAAATCTAAGCATTAAAAGAAAAAAAAAATATTAAAATTTATTGAAAGAGAAAAAAATTCCGCAGACCGAGGATTCGAACCTCGGATTTTTGTGAAATAATTGCAAGTTGAGAGGCTAAAAAACCGCATTGATTTTTAATAGTTTTTTTGTTGAGGGCTTTTTTAATTTTTTTTTTAATATAAATAGGAAAATTTAGGAACACTGGCGTTGGTTTTTAAATTTTTTTCACAAACGGTTTTGCGCATACTCTTCCACAAGAAATTCATGTTTATATGGAAAAAAGTGCAAAATGCCGTCAACTAAAATATAAAAAATATTAAAAACCAATGCGATTTTTTGCCGCTCAACACTTATAAAGTAAAAAGTATAAAGTTTGAAAGTATGTTTTATATGGCATTTACTAAAGCATGAATTATATTTTTATAAAAAATAATACAAAAATTTTAGCTTGAAAAACATTCTAAATATTAAGAGCAACGCACCATTTTTTGTAAGACCTTCGTGCAAAATTAGCCAGAGCGGCCCTGTAACAGTCATATAAAAACGAAAGTTCCAACTAAGCCTTTTGTAAGGCGAATATCCTTAATAAATTCTGAATTTCCTACATTTTTGTGATATTTGAACTTATTTCGAATTGAACTAAATAAGTCCTTATTTTAGGTACATAACCAGTGTTTTGCGTACAAAATCTGTACCTCGTTAGGTACATTAATTTCTTTACCAAAATCAACACTGCTTCACAGCAAGTGACCGCTGGAGAAAGCAACCAGCGTAGGGTCCTTACACAATAAATTACTCAACCGCGCGCTTCCATATTACACGCTGCCACACACGATGGGATATCCTGCAGCTTATCAAGTTTTAAGCTGCCTCTGCTGTGGTTGTATAAAGCATGCGCATATACACACATACACTTTTGTTTCCTTCCTGCTGCTGGTCATCAATCATTGAAGAGTAAAAATTGAAATTTTATCCCCCCTTTTCGCTCTCCAACTGGTAAAAGAATTTTAGGTTTATCATTTTAAGTCATAATCCTTGAAGAGATTGGTTTGCTCTACATATGAGGTGGGTTGAAAATTTTACTTCCGTAATTTTCCAATGCTGTCTATCTACGGAAGTTATTGAAATTTATTTTATTTTTCCGTTGCAATCACATTTCACATTTTTTTCGCTTACTTAGCAAAGTTTCTATTGCCATGCATAAATCACAGCAAAGCTGAAGTCTCGCAAGATAATTCAGCAAAATAATCAAAAGTTTATAGCATACTTCGCACATACTTATAAATGTACTCGTATGTATGTATGTAGTACTTTTAGAATTCGGTATACAATATGCAACTTGAGTATGGGAAAAATACTTATATGGAAAATTTTTATTGAAAATCGAATAAATGGCACAAGTTGATTGATGGTTTATTTAATCGTTCGAAATCGAATGCAATCCGGATATCTTGACTGTTATTGGCAAGCTTTTTCTGCGTAAGATACCTTTAGATGCGCTATAATTTATAGCTTTTTTTATTTAACGAGGCTCTGCACTAGATTGGATACTTTGGATCAAACAGCTTTCTCTTCTAGATTTTTTGTTTGAGTTTCGTTCGGCAACTTAAAGACAGAGGCAACGCGGTACTCCACACGTGTTTAAACCAGTTAACTTGCTTAAAGGCAGTTCCAGATCGTATCCTGGAGCAGCTGTTTATTTTCTTCCTTTAGTCGTTCTCAACCCAAGGGCATTTTCAACAGCGAACTTCACCAGAAAAGGTTGTAGAAAAGAAACCATAATATGGCCTACGATACTCCTGATCTGATACCACGTGGATGAGATCAACAGAACTATTTACTTTGATAAGAACCACAAAATTAAACTAGGGAACAAGGCAAGCTGAATCACTATTACCATCAAATACTCCCCGTTGAACCCTCTAATTTCGTATACAGGCGCCACAAAAATACCAGATTTGGATGCCAGCATGTTTAGGGTCAGATCAAAGGTCTTAGTACCTGTGGGTAAACTCCCAAGTATTCCAAGCGGAGCTCCATCAATTTAAATCGTTATGGTTCTTGAGTTCCTAGACTAAATGCCTTGGCGACAAACGATAGGATCTTTCGTGCCGGGGTTCTGGGCCATAGAGGCATAGAAACCAACGAAGAGCCTGACATGCTTACTAACAATACCAATAGACCCCAAACCCTTATTAGAAATTGGAATAAGCTCCATCAGAGAACGCCCTAGGAGCGTAGAAAGAACAAATAGAGAACAGCACTGGAATCGATAACCGATTTTTTTGTAAAAAATATCGAATGGGGCACAAATCCGCGTTTTGTCCAAAGAGTCTTCATATAAAAAAAGTTTGCGTGCAAAATTATACTTTCTACAAAATAGCGGATGACCGATTGTTTCTACCTTCTCAGGATTAGATAGAAAAGCAAAGCGAATGGGTGGTGGAGGACAAAACGAAGTATGTCCTGTTATCACACAAACAGTCAGAGCATACGCGTCTTGGTATCCACGTCACTGTTGACAGTTACAAGTTTGAAAAAGTAGACGACTTCGTTTAATTGGGAACCAGCATTATCATCAATAAAACTACCAGCATGGAAATCCCACGCAGAATCTCTTTTGTCAACAAGTGCTACTTTGGACTGAGTAGGCAATTGAGAAGTAAAGTTCGCTCTCGTCGTACAAAAATCACACTCTATAAGTCGCTCATCATGCCTGTGCTGGTGTATGGTGCGGAGGCATGGACAATGAAAACATCTGATGAATGTTCAAAGCGGCTCTTGGAGTTTTCGAATACCGCAGACGATTTAATGATCAGCTGTATGAGGTTTACAACGATATAGACATAGTGCAGGAAAGACCAGGTGGAGAAGAACTTGGCTTCATTTGGAATTTACAATTGGCGTCAGCTGGCACAGAAGAGAAACGATTGGCGTGCTATTTTGGACTCGCTTAGCTGGTTACAGCGGCAATAAAGAAGAAGAAGACGATTGTGTTGGAAAATATCGATTCAGAAGATGATTTCTTTCCTTGAAAAGCGATTATTTTGCTTGAAAAAAATTTAGTGTTTTTATTAAGCATCGACTATTTTTTTCAATTGATTAATTTGGTAGAAATTACCGATTATTTGGGAAAATACAATTTAGAACCAGAATTGCTTTTTGAAAGTCGATTACTTTTCTTAAAATTTTTTAGCAATGACCTCTATTTAAATCGATTATTTTTCGTTCAAAACAACGACTATTAGAATAGATTTTTATATGGTCTTCAAAAAGAAAAGTCCGATAGGTCAGGAAAAAAATTGGTTCAGATTAAGATTTTTTCTTGAAAAATCGATTATTTCTCCAACAAAGAAATAAACGTAGAATCTGAGTCGATTTTTTACTTACCAATTGGTGTTCTTTATTAATCAATGACTATTTTTTGAGTCGATTACACTGGTCTACAAATTTCAACTTTTTTTCTGCGAATAAGACGGGACCTGGTGTTTCTGAACGGATTTTTCGTGCTGAACACGAATCCGGGGTCAAAAATGTCCCATCACGTCACGTTTTCGAGAAAAAAGGGGTTGAAACCCCTAAAAACAGCGTTTTTGGCCATTTTCGAAAAATTATAGAGCTGAACCCTGACGTGGTACAAATTTTGCATATATCAGAAATTAAAGGCTAAACCGTGCCCTTTCGAATGAGCCCTATGCCGAATTGATCGCGTGCACCCTTAAAGCAGGGGGTGTATTTGTGTTTAGGGGTGCAGGAAAAATTGATCACAGAAAGAATTTAATCTTAAACGATCATAGAAAATTAATAATGCCAAGGTTTTAACTATATTAAAAGTCGCTGATTACGAATCTGCAGTTAGATTTTAAAAATTTAAGAAATTTATATGGTCGTTTAAGATGAAATTCTTTCTGCGATCAATTTTCCCTGGACTCCTAGACACAAATACACCCCCTGATCTAAGGGTGCATGCGATTAATTCGGCATAGGGCTCATTCGAAAGGGCACGATTTAGCCTTTAATTTCTGACATATACAAAGTTTGTAGCACGTCAGGGTTCAGCTCTACAATGGCCAAAAACGCTGTTTTTAGGGGTTTCAACCCCTTTTTTCTCGAAAACGTGACGTGATGGGAAGTTTTGGACCCCAGATTCGTGTTCAGCACGAAAAATCCGTTCGGAAACACCAGGTCCCGTCTTATTCGCAAAACCCTTGTAGACCAGTGTTATTATTCTTACAAAACGACTCAAAGAATTGATTTTAGTCTAGCTTCCTAAGTAGTCACCAATTATTGTGGAAAATATCTATTAAAATCCAAGATTTTCATGAACAACTGATTTTTGTCGTGCATTCTAACCTACTAAGAATGAACTACTTTTTTAATCCATTATATTTTTACAAAAATATCGATTATTTTTATTTTACAGAAAATTTTTTCAATGCAATCGATACGGATAAAATTATCCTTTACTTTCTTTTGAAAAATCGATTAGTTTTCTTTCAATAAATCGATTTTTTTCCTTACAAAAAATTTTGTATTTTTCCCAAAATCGATTATACCTCAAACAAAAATTCGGTGGTATTTCTGACAAAAAATGGTTCCAATATTTAAATTATCGATAGACAATGTTTTGGAAAAAATCGACTAAGAACCAGATATTTGTTTTGTTTTTATGATTTTTTTAAAGAAAATGGATTACTGTTCTTCCAAAAAAATCAATTATTTTTTTTGAACATTTTTTTCTATTGCAATATGTCACTTTTTCACTTTCGCTCAGCCATATCAGACACCTTATATTTAGTGATCCTCTCGTGCAGGCCCGGTCGCAGGAGGGGGGGATTGGGGAGTTGGAAGGTTGGGGGTTTAAACTCCCCCTGTTGGAAGGAAATATATATAACAAGTAAGAAAGTCTAAGTTCGGGCGGAGCCGAACATTAAATACCCGGCGCAAGTATTAAATATATGTTTTTGACCTTTCCGAAACCTACAGCTACATGGTAAGCTGGGGCGTATCAATTTTGAGTCAATTAGAGTCCTTAAATTTCGAAATTTTGAAGTTTCAAGCATTTCTGAAATTTGCCGTTATATGAAAAGCGGCCGTAATTTTAGTCCGATTTCAATAATTTTCAACGGTTTGCTTTTATGTGGCAAGCACAATGAAAATGCCGAGCTTGGTACAAATTGGTAGAACGGTTACCGAGATACATATATGTGATCATAAGTGGGCGGTGCCACGCCCATTTTCCAAAATTTTACCACAAACGTATTTCTTGGTAAAGAATTGTTGTAAGCGTCAATTTTGAATAAATTAGCTTTAATATTTACAGATTTATCGAAGATTTTGTATTTCTCTAAATTACCGTTATATTGGATGTGGGCGCGGTTATTGTCTCATTTTTTAAATTTTCGGCCATTTAGTATGCTGTACTAAGGCCAACAACTGTGCCAAGTTTGGAAGAAATTGCTGCAGCGGTTACCAAGATATACACATGTAACCATAAGTGGGCGTGGCTACGCCCATTTCACAAAAATTTATAATATTCTTATTTTTCGTATGAAAATTATTGTAAATATCAGTTTTGAGTGAATTATCTTCAGTAGTTACTAAAATATCGCAGTTTTCGTATTTCTGGAAATTTCCGTTATATGGGAAGTGGGCGTGGTTGCAGTCCGATTTCGCCCATTTTCAATACCAACCTACCTTAGATAAATGGAAACCTACATACCAAATTTCGTTGAGATATCTAAATGTTTTCTCGAGTTATCGTGTACACGGACGGACGGACAGACGGACAGATGGACGGACAGACAGACATGGCTTAATCGATTTCTCTATTCATTTTGAGCATTTATGTATACATTTGTCTATATCTATCTCGATTCGTTTTGGCTGTTACAAACAACCGTTATGTGAACAAAATTAATATACCCTTGTGCACAAGTGCGCTCGGGTATAAAAATGTGCCATAAGTTTAAGATAATAATGATAAAAAATATTTCAAAATCTCAAATGTATATCTAAGATCTATTTTCAGAGATAGTATTCGAAAGTTCTAGCTTTAGCTTAAGCCAGAAAGGTCCTATCACCTTTTCGAGGGCTTATATTCAATACCCTCTATCTCCCTCTATACCCTCCATTAAATGTTCGTAGAAATGGTATAGAATTCTTGAGAACCAATATTTTTCGACCGCAAGACCCTGTTCCTCTTCAAGAGATACGCAGTTATTTTTTTAACCATTTTTTCATAGTAACTATAGAAAATGCCAGAAAAAGCAATGGGGGGATATATAACAAATCTTTAGCATTGAAAAATGGTTAAAAAAAATTATAGTTTAAAAAACTAAAACCTCGGTATTATAATTTCCATTCGTACTGTCACCAGGTATGTAACTTGGGACTAGAAATCACTGTATCTTTTAGACGCATCAATATTACATAGTTACATCCCGAGCTAATAAAAGGGAGGTAATAATTAACAATTGGATATTGTTATTGGAAGTATTCTGAAGAGAACCACAGTTTTCCGATCGAAAAATATTGATTTTCAAGAATTCCATACAATTTTCACGAAAAGTGGCATTTTACCCATATAATATATATGGAAAATTTGAAGCGACCTTTAAATGTTTTTTATTTCAAAATAAAAATATAGACGTATACTTTTTTCGATATAGAGCAATCCTAGTGGGTGAGAGCATAAAAATTCCGACTTTACTTATTTTGGACCACCCTATTGTGCTAGGCTAGCAATGTTGACTCATTATTGAAAGAATTTGTATCTATACCTCAGTGAATTGCATATGACTTTTCTTTGAGTTATGCTAAATTAAATCCACAATTACAAATACAATATGCTGAATACTCTAAATAAAACACTGATATTCTTGGTTGTTACGAATGACTTTACATAAAACCCCCCAAAGAGAAATCCTGCGCTCGGCCCTGCTCTCGGGTATACTTGTAGACCAAGCTAATAACTGCTTCAATCGGCTGCTCCAGAGCTTACTCGCTTTATGATTCTATTCCCACTAAATTTAAATCGAAATGAATTTTAAATACAATTCAGCTGCACGTTAGCGTATTATTCGTGGACGATTTCATGGGTGAGTTGATAATCGCGCCACACATAAATGACTCACAAATTTTGAAGCAAATCATTGCGTTTCAATTAAGTACGAAGTTCTTTTTTAAATGGCAATTCTAATTAGAGATATTGCAAATCTTTTTGAAGTGTGCTTGTGGCGTGAAATTTAAAAAAAAAAACTTAAAAAAAATTCAATGCACAAATTGAATTGGTTAACCCAAACTTTATTGCTGATTGGCGCTGGGTAACAATATTGCCGGTAGTCTGCTATGGCATTTAGTGTTGCGGTCTCAAATGGGGCGCGATGGTTTGCAGATTTGCGGTTAGAAAAAAGTGATTAAAATCAAATAAATGAATTTAGATTTGAAATTTAAATGTTTAGTTGAATTTTGCTTATGAAAAATACCATTAAATGAAGCAAAGTGGCAAATGCATGAAATGCAAATAGCATTTTTGTGGCGGTTTAAATTAAAGCGAATATTTTTCAAAATTGTTACACTTCTTTAAGCATGCATGTATGTATATGTATGTATGCTTGTGTAAAACTCGTCCACCCCCACACACACCAATCACTCACACTCCCACTCACCTTCGGTGCACTCGCAGTGCGAATCCAGGTACGTCAACACCGGCGCTGTGGCATGACGTGCGCCCAATAGACGCGCTCGTATCAGACCTTCACGTTTGGGGGCGCGCAAAATCTGCACCTTTGGATAGGCGGCAAAATAATCGTCCAGCTGTTGTTTGGTATGTGCTGCAATGGATATGATGAAACATTAAAGAGCGGCAAAAATGTAAAACGGAAAAGAAAAATGACATAAATGGAAGAAAAACTTATAATTATGTTGGAAATTGCTTGGTAGCCAGCGCGCATACAAACGCTGCATTAAAATGCAAAGCATACACGCGCATGCGCGGCAGCATACCAACGCGAACAGAAATGCATGCATTTGCCAATTGTTCGCACGCAACTTACGCATATCGGAGAAGTCGTCGACCAGTATGACTTTGTTAATTAACTCTGGCGGCGAACGATCCAACACCGAGTGCACTGTTCGCAACAGCACCGACCACGCCTCATTGTGGAAGCAAATGATGACATCGGTGGCGGGAAGATTTTTTAGATAGCGGCCGGGTTCCTTGCACCTGTGCAATGATAAAAATAGATTATGTAGATATTAAGTATATGTATTAAATAAGTCGTTGTTGTTTATTTTTATTTATTTAAGTTTTTTTTTTTTTTAGTATGTGGTGTGGTTGAACAAGCAGGAATTTGGCAGCTGGCAGGGGCAGGATCGCGTGCACGAACAAGTGTTCGAAGGCACGTAACAGTGATGCGAATTAGTTTTGAGGTACTGAAAAAATTTTTGTATCTTTGTGATTGACTTCAACTTGATGGCAATGGTAATGGTAATTCTAATTGTAATAGTAATGTTATTGACAATGAAAATGGCAATGCTTAGGGTAGTGGTAATTGTAATAGTAATGGTAATTGTAATGGTAATGGTAATGTTAGTTGGAATGTAAATAATACTGGCAATGAAAATGGAAATACTAATGCAGTGTTAATGGTAGTGGTAATAGTAATGGTAATTGCAATTGTAATGGCAGTGGTAGTAGTGATGGTAGCGGAAATGGTGACAGTAGGAGTAATGGTAATAGCGAGGATAATGGCATTGGTAATGGTCCTCAAGTAGTTGTAGGTAATTGTAACGGAAACGGTAACAATAATGGTAAGGTATTTTTTATTAGTAATGGTACTTACAATAGTAATGATAATGGTATTGGTAATACTTGGTAATGTTAAGGGTAATGATAACCGCCACGGTAATAATATGAATAAGGATTAGATAATGGTCGGTAATGGTATGTAATTTTAATGGCAATTGAAAATAAAAATTTTTTTCGTTTTCACTTACCACGCATCGCGCGTATCTGGCAATGTTCGATGCACCGATATCATATCGGATACATATTGATTGAAGGCATTTTTCGCCCAACCATCATCGACAGCTTTCTTCATTTCTTCTGTCATATTGGTGGGTAATACTACCGGTTTACCCATTTCGCCGGGTGCATCTTTGGGTGGCGATGGTGCCATGAGTACGCCTTTGTCTGAAAATAGAAGAAGGAAAGAAAAAATATTGTCAAAATGTTAAGGTAATTTCAAATTTATTAGAGAAGGTAAAAGATTATTAAAAACAACTATATACAGTACTTATTTTTTTACTTATTGAGCAAGAAGTAGATACGCAAAGACTTTATAGGGATCTTAAGAGTCACTTAGTTGTGCGCATTATTGACAACCACCTAACAATATTTTTATCGGTCCATTTATCGAAATATTTAGAGTCATTTATCGATATGCATGGATGATTAACGATAAATCTAATCTATTGATTGAATGTTTCCGAAATCTCAATCAACATTATTATCGATATATTTGGCGGCATATTCGACGATATCAACATGTTTATCGATTAATACATATGTGCGTATTTAATTCATTACTCGCATATATTTTCAGCCATATTTTATTGATTTATTTAAAAATATTAATCGATATCTTCATTTACTTTCTCATTAAAAAAGTAAATAGTTTCGATGTTGTATAAAGAATTTAATCGATAAATGGTTTTATTGATGGTTTTAAGAAAACGTCATCGACAATCGTTATATTTCGGATAAAAAAGATAGCTATTGACATTTTGCAATATACCTATTTATCAATATGGTTGTAAAAAATGCTTTCGTTATACAAATTAAACGATTTCAAACAGCATATTTATCGAAGATTTATTTTGTTATTTTATTGATAATTTAGCCGATCCTTTTGTCTGTATTTTGAAAAATTAGTGCGTCTATCGATAAGCATGCATAAGTAAATATATTTTTTAATAAATATTTGTTTGTACAAATATAAATATGTATATATATAGTCCGCATTATGTGTGTACCGCCACTCTTATCGGTACATTTCAACAATAATTCATAAATATATTTATATTTATCGATATACTATCGGCATCAAAATCGATATACACTCGCTTCTAAAGATTTTACGTTACATAATTAAAAAGCAGTGCTACCGATATTTTCAATCGATATACTTGTTTATTGCTAATATTAATAAAATATTTATCGATATTGCTGTTGTAATTTATATTCCTAAATTCACCCTTATGCATATTTACAAATAACTTTTCTCATTACAAATCGATATATTTATCGAAATATTAACCGATAGCAGTGTTATATACATTAGCCGATTCTAAAACGAACCTCATTCCCATTCGTGTTCACACCAGTATTCAATGGGAACACGAATAAACTGCAAGAAATTTTTACAGTTTATGTGGTCGATTCCATTTTATGTTTACATTAAATATTAAATAACTAACGAACATTTGCTGCTAAAAGGCACATACATACATATGCATCAAATATATTTAAAGTACCCGCAATATATTTCGAAACGAAGACTTTTCTTTTACACAAAGTGACACTCAACACCAAACCATTACTTAAGTACACAAATCCCCCTGGAAGAATTCTTACAAAGAACATCATACTGCTAGTGGAAAAAAGCGCCAGCTAAGCTACACCAAAGCAATTCTGGCACAGAGAACTTGCTTAACCGCAGCGCAGCGGAACGATTGATTGTATTGCAACAGCAAATGGAAATGCAGTTCATGACACCAAGCAGTGCAGTAAAGAGCAAATAACCCCAACCAAATAGAAATTCAAACAAAACCTCACAGCCACAGACACAGCCATCCAGTGAGCGTTAGCAAATCCCTCATAGCAATATTTATACTTAAACCAAATACAGCGAGAAACTAGAAAACTCGCAGGATCAAAGCGAAGGAAGGATGCGCAAACATTGTTGCATGCAACGCTGTATGTGGGAGGCGGTAGAAAAACAAGATTCATGTGTGCGACACACTTTTTCTACAAAAGCAACAGCATGTGTGGTGCGTGTGTGTGTGCGTTATGTGATGCTGCAAGGATGCAAATACTGCTAACGGCGTGCCGTGAACAGCAATGAGCAGCTCAAATATCAATACAATTTCAATCCATTTAGAAGAACAACGGCAAAACACAAATGGTAACATGCAAACACACTCGTGCAGCTACATATATACATACATGTATACATTAGAGTGGTCTAATTTTTTTAAGGGGGGAAAAATTTCATCCTAGAAAAGGGGCACCCCCTCAGTTTTTTCCTTTTGATATTTGTAATATCTATACCAACTTTCAATTTTCTAAACTGCTGCGAATCTGGTAAAAATATTGGTGATTTTTATAAAATGCTACTGTTGCCATGACAACATAATTTGAAAATCTAATTGCCTTGCAGTAAAAAACATAGTTATACATATTGGAAGAAATTCTTGTGCCATAAAAAAAAAGAAATAAAAATTAAAATCATTTTTTTAATAAATTAGAAATTCTAAAAAAAAGTAATTAAAAAAAATAAATTAATTAATATACAAAAAAAAAAAATGCCTGCACCAGGACTTGAACGTGGGACCTCAGGCATACCACGCGAGTGCTTTGCTCTGGTGGCTATTGCCACTGTTGGAGTGCCGAGAGCACAAAGGCATACTTATGCTTTTAACTGGGGATGAATTGGCAGACCATCTCATCAACTGGTATGATGCTACTAGTATTTCTACTAGTAGATGCTGATGCATAGCCTGACAATGGACATCTCGTAGGACATCGCAATGTTAAAAATAGCAGTCGCTAACATTGGAAAAGGATAGAACGTGAACTAAGCAAACTGGTAGAATTCTAGTTCGCAACTAGTAGCTTTTCCTGCAGGGTTTCCACTGACATATACACATATGTACATATGTACATGCTCCGACTAGACACATGATAGTTGAACATGTCTGCCAATGGCAGCGTATTTGAAAGGATATTTCAAAAACTTTTCGCAACGCATACAAGCGTAGCAGCCAAGTATGTGGGGAAAAAGTGAATTCAACGTCTGTGGGGTAAAAATAGAGTGAAAGTTGTGTTAGAAAGATGTATGTGCACAGATAAAGAAAATAGAAAATTTTTAAAATAACCTTTTAAAGCTTGAGAGAACTAAAAATCCAGATTTCTTCAGTGATAGCACGGAGTTAGGAAGGACGAAGTTTGTGAGTGGGATGCTTTTGCGGAGAGTGCCGTTATTTATAAATACGAAATAGCGTTTGAAATGACTTTGCCGCCGTATGGGTTAAGGTCCAATGAAACTCTTTACGGAAGGCGGAATTTTACTCATCGAATTGGATAACGAATATTCTCATCTCATCAAGGCTTCAGCTGCACATAAAGAAACAAATTTTTCATTAGTTTCACACCTTTATCATCTCGAATGCGAATCGGGACTGTATTATCTCAAGATCCTTCCAGCCAAGACAAAATAAGAGCCGTGCTGAAGAATTATTGACTCTAAACAAATCTGCAGTAAGTGCTCTTACCGGGGTGATTACAGAGCACTGTGTTATGGCATCAATGCTTCATCGATGGTGTATACCAACAAGCTTCCTCTGAAGAATTTGTGGGGACGAGGAAGAAGAGCAATCGATAAACAACTTCCTACATATGTCAATGCCTAGCACTCCAGACAATGCGTCTCATGCATTTAGGAACACGATTTTTCTATAGTTTGTGGGAGATAGTGGAAGTGCAAATAGTTGCGTTCGATAACAAAATTAGACAACACCAGCCAACAATCAAAATCAAGAGAGTAAGCGAAAATTCTCTCCCAAAGAGATGAAAAAGCAAAAAAGTAAACGAACAGGAAATTAGCCATTACTTGCAAAAATCGGAAGAAGAAGACACACCAGCTGACTTTATTTATGTTTTATTTGTAAACAAACTGAAATTCATGTTGCCTCCATAGAAGAAAAAATGAAAGTGAACGTTCAATGTTCGCCAGGAACATTTCTAGAAGTAAAAACTAGTTGGCGCTATCATAAAGTCACATAGCAGGCAGCCAAAAAGCATATAAATACCAAAACTCGGAAAATGTAATTTTGTTTGTTTACAAAAATTGCAACCATATGTTTTGTGATCATATGTTTTCGTGTTGGATAATTTTTGCTGACTAGAATTTTGCCAGTACAAAATGAACGCTTCTCTTGCATCAAAATGAACGCTTTCTCTCTCAATTTTTGTGTGTTGGATAATTTTTTGTCGTTATCGAACGCCATCCAGTAAAAATTTGGAAAAACTATTACAAATTTTTGACTTGTCGAACGCACCTAATATCAGAGCTTCCCTGCTTCACCCGGAAAAAATTACTTGTTTTTAAATTTAATTTTTAGATTTTATTTGTTCCAAAAAAATATTTTTTAATTTATTTTACTTTTTTTAAATGTTTGCGTTTATTTTTGCTGCACATATTTTAATTTTTTGAATTTAATTTTCTTTTAATATTTAATTTTTATTGCTTTAAAAAGGAAAATATATATTTGTTCTTAATACCAATATTTCAAGATAGTTGCCAGGATTGAAAATTGTCTTACGAAAGACTTTTGTCTTTCCAAAGATTGTGGTGAGTTGCAAGACAGTTGCCAAAATTGCCCTGTAAGTGTATATACTCAGAACGTACGTTACTAAATTTTCACATTCGTCTATGCAGAAATCAGCCCCGGTATATAAACCGCTTCACTGCTGCCTTAGTTTCGAATAGAATTTCGCTAAATGGCACGTTTTCTCATACCAGCAGTTGCTGCGGAGTTTATAGAATGTCAGTTGTCAGTGTCACCTTTTGACGTCTCTTCAGTCCACAGCTTATCTTATCTTAGCTGCAAGAAAGTGTTAATCCAAGTCAGGAACGCAAGTCAAGAACAGTCGAAACGTACCCTACCTGTACCACATTGAGATTTTTTCCAGTTGGTGCGGTTTATCAAGGGTAGCCAAATTGTCGTTTGAATGTTTCGGCGCACAGTTTTTTTTATCAAACTTATACAGCTTTCTAAAATAATTTTATTACTCACCCACGCATGCAGAAAGTTCTTGTATGCATAAATCTGGTGCCGAATTTTTGATGGGATTTCAGCTAAGCTTACATTTTTCCATTCAATTCTTTCTTAATACGATTTTCATGAATGCCTTACAATTTGTCAATGTCAAGCCGGCCAGTGCAGATGCATCTGTGTACTTTTTCGCCTAGGATTCTCAGCAAAGACAATCACATTTGCATTCACATCTACATACATATGTATAAATATGTTCAAGTATGTCAGCTATGCAATAAAAAACTCCCACCATGCAAAACATGAGTAATAGGCAACAATCGTCAATGGCAACAAATTGGCGACTCACCGATTTATTGCCGTAGTGAGAAATCGGCAACATCATTTCTTTTATGTCGTCTTATGAATATGTTTTCAAAAATGCCCAAACTGATGAACTGCGCGTCATCAGGATTTTTCAAAAACATCTAATTACTGCCCAAGATAGGATTAAAAAAATAGGAAGCCTTCTAGCGACGAAAATAATTAATTTCGTCTTCAAATTATAAGTTTGTGTTCAAAAACAAATAAAATATTCAAAAAGAATAAAATTGTGGCGAGAAAGTGTTATTCAAGTATCGCCTGTAGCAATAATAAAACGACTCATTCGGGTAATAAGAAAACGACTCGCCCAGGCAAGTTGCCTTCGGCGGACGTTTTACAGCGACTGGTAATAAGAAATCGATACGATGGGGATATTGTCGGCAATCAATTTGTTGCGGAGGGCGACAAGTTTTCTTATTGCCGGCAACAAATATTGTCTGGTGGGCTAAGACAAATGTGCTCCCATTCGCATGTATGTATTTATTTTGACTTGCTTTCGACGAACTGTTGCTTATCTATTTTATTTTTTATTTTTTTCATGCTTTCTCATATTCCGGTCGTAGTCGTCTTATGTTTTCGGTTAATATTCTGGCAAATTTTTGGCTTGCCATTGTGTTTGTGTGTTTTTTCTGCTTATATACACATATGCTTTGCATTTTTTCAATTCCATATTTTTGTTCCATCCATCCTTTGTTCATATGCAATATTTCTTTGATTTTTTTATTTTTTATTTTCTTGCAAGAAAAGCAATAATTTATTTATTCATACATTCATATCTTCAACACTTCTCTCTGAGCTCTCAGCTGTGTTCTGTTATTCCGATAGCGCTCAGTTTCGATTTATTGTGTCTGGTTTGTGGGTTGACAAGAGCACATTTATAGCATACTGTTAGGCGTTGTGGGGCTAGATCAACTTTGTGGTTCCCTTATTTGTTTTATATTTTTTGTCATATGATTAAATGCAAATAAGATTTGTTATTTATGATATTTGTTGCGTAGAAATAGAAATAAATACACATACATATACAAATTTTAATGTTTACTTTTCAGCTTAACTAGTTCGTCTTCTACTTTTTCCAATGCAAGGAACTGGTGAAATGGTGATTTCCTACGAAAAGTCATTTATCTGGCTTTGCATCAGCACCAACCAGTAGAAATATAAGTAGCGCCACACGAGTTAAGCCGCCTATGGATCACCAGTTAAAGTAATAAATATGTTATTTTACGCGATTTGCTATAACAGTTACTAGTCCGATAATCTAAAGCGCTCGTTTGTTACCGTCAAAGATCCATTCAAATCTTTGGGCAGCGGGCAAATATTTTTCTTACTAATTTAATATAATATAATTTAATTTAATTTGTTGATTGCATTTTTTGATTACATGTACATAATTATTTTAATTTTAAGAAACAAATATAAAATTATTAATTTTTAATTTAATGTTTTTGTAATCAAATTTTGTGTAATAACTAGAGCTTTCGATTTTGTTCGTACATTTTCAAACAGCCCGGGTATATGAGCAGCGAGTAGTCGCACACTTGTTCAATGCTCATTACTCGAAAATTTTCGAGCATGAGCTCGAGCAATTCGAGTTTTTTCGAGTAATTTGAGCAATGTTTTTTTTTATTATATTGACATTTTTGGTAGCAACTTTTTAAATTTTTCAAATTATTGATATATAATGCAAAGATTGTTACATTGGTATTTAATAATATAATTTATTTAACATGAATTAGAAAGCAGCTGCTGACAAATACAATTTACAAATTTAAGTATTTCAATAAATTTTTTGGGCTAAAATTTTTATTTTTCTTTAAACAAAAATTTAGTGATCGCATCCGTTATAATTTTTATAATAAAAATCATAATTTCTAGTTCTATTGTGATTTTTTTTTTTGCGATTATCTTTAATGGTTGTTTTACTATATTTATTTTTTCAATCGCCTTGAATCGTTATTTCGTGTTTTTAATTTTCTTCGATCAGAAATATTCGTTGTTTTGGATTCATTTTTTTTTGGAAATTTTTAACCATTATAATAGACACTACGTTTTTATAACCAATTTAAATCATTTATGATCTAAAACTGAAAAATAAAAATAACGGTTATATTTAGTATTTATGATCGAAAAAATAAAACAATGGGTAATTTATAAAATAACGATTATTTTGAATCGAAAAATCATAAAATAACGATTATAAATGTTCGTAAAAATATATATAAAAAAACTATTCTGCAATGATTTTAAAATAAAAATCCCTTATAACAACGATTACTTTCGCTCCCTGATATTTTTTTAATATCATTTATTTTTTAATTTAATTGTTTTGCAAATTGATTGCAATTTCCAATATGAAAAATATTTTTTCATTAACTCACCTTAACATTTTTTATTATTATTTTTTGCAAGGAACAAATTTTTAACCGACTTCAAAAAAAGGAGGAGGTTATCAATTCAACTGAATATTTTTTTATGTTTGTTACCGCATAACTTTGGATCACGTTAACCGATTTCTAAAGAAAATGGAGTACCTCAGAGATGGTTCCATATTAATTTGGTTTAGATCCGATCATTGGATCATTAAGAAATTTGCGGTATTCTTAAACTTGTATTTGAGAATTGAAATCGGTTTTGTTTTTTCCTCAACAATTACTTGTTTAATTTATATATTTTTACAAACTAATGTTAACTTTTATGAAAAAAATAATAATTTAGTTCATTTTTTTAATAAAAGAATTTTCGTAAAGTTTTTAAATAAAATTATTGTAATTTTCTTTCCTTAAAAAAAAGTAAAATTCTAAATTTGTAATTAATTTTTAATGAATATTTTAATATTTTTTTTAAATAAATTTAAATTTATAATTTCATAGGAAAAAATATTTTTAAATGTAAATTAAATAAAAGAATGTTAATATTACTTTAATTTAATTAAATTATATAACCGAGAGAGTTGTGAAATCCTGAGATTTCCCAATTGTAATAAATATGTATTTACGTATTTTTTCAATAAAACATGCTACAGACAACGTACGTACTCGGTTTTTAGCATAAAATTCAATTCAACCTACAAACATACATATGTATGTACACATATAGTACACATGCATACCTCTAATCAATTATATAAATAGGCAATCATGTTTCTTTACACCCCTTTTACGGCTAAACTATAATTCTAAGGTATAGACAATTATATATCATTAGAAAGGTATTTTGATGCTGATGTGCAGGCAATTTTTAAAATTTCAAATTAGTTTAAAATAGAGCGAAAAAATCAATTCAAAAGTCACACCAATACCAATGCCATACATGTACATGGTTGGGGCGGAAATGCCCCCTAAATGTATGCTTTAATATTGATAGTGAATTAAAGAAACATGCGAAGCAGCAGTTCAGGAATAAAATGTATGTATGTATGTACATGAATAGATTAGACTCAAACAAGGAAGAAGGTAAAGTTGAGTATGGAGAAGAAGAAAGTGATAAATACAGAAATTAAAATAAAAGTAAAGAAACCTAGATATAAAGACAAAGAGGAAGGAAAATTTAAATACATAACCTAATAGCAATGGTGGGGGTGAATATGTAAATGAAGAAAAGAATGGACATATTTAGATCAGGATAAAGGAAAAGATAAAGATGAAGACCAAGACGAGGAAGATGAAGATGAAGATGAAGATGAAGATGAAGATGAAACACACCACACCTTAACCCCCACACCGTAATTCACCACACTTCAACTCTCTCACCACACCTTAACTCACCACACCTCAACTCACCACACCTTAACTCCACACACCTAAATTCACCACACCTTAATTCACCACACCTCAACTCACCACACGTTAACCCCCCACACTTAAATCCACCACACCGTAATTCACCACACCTCAACTTTCTCACCACACCTTAACTCACCATACCTCAACTCACCACACCTTAACTCCCCACACCTAAATTCACCACACCTAAATTCACCACACCTCAACTCACCACAGCTAAATTCACAACACCTAAACTCAACGCACCTCTTAAGCCCACCACACCTGAATTCACAGCGCCGTAACTCCCACACCCAATTCCACCACATCGCAAATCACCTCACCCAATTTCACCACATGACATGATATCACTTTATGTGGCATCAATGACATTGCTTTAATATTGATACTGAATTAAAGAAATCTGCTAAGCAGCAGTTTAGAAATCATATTTACGAAGATTAAGATTCATGCAAGGAAGGAGGTAAAGTTGAATATGTAGAAGAAGAAAGGGATAAAGGCAAAGATTAGAATAAAAGTAAAGAAACCTAAATACAAACGAAGGTGGATATGAAGATGAAGATGAAGATGAAGATGAAGATGAAGATGAAGATGAA
>NW_023458562.1:36883657-36883979 GCF_013731165.1 Rhagoletis pomonella
GAACATGAACATGAACATGAACATGAACATGAACATGAATATGAACACGAAGATAAACATGAACATGAACATGAACATGAACATGAACTTGAACACGAACATGAACATGAAGGTGAAGATAAACATAAACATAAACACTAAAAGCGATAGAACAAAGATAGAGAGGAAGAAAGTGGTAGGGATAAAAAGAAAATACAACTGAAGGATGTGCAATGTTATATTGTGGTGTGTTATGCTACATATGTTATTTTATCTTATGTTATGGTATGTTATGTTATGCTAAGTACTAAGCTAACTCCACTTAACCCATTCCAACTAATGT
>NW_023458562.1:36883989-36890962 GCF_013731165.1 Rhagoletis pomonella
ATCCTTAATTTTAGCGGTTGAAGTTCAACCGCTGGGCGAACACTAGTCCTTGTAATTCTAATAAAATTGCACGCTAAGCAAAGAGTGCAAGATATAAAACTCGCCAACCATATAAATTGGGAAAAAGTGGTAAAATTGTTAGCAAAAGTTAACGACAATAAAGCTTATTTCATGAATGCATGCTGAGCAATAAAAAGGGATTAGCAAACAAAGGCGCGAAGCAACAGAAGAGGATGCGAGATATGGACCAACACAAAAACGCAAAAGAGGTCGTAATTTCGTATTTATTTTTAAATAATAAAAATATGTGTGTAAGTATTTACTCATATGCCTCTAGAGAGAGAGAGCAGGAAGCAAGCACAGCAAGGTTTTTACTACCTATGTATGTATGTATACACTAGGGGACAAATGAAAGTTTACACCTTGTTCTAATAAAATATTCACAACTATTTTAATAAAAAATTGTTTGCTTTGTTTATTTATGAAAATATAGCTCATTCTATAATATAAACCATATAATTCAAAGTTTCACACTTTATATAAAGCTCACAAAAGTTTTGTAGCCCATTTAATTTTAGTCTAACTAAGGGAGTGCAAGTTTCAACAAAATTGCGATAATTTTTGATAATTTTTTTTTTTTTTGAGAATTAGGTTTTTTTTAATATAAAAAGTGCAATTTACATAAACTGGCGTTGATTTTTTAAAAGTTTATTGCTAACGATCTCCCGCATTTTATTTCATAAGAAATTTATACTTACATATATGAAAAAAAAAGCAACAATCCGTTTTAGACTCAAACTGAATGGGCCACAAAACTGAAGACTCGAAAATTTTCCAAAAATTCTGAAAAAGTTGAAATTTTTGATGATTTTTTTTTATTTTTGTGAACTATATTTTCATAACGCCAAAAATTTTTCATAAATAAATAATGCAAAAAATTTTCATGAAAATAATTGTGAATATTGTATTAGAACAAGGTGTACACTTTCACTTGTCGCCTAATGTATGTGGATTAATCTTTTCATATAAAAAAAAGAAATTTCTGTAGAAATGCCTGCAAAACCCTGCTTTAGAGCTGATAGTAGACTTCATGAACCGCTTAGCTGATATTTTATGTGTGTTGTTAATTTTTTTCTGCTTAAGTATTTCTCTTTTTTTTTACAACCAAAAATAGTAAGAGGATAATAGAATATAATAAAATAGAAGCGTAAAATCTTTATGGTGTTTTGCATTTTAATATTTTGAATATTTTGCGCATCCGTTTTTGGTTCGTCTAAGCGTTGAAAGGCGCTCAAGCACACACTTATACATATGCAGACAAACAGGTATCCATTTTATGAGTCGTTTCGCTTATATATGGTCTGCTTCGATAAGGAGTACCTCTGCCAATTCATATGTAGTGCTGGCAGCCGCTTAGTTAGCTTTGAAAGAAGCACTCGTGAATAGCCAACGTCCTGGAATAAATTCACTGCATGCCATAGTACTTGTAAATTGAATGAAATAGAAAAGTTGAGCAGAGGAAAGGTTTTTATTTTTTGGTTTTGTTAAATATGCAAAACTCAATGAATTTTTGGTGCACAATACAGCTGTATTTACAAAAACTAGCGTCCCCTGAGACCCAAAAGCTCGTAACTAATAAATTTTGTTTTGCATAAAAGGATGTGGAGAGTTGTAATTTGAATAAATGCGTCATAATTATTCAAGAAGTAAGATTGGGATTTTTTGCTAGTTACGACCATTTGCACTTCAGTGACGTGATGTTAGTTAGGTATTTTTGCACAGCGCACAGTGCTGCCAGACTGGACTTTAATGTTCAATATAGTCCAAAGCCTTCATATTTCCAGCGATTTGATTTACTTCTTTTTTAGTCGAAAGCTGTTTGGATTTACAAGAGATTTGTTGAGCACGACTTTTGAATCTTTATAATTTTTTTTTTGTTTTTGCAGAGAAAGTAGAAATTTGTTAGCGAATGTTACATAATAAAGGCTAGTTGAAAGCCATCATAAGGTTACCTCAGTACGAAAAAAATGCACAAGGAAAAGTTAAATATTATGCAAAAATTTTAGCAGATTTTTTTTTGTAATTTTTAGAAAAATTTTAGGTATGTAGTTTAAGCCCATTAGATTTTAGTGCAATAGAGTGGAACTCTCAAGTGGCTCAGAGTTCCCTTCGATTTTCCACTTACAAAAAAGTTGTCAAAAATCAATGCGACTTTTTATCCACTTGAATCTTGCACTAAAATTTAATATTAAAATACTTACCTAAAAGTTAAAAAAAAAAATTTTATGTTGGTGAATTTTTTTTTAACTTTTTTTGTGGAATTTTTTTCGTTTCTCTTTATTTGGCTGCAAATAGTTTTTTTTTGCACAACATTAATTAACAGGAGCAGAAAAATCGATTTTCTGCAAAATTTCTACTTTCTCTGCAATCTGTACTAAACAAATTTAATAGAAGAAAATAAAATTCAACAAATCTCTTTTAAATATCACCATTTTTAAAAGTATTAATCTAATCGGTTGAAAATGGAGTATCTGTAATAATTTTAATTCTAAATTTTGCACCACTGTTCAGTGTTCTACGTTGTTATTTCCCTGTTTACTGACTAGTTTAAGAGCAATTTAAGCAAGTAGTTTCAATTCTCTTCTTTTTCTTGCAAGCAACTGACTTTATTAACTTGGGGACATCCTAGGAGCAAGTCAATTGTCCGACTCTGCATATAATTAATTTACACTACTTTCAAATGCATTTGCCTTAAAGAACTTCAAAATCAGTGGCCGATATGATACGAATGAATAAAATGAAGAATTGATGAAACGGACATTCGTCTGCTGCATTTGTTTCAAAAAAAATTACTTCCAGCTACTTTTTTGATAAATTTTTAAGACCGTCTACTTTATTACGGCAGGATTATAAAAAGTGTGCAGGGGCATAAATATGTGCATATTTTTTTTTTGTATAAAAATGGTACCACCAACTATAATATTGGGTATGTATTTACATTTACTTATAGTAGTTCAATGCAGTACAAAATGAATGTTCTTCTCATTCAGGGAAAGCAAAAGAGTTGAATATCAATTCGAGTGCAAATATATTTGTTGGCTTTTCGACTTTGTTTCACGCATTGATATGGATGCAATTGTTTCATTTTGCGGTGTAACAGAGTTTAGTGCGATTATAAATGCATTGTTCACACTAATACATATAAAACGAGTCAAATTCGCATTTGTAGCAAACATATATTGAAATTGGAACAAATAATAAATGCATAGCATACCATAACAGTGACGTAGTTTTAAGATAGAAAGCAGGGGTTAGCAAAGCAAAACTCTTTAATGGATAAAAAAACTAAAAACGCGAAAAGGGTTGAGGGTCGAGGGTGGAACAAAAAATTTTCAGACAGTCGGTCCTTTAATTTTATACTATGGCGACCTTGCTTTCTTTATTCGCCTATGGATGTCGAATCGATGGATCCTTTTACCGGAGCATCATTCATGAGTAATGCGTTTCACTATACCTATGGCATTATAAAGTTCGTATAGTTCATCATTCAGTTCTTCTTCAGTGCCATCTTGCGTCTCATAGATCTCGTAAAAACCACTAAAATTTTCTCATACCTGTTGGACGGCCATGATAAGTGATTTGTAGACTGAGTTTAAAAAAGCACCTGTCGGTTAGGGTTATTCTTTGCTTGATCTTTAGTAAAAAGTGCCCAAATATGCTATTTTTTTTGTTTCCACGAAGTAATTTATGTTATATACAGTGACTCAAACAAGTGACCACGTGTTGATTTTTTTTTAATTCACAATGTTTTTCAACATAATTTTTTTGTTATTTTTACAAAAATATTGACCACGCATTAAAAAAAAAATCATAAAAATAAAGGTTTCCCTCTTTATAAAAAATTTAGCATAATTTAAAAAATTTGCATTTCAAAGTATTTGATCTGGATTTTTAGAAGATGTTTGGGTATGCAGCTTTATACCCCATACAATTTTAATATAATGAAGTCGTGTCAATATTTTTTTTCTTGAGGTTTTTTGCATTTTTTTATTATAGGTTTCATTATTACTGTTCTCATCTTGATCAAGTGAAGTTTCTTCTCCCAACCATACACATTGCTACCATAATTTCTGAAAGAGTTTTAGGGCCGCATTCTTGCTTGCCAGCGTCTCATTTAAGCTTTTCTGCCTTTCGTCTCTTCTTTTTGAGTTGACGTCTTATCCACTGCATCTTCTGCTGGCAGATGATCTACTTAAAACTGCTGAAAAAGTGCAATCCCCGGACTAAAGCGCATACACTAGGCAGTTTATGAGACACAGTTAACAGCTGGGGCATGGAGGATATTGTGTGATGTTCAGAGACAGCGAGAAGTTCAATCGGTCAATACACCCACCAGAATTGAGGATTTTAATCTGGCAAGCCTTGGAGATGCTTTGACCGCCTCTACATATAAACACTCTTGGCAGAATTACCTTGCAGTGGAACATGTCCTGGTTTCTTCTCAACAATTGCTCAGGGCGACAAGAGGCCCATAAGTACAATAATAGTCCACTTGGTTAACAGAGTAGGTATAGGTATCTATTTCGCTTTCCGACATCCTAAATACAAGCCTGTGGTTAAGCTTGGTAGCGAGATCCCTCCCCGGATACCTTCGTAGTAAGCATCTGCGGAGAAAACTATATTTTAGATTAACTACTGAAATCCCTACATATTTAAATCCATTGAAATGTATTCAAACAGTTACCCCTATTTACGCCCTTTCGCACGAGTAGACGTTGTGAGCCTTTTAGCTCGATAACTAACTAAAATGAACCCTAATACAAACACAATACAACGCTTTTCGTGACCTCTTGTAGTCTGCGCAATAAACAATTGAGCACGCTTCTTTTCATAAATTTTGCTAAGCGCAGCTTAAAAGCACACGCCAATGCTTCGCTAAACTGCAGTGCGCGCTTACTCAGCTATGTATTTACGCAGTTATGCATTTTCAGGGGGTCAAGTCAATTCATTTATGCACACAATGCTTTACAAGTATAATAAAATACCTAATTTTGCCACTGCTTTGCAAAATATAGCCGCATGTGCGCTATTGTTTTTGGCTTTAGTTGGCGCTACCAATTCATGTGGCAATAATAAAACGCACTCGCCACCGCCAGGAGGAGTGCTCATAATTCTCTAAGCGTGTGATAGCGTGTGCCACAGTTTGGAGCTAGAAAGCATTATATATATAAGTAGACATGCCATTTATCAAATAAAGTTATAGAATATCGAGGATTTTAGTGCTAATGCACCTACATACATACATATTTATATATGTATGCACGCATTCACAAATCGATAACGATGAAGAACATACTATTGTATATATATGTACATATACAATGATCGGATCTAAACCAATTTAGTATGGGACCACCTCTGAGACACTACCTTTCACTACCTTTACGTTGCAAAAAGAATTATTGAAATCGGTTGACGTGGTGCAAAGTTATGCGGTAACATACATAAAAAAAAAATAAAAAATATTCCGACGAACTGATAACCTCCTCCTTTTTTGGAAGTCGGTTAATAATACATATTGATTGCCAAGCATAAGCAAAATTTCCAAATCGTACATATGTAGCCTCATAATTTCGGAATGGCTTGACTGATTGACAAGATTTGTACCTGCTAGGTGGCGCTGGAGTCGAGTTTCGACCGTCCCTAAATTGGCGCATCAAGCGCCAAACAAGTGCCAAAAATCCTCATGCCCGTACAGTTTGTATGGAGCATCCCAAAATAACGCGGCGCTAACGCCGAGCAAATGGAATTTTCATTTTTGGTTGGGCGTTACGTGTTGAAGTTGGATGCAGAAGACGGAAAGAAAGAAAAAGGATAAAAAAGTGAAAGAAGAAACGAGAATAAAAACGAGAGGAAATGAGAAAACGTCAAACATTACGCCGCGTTGATTTGGGGATAGCGCGAGCTGACACTCGTTGACAATGGAAAACGCAACGCTTAACGCTCCAGTTTAGCGACGTCAGTTATTTAGTCTGTTTCTAGGAACTTCGGACCAAATCCTGTGGAACTGTCAAACTACAATTTTACTCTCTCAAGTGAGAGTAAAACGAGAATAGATGCAGAAGTTTTTTAACACATCCGAGTTTCTTTGCTTTCATCGCGTTCTATTTTTTTTTTGTTTTTACAAATGCAACCCTGCCCATCACGTCACACTTTTCATGAAATTGTGGACTAAATCCTGCAACATTTGACTAGGAACAGTTGCTCAGTTACTCTATCAAAAGTGTTCCCACTTACAGGTTTTATGTCTATAGGAACGACTTTCTGTAAGTTCGGACCAAATCCTGCAAACCGGACTGCTATTGGAACAGACTAATTACTAATGAGAAAGGAAAAAATTTTGCCAGCCATATAACGCATATATGTATAAAACGCGAAGGGATTTTTTGTTCAGGTTATAAGATTTGAACCCTTCGTTCGATTTTCAAAGGTGAGGTGTCAAATTAAAAGGCTTGTGCTGTGCAATAAACTTTACTTTTTCGAAAGTGAACAAAATAGAAATTTGGACTCGACATTTTAGTAAATTTTGGCTATTTTTCCTTAGTTTATTTAATATTTATTATTTATTTTATGAAAGTAAAGCTCTTTTCCTAACAAAAACCATATTAGACCAAATTTCCAACTTTGTGCAAAAACTATACAAATTAATTCTGCAATGTTTCACCAAAATTTCAAACTTTTTAATAGAATCTTTAGAAACAAATTTGGTTTGCAGTTTTGTAACTCAATAAAATTGCAGTTTTGTAACTCATTAAATTTAAAGTGCGAGTGAAAAGTGCCAGTGGAAAGTGCGGCTCATTTGCTCCTCTTTCAAAAAAATGGTCGAACATACTTACATACTTTGCATTACTGACATTGCGGTGGTAGGAACAGTGAGCTGGAGGGTAAGTACTAGAACGGGATACTTGAGGTA
>NW_023458562.1:36890972-36928776 GCF_013731165.1 Rhagoletis pomonella
CCAACAACGTGTGGCATGCCACATGTAAAGGAAAATTTGATGACTTGTTACATTGGCTGAGCAAGCGCTGTGCACACTTGGCGCTTTGCCACACTGTTCATAAACACACACATTTCTATACGATTTCGCTTCTCATTTGTCTATTTACTTGCCGCATTCAAGCTGTCGTATCTATGCAGCTACTCAGTCATTCAAATAGCCATTCATCTCCGCTCACATCCTTACATATTGACATGCACCACATCCTCAGCACCACCACCACCACCGCCCAGCACACCACAACAACTGCATCGCGGCTTACATCCTCTTCGCGTTCGCTGCCAATTGACCGCGAATTCTTGTCTTTCATTCATCTGTCGGCTGGCATTTAAGATTTTATCGTTGTTGGTAAACGATTGAAGCGCGATTTAAATGCGCCTCCGGCTTAAATTGCCATGCCACGCACTTCGACTGCCACTGCCGCAGCCACAGCCCCAGCCGCAGTTGCTGCCACATGCCACATGGCTACCGCCAGCACTTGACAAGCAATGATGTGTGGCAGTGAAGCGCAAAATAATTGTTGCTGTCGTTAGTATAAATGTTGTTGCAATGCAGAAAAACAAACATACACGCAGACATACATACATACATACATACATATATACATACATACATACATGCTAACAGAGCAACCGCTCTACTTGCTTATTCGCAAATGAATTTTTATGTTTTTCGCTGTTTTTTTTTTGCTGTAATTGTGTTTTTCGCTGGATTTTTATTTATTTCAGTCGTAACTTTTAATTTGGCTGTTTGTTTTCATTGTTATTGTTGTTGTCAGTGCGCTTGCGTGCCCTGATTTACGAGCAGTCAGCCAGTTGAGGAGCAATTAACGAGACAAATGGTACCTTTTCAGCGGCTAAATGATTTTTGTTATCAATAAAAATGTTTGCCTAAACTTCCATTTTGTATTTTAAATGTGTACGAGTAAGTATTTAGTATGCGCCATCGATGAGTTTTAGAAATTCTGTTGATCCTTGTTTAGCCTCTGGAAGACCTGTTTGTCGTGTAGTTGGAAACAGAGTGCCTTGGCCGCAATAAAATTTAAATTTACAAGTATCTGTTCATAGCAGTTCTAAAGGTAAATAAAAATCAATTAACCGAGTTGCTTCTACACGAAACCCGACTTGCCTTCTAGTAACAAGAATTTAATAATGCGCAAACCTTTTCTGTAGCCAACGGGAGCAACGTAAACAATCAATTTCTTTACAGAACAACGAAGAGGAAGACGACGCTTAGCAAGCTCATCCTGCTTAACACATCTGTAGGTGGCTTTGACCTTTTGACAGCCAGTGTTACTTAACTTATTCAACAATGGGTAAAAAGGGACCCATAAAGGGAGAAGCTAAATTTTTAGCGAAATTTTACAAAAAAATTACACTCAAAAAAACCTAAAGCTCACTAACATTCAATTACTTAGGTGATACGGGGATTCCGAGTAAAGCCTTAAAGAATCGTAAAACATTTTAACTCTCTACCTGCCATGAAGAGAATGACAAAGGGGGAGACAGAGAGGAAAGCAACAGAGGCTTGACACCTTCTAAGTCTCTCTTCTCGCCACGAAGCTTCTCAAACGACAAATATCCATTCCCGAAAGCCAATCGGGAGTGTGGGAAAACTGGGACTCAAGGTGCTTATACCTAGGGTTGGCAAAAGCGGGGCACCAGAGCAGCAGATGTTGAGATGATTTCACCTCATAGTCCTCCATGTAGCTTGTACAATAGGGGTCACCGATGGTACTTAGCCTTACCGCATGCTTACTAGCGGAAGGTGTACATTGCTTAGTCTCAAGTCAAGTACCGGCCCCGGTCTACACTTGGCCAGAAGAATTTTGCCACCTTGCATTCTAAGGTATTCGCCTAGTGCCCGCTAAGGTGAGCAAACGCCCATCTATCCAGGAGTAGATCACAAGAGTTCAGGGGAGCACTCAGACTAACTCTGCCCGGGAGTAGTTCCCCAAGGGTTCCCTGTCTTGCCGATTATCCGATCGGCAGATCTTTCTCGAACAAACCATCAGAGTGCCAACAGCCTTGATGGCTGCTTGGTTGTCGCAATACATATTCACCTCCATGAAAGGCGTTACACTAGTGAGCAACCAAACCAATATTGCGGCTACCTGTGCCTGGAAAACGGTAGCCTAAATTTCCTGTTGATCGAGAGCCCTTCGCAGAACACATCTCTACCTACCTTCCCATTGAGCTTCGATCTATCCGTTTAAAGTACCCCGATTCCAGAAATTGCACACATCCCAGGCCTCCCTCGCTGGGCCTGTGTGGAAAGACTCCTTCGAACCCAAACTCGGCGTGTAGTGATCTGTTCGAGTTGGTAGAAATCGAAACTTTTAAAAATAGTGGCATGCCCAAAGCTCGAGGCGCACTAAAAGCCTGCTTAGCTCTATGCGGAGCAAGCAGCGCCTGGTATGTCTGTGGGCACAACGCTTAGCATAGCATTGATCGTCAGAGTAGGAGTAGTTCGAAGTGCGCTACTGATTCCAATTAAAGCTGCTCTTTCTACTCCGTCCAGCTGTTTGACGATGAAGGCCTCGTTTAGTGCGTTCCACCAGACGAGTAAAGCCTTAGTAGAAGACCGCGCAATGAGGGAAGATGGCAAGTCGGTCCCTTATACTTCCTAGTACAAATTACAAGCCCAGTTTTAAACCAAGTTCAGGTAACCCTGCATGAGCTAAACGTGTGGTTTCAGAAACTTTCCCCTTAGCAGTGCTACATAGTCAGCATAGGCGGATCCTTTTTGGATCCGGGCTGCTTGGGAAGTGAACATCAAGGAGGAACTCCTTACTGCTCCGCGTCCAGTTTCGATTCTTGTCCCTGATTTACCCCAGGAGAAGAGGATTCCCATAGGGAACTCGCCTAAATCTCGAACATCCTGGCTAACCTGCACGCCACCATGAATCTCATTTCGCTTTCCTAATCTTGGACTTATAGTCGGATGCTAGTTTACTCCTCGTGACCTTATTAAAAATGCCTCGGCTCGAGACTTTAAGGTCGGAAAGCTCCTTTGACCACCAGAGTGGTTTGTTCATTCCTTTATTGTGACGCAGGGCACAGGAGATTTCAATGGCCCTCTTACACGACGAGGTCAAAACACCAATTTATTCGTCAATTAAGCTTTCACACCAGATCCCGTCACTCGCGGATTCCACCGGAAGAATATACTGCAGGCTGCCGCAGTATAAGCCCTCGTTGGTTCTGCTAAGATTTCTGTAGGGATATTGTTTAGGAAGCGCTACGTATGAAGATAATTGGATGTACCGATTATTAGGAAAGGATTGGGTGGATAAAAGATTGGCGGATGCCACCTTAAAGTGCTGAAGACTGATCTGAAGAATATTCATGCTCCATAACCTTCTCGAGCAACCCTCCGCAGACAGCGTCGCAGGCAATAAACTAGTTTTACGTTGATATATTACACCGTGCGACACAGAAAAAATTTTATATATTCGCGAAGCCATGGGCCAAATATAGTAAAACTGCGTTTTTAGTTTTTCTCTCTGATGTCAGGATTTTTTTTTTGAAGGACTTTGAAATTAGGAAAATACAATTACATACTTTTAAAATTAAAAAAAAAAAAAACATCCGTACGATGTAGAGATACAGTATGACCATGAAATTAAAGAGAGAGTTCTGTAGAATTAAGGCAGGGTCAATTTTTTGGCGCATAAGGCCGATTAGGTACTGAACATGTTTTTTCACATTTGATCATTGAATGTCCTTAAAATTTTACAATAATTATTTTCGAAAAAAATTTGTTAAGGACCAATATGCACTACATCTTCGTATTTCGCCCTTATAACTTTATTCGCTTAATAAAGTAAATCTAATTAAAAGATATTTTAAATACCGTTATTGTGAACCAAAAAATTTTAATTTTTTTAATTCTGTTTTATTGGTGAAAATACTGGTTTTCTAAGTTGGAAGAGTTCTTTTAAATACATTTTGGAATTAATCATACCCTTGAAAAAAACAGAGTCCTTTTAAAAAAAATCCCGACGTCAGAGAGAAAAACTAAAAACACAGTTTTACTATATTTGGCCCACAGTTTCGTGAGTATATTGATTGCTTCAAGTGTTTCGCTTTTTTTTGTCGCACGGTGTTACACAAAGGGTTTCCTCCGAAAATGTTAACCCTTTTCTTCACTTTCTCAAAAACTTTTCAGTAGCGATATTTTCTCGCCTTAAGGCAGCGGAAAATATGCCAGTTCAACTAAAACACACCTACCCACTGAATGTAACAGTGTGCCTTATTGGAATAAATTAGACATTCGCACTGTCTGCTAATCCTTTTATGACAAATAACCACACTAACAAAGCACACTACTTAAAAGCAAATCAGGACAAGCCACAAAAACACAATTGTCCGGCATTAGCGCAATGGTTAATGGCGTACAAAATATACCGATATATACTTAGGTATGCGCAAGACTACTCAGGCACATAGCTAAATACATATACACGACATTAATTTGATGAGCCAGTTACTTGTGCAACGCAAATACACACAACAAAGCCATCAAATTAATTCGCAAAAATGTTGCAAGCACAGCAAAGGTTAACTTTAGGGCGAGAAAACGTATATAAATATTTGAGCTACTCATTCGAGCTTAATACATATACGTACTTAAGTACTTCTAAGTTAGAGCGGACACTAAGCAAACTTACCATCTTCCTCAGGACCCTTTTTACTGCCACTCCTGCTGGGTTTATTGCCCGCAATCAATTTGCCACGATAGACGTTCTCATTTGGATGCGCCACCACCACATTATTCTGCACTGATTCATCGCCTACATTGAGGTCAGCCTCAACAATGCCCGCATCCGCGTCAGCATTATTGTTGCCATCACCGGCCGCGCCAACATCTTCATTCGCATTCAGCTGATTATTCTCAAGTGGCGGCACATCGCCAACACCGCGACGTTGTTCGCGCCTACCACCACCGCTCAGTGCGTCAACACCATCGTCGGCAATCGCACCGCCACGATCCACACCAAAACCGCCACCAGCCTCATAAATGCCCTGCTGCTCATGGTCGGCAGGCAAATTGTTTGGCGCACCGCCGCCTACACCGCCACCACCACCTGCGACGCTTTTCAGCGCCAACGACATGCCGCTCCATTTGTTGTTGCTGTTGTTCTCACTGCCCGCATCATCGCTGTAGATGAAAAAGGCGACTGTGAACCAAATGGCTGTAAGTATGGCAACGATTTTTACAATGGACGCAGAGCGGCGACGCCAAATGAACGCCATCTTTTCGAGGTTGTGTGGGTGCTGATATTTAGTTGGCGTAAGCAGTCGGTGTGCGTGTGTGTGCTCTCGCGCGATTGACTAGAAGTTGATGGGGAAGCCTTATTTCGTTTTGAAAAGCTCGCACGTTTGCTATATAACTCGCGCGCTGCTATTACTCTTCCACTTTCTTCTACTCACTTTCGCCGCTCGGCTTCAATTGTGTCCCTATGCTGCGCTGACAGCTGTATAAATGCATATATGTCCTCGCGCCTAAATTTATGCCTCAATTAGGCCTAATTTATGCGTTGTCGATTCCGTTGATTGCCGTGCTGTTGCTGCTTGCCGTTTACCTTGCTAGTTGCTGTGTGTGTGAGGCGCATTTATTTATTTGTGCAATTAGTTGGCATACTTTTGGGCGCCGTGTATTGTTGCTTTGTTTGTAAATTCTTTATTACATTGATATTTTTTTGCTTTTATTTTAGCTTTTGTGCATAATTTAGCCTCGTTCTTTGCAGTGCTTGGAAATTATTTTTGTATTTAAATGCTCTTCACAGCTTCTTAGCGGTTTTGTGGCTAGTAGCGCCTACAGATATGCAGTGAAAATAATATATAAAGCAAAAAATTGCTTCTGATATGTTTTCTTCTGCGAAAATTATTGCTAAAAACTTCAATGCTATTTTATTCTAATTCAATTGCCGCTAAAGCAGCGCCTTTCGCTCTCCAGCTTTTCTGGCAGTAATTTTTTTCTTTTAAAAGTTCTGTTAGCTCGTATTTTCTGTTAACGGATTGCTTCCATCATCTATGTCTTCAAGTTTGCTTTTCCGCTGGCTGCCTGTTTCACTTATGCTTTTCCGCAAGTCACTAAAGCTTTAGTGCCGCGCTTGAAATTTCACTTACGTTTTCACTTTTCTGCATCAATGCCATTCGCATTTGCTATGTCCTGCTGTCATTCAACTTTTTTTCTGGCATCTGCCTTATTTATTTTGCTTTCAATGTAATATTTTGCTTTCCCACACGCTTGTTTATCTTTCTAATTTCAATTCCTCGTCGTTGTTGTTTGCCTTTTGCTGCGGCTGCTGGTCGTAGAAAACGTAAAAATCGTAAAATTCGCAAAAATCACAAGCCCCAAACGACCTTCTTCTTTTCCTCTCCCTGCTTTGCCTCTCACCCGTTTGCAAGTTGTCTATATTTATTGCCTTTTCGCCGCCATTCACTAGTTGCCGCCGCGCACGCTTTTCGTTTTTTTATTATTTATCTTTCTCTGCACAATTTTTTGTTTTGTTTATTTTTTCTTTTATTTTTCGTTATTTTTATTGCGTTGACCTTAACCGCGTTGCCGTTCTCGGTTCATTGCTTGCGTCGCTTGTACGTTCCCGTTCGTTCCTCTCGGTTTCGCTTTACCACATTCTCGTCGATTCCACTTCAGCGCGTTTCCGGTCTCTCTCACTCTCCCGCCAAAAGCGTACACACCGCTGTCTTTTGTTTAATTTTATGTCCTTTCGCTTCTGTTTGTTTTTTTGTTTGCATGAATTTTTTATGCTTTAATGCCTCGCTTCGTTGCGTTCAGTTTTGTGCTGTGTGTCGTATTTTATCTGGAAAGTAAAATGAAAAAATGCGTTTGTTAATGAATGAGTGGTGTGAAGTAATCGATTGGGGTTTGAATTCAATTCTATTTATGTATTTGTACAACACATTGCCCATGGAATCCCAGACCCCTCATAAACTGTATGATTTTTATGCATTTTCTGTGTTTTTTTTTTGATTTTAGTTTTCATTAATATTTGTAATAATTTGATTCTGTCCTCCTTCAACCTTTTTAATCAATTTCCATTTCTCAGCTCCACTTATTTCGATACTTGGTTATATTTGATTGTATATGCTGCCATTATGTCATTTTTTATCTAAGGCATGACCGCTATTTATTATTGTTTTTGTATAAAACATATTTGTACATATGCCCTCAGCCCTTCACAAAAATAATAATCGAATCTTATCGATTTCTTCCCATTTATCTTACGCTCTTATTAGAATAAAATGTTTGTCTTTAATCAACTGAATTTCTGTTACTTATTTTGAACAGAATGCTACCTCGAGATGCTGTACGCTGTACATATGTACCTCTCATTGAAAATCTCTTTCTTTCATCTAATGGAATGGAATGGAATTTTGGTGGAAACCAAGAAAAAAACTTTTTCCAAGCACTCAGGCTGGATTGCCTATTGTACTTAAGGCCTACAAAGAGGATTGAGAGGAAAGGGGTAAATATGTAGATGGGATGGGATGATCTACATAATTATCTGTATACCAGGCATCTAACCAAGACCCTACCGAATAAAGTTACGCATCTATAGATGCATAAGTAGACATATTCGGCATCTTTGTAGTAGACCTAGATCTATCTTTGACATAGTATGTATTTCCGAATCCTCAAAGAAACCCGCAGCGCCACTGACGACTTAGAAACAGCTCCAATGTGAATGACCTTTCCCCTTTCTCGACTGACTTTTTAATCACAGCAATCAAGGAGCCATTCGAATACGTTCCCACGACAGACGGGTCTACGTAATCGGAACGACCCAGATTTATATCTGTCACTCCAGAAACACTCCCCAAAACAGCTAAAAGATCTATGCGTAAATCAGAGCAGACTCTTGGGTGTTAAAGAGGTCAGTTCTTCGTCTATCATCACTCCACTTACAAAAGCCTTATACATAATATTTGCAAGGCGGCGCATAAGCGCACATTGTTCGACTGGTTGTCTCATATTCTTCAAGGCAGGAGGAGGAAAAGAAAACAATACGCCATCTCTTATTTTTCAAGGTAGGAAGAGGAAACGAAGTCAATGCCACAAGTTGTCTGCAGTCTCATCTGCTCAACGAAAGCGAATATGTACATACCTAGCATTTATAACCATCTGAGATTGAGGGTAACATGAGCTTTTTGCACCTGTAGTTATTACACAGCGAAATATTTTACAGTTTTTGACGTTAATTGATTGCGAATCAAGATCTGAGCATTCTCTAGCCAAATTGTCAGGTATCTCATTTCCAGCTACTTCCGCTTGACTTGGCATCCAGAGTAAAAGAGCTTTTTCTTTTTCCCAACATAGTCTGGCAGTGTCGAACAACTATGGGAGAAGTTAGAGGGCTGATCAGTGCCACTACAGATACGTAAACTTTTACTTCTCCATCTATTTATGACTTAGTAGCCCTTAGGGGTTTCAAATGCCTCGAATTGGTATACAAAAGCGTATTTGCCAAGAGAGAACTTCAGCTTGTCCTTGTTGACACAAGAAAGATCTGGGTAATATCCACACTATTTGGCACAAAAGAGTAAGAAACTTGTATCGTTGCTCACGAAAAGAAACAGGGATCTTCGGAGTGACCACCAGGAGAACCCAGGTCAACTCACATTTGTGAGCTGAACTCACTTGCTCCCTGAGCTAAAAATAAGACAAATTCAACCCTGACGAGATAATAACGCTGAAAAACTAGCTAGCTAGTTAGCAGAGGCTCGGCGCATGAAGTTGATGCTCGAGACTGACAGCGGCACTGTTGTAACCGCTCCAAAAATATTCGTCTTCAAAAGGATTGACAACCCTGACAAGTGAGTTGACATATCCTGCACTGAAGAGTAGATATGTAACTTGTCATATGAAATATAAGAACAACACAGATGATCGTTTGCTTGTCGGTATGTTTTTTTTTTTTTATTAGATATCTAATGCGTCACTTATGAACGCATTTTTTCCTTAGCCAAGCGGAGGATCAAATGTTGGCCAAAAAATTGAATTTTTTTGATAAATACACTACTAAACCCCAAGCCTTGGGTCTTTTGACTTTATTTAAGCTATTAATCAACTAATCATACACAAAATCTACACCGATATTCAAACAAAAAAGTAGAACAACTAACAAAACGCCCCTAACCCATAGTCCCCAAACTGCCAGTTCTCTTAGTATTTAGCAATTGATTATTCCTGCAACTTTTTTCCATTAACGCTTTCTCTCTCATTTTCCGCCCTTCACATTTTCATTGATTCGTTCATTAGTCATTTGACATTTTCGATTGACGTATATAAATTACAATGTGACAGCTGAACGAACAGCCAAAGTGCAAAATGGAGCGAAACGGGGTATTACGCTCCGTGTAACATAGCATTAAAGCTACTTAGTTGTACTTATTTGTTTATTTGTTGTTGTTGTTGTTTGGCATATTTGACTGCTTGGATTTGTTTGTGCTAAGTAGCACTTAGCTGAGAATAGTGTTACTGAAATGATTAGGGTGCTGAGCGGGGACAGGCGGGCAAGTGGGCCATCTAGAATGTGGAGTGGGGAAGCGTATTGGCAAAGTGAAGCTAGGTGTTGCGATAATTAACTGACATGAGAATGTTTTCAATTAACATATTAGCAACTAAATAAATCAACAACGGGCGAATGCTAGTTGAAAAAAGTTGATAGTTGAGGTTGGCGAATTGAAGGTTAGAAAGTTTCAGCTGCACAAAGTGGGTAAAATTGTTTTGGGTATAATGGTAGAAATCGTCAATGGAAAAAACCATTTAGCCGAAAATACAAAACATTTATCGATAACCATTGCAAAAATTTTAACGGCCACAAAATCACCAACTCGTCCGAAAATGATAAATTTTTAATAAAGAAATTTGCATCGATAACTGCGTCGAAATTGATATACTTAAATAAAAATAACGGTAAAAATACCCAAAATTGGATATCGATAAAAAATATCCATAACCGTTTTGATATCAGAAACCGAAAATAACGGTTAAACATAAAGGGGTTTGTTTTTGTTATTTTATGGCCATATAACAATTATATTCAACAATTTTTATTGAGCTTTAAATAGCTATCGCTTTTTTCAAATGATTGTTGCTTTTTCACAATAAGGCACTCCGCACATTACGCGCCTAATCATAGTAGAGTAATTGTTTCGTCATGCCGAAACGAATGCATGACGACTCCACTTCTGCACACTTGCGCGCCCTGCATAAGCCATGCTGGCACACACATTACACATTTTCTGGCCGTTCTTTCTTAGTTACACTCTTTCGCGGAATTTTTTTGCAATAAAATATTGCATGAAGGCTTGCTTATGGTTTAATACAATTGGCACGATTTCTAGCACAAAATCATTTATTTTCAATTATTTCTTATTGAAATGACAAATAATTTTTACTTCCAACACAAAAAAGTAAACAAATGACGATTTCAAAACCGCAAGCGCCATACAATGTTGGGCGTTTCGATTCATGAAGCTTTTATGATTAGGCGAAAATGTGATTATGAATCGTAATGAGCTTCATTGAAATACATGTGTTCGGCATAAAAGCTTCGTACTTTAGTATGCTGGAACGATTACACTACTATGACTAGGCGCTTAATGTGCGGAGTGCCTAAGTTTTTCATTAAAAACGGCCTCAAGTTCAATAAAAATTGTGGAGCATAAAGATTTTTATTTTTCGATCATATCATAATCGGATTTTCGATCAAAAATTTTCGTTAAATTTGGATTTTTATTTATTCTAATATTTTTAACCGTAATAATAGAGACTTCGTTTTAATATCCGATTTAAACCGTTTATCATCTAAAAACCAAGATCTGAAAAAAACGCTTATAAGATGATCGAAAAAATAAAAATCCAAAAATAACGATTATTCTTGATCGAAAAATAAAAATCATAAAATAACGATTAAATTTGAACGAAAAATAGAAATCAAATTTTAAACGGTTAAATTATGATTTTTGTTATAAAGAGCATAACTGTTACGATCTCCGTTTGATATAAATTATAATATAATATCTTGAAATTTAAACATGAAAATTTTATGAAATTTTCGAAGGATTTATCGATAATTTCATGAAAAATTAAATTCACACTTTTTCGATCAAAGATTGTCGTTAAATTTGGATTTTTATTTATTCTATTATTTTTAACCGTTATAATAGAGACTGCGCTTTTATAACCGATTTAAATCGTTTATTATGTAAAAACCTAGATCTGAAAATAACGCTTATAAGAATCGAAAAAATAAAAATCCAAAAATAACGATTATTCTTGATCGAAAAATCATAAAATAACGATTAAACTTGAACAAAAAATTTAAATTGAATTTTAACACTTAAATTATAAAGAGCATAACTGTTACGGTCTCCGATTGATATAAATTAAAATATTGGCAAAATCTTGAAATTTAACATAAAAATTTAATGAAATTTTCGAAGGATCTATTGATGTTTTCATGAAAAATTATATTGACAGATATCTTGTACATATGTATGAGTTCGTATATTTAAACATATATGATACATTGACAGAGATATCGATCATTACAACGATATCGAATAATAAAAATTAATAAAAAATAAAAATGACAATTTTTTCGAAAGTATAAAAAAGAAAACTAGTTAGTTCAAGCAGAATTTTTAACAATAACATAAATGTGGAATAAAATTCTTACAACCATCGGAAAATAAATCGAAAATTTCGATAAACCTTCTTCAGCAGTATCGATAAGTTTATGGGAAAATTTGTTTCAATAATAACGATATTATTATTATAAGACTATCTGTATTGATGGTTTGAACGAAAAAAATGCAATAAATAATCGGGTACGTGTTGATATCGAAGTATTTCAGTAACAAAGCATGGAAAGAAAGGTTCTTTAAAATATCGACAAAAACTATAACAGCAGTATTGATAAATCCATCAATAAAAAATGAATAAATATACCACCTGCATCTTGAAGAACATCGGAAACCAAATCGATGAGGACATCGCTGAATATTTTAAAACTCATAACATATCGAGAATGAAATTGATTAATAGAACAAAAAATACATAAAACTAAGGACAGAATACCGATGCCGAGTTTGACTAAAACTAAAAATGTAGTAATAATGATATATATACGAAAAAATTTATCGAAACCATAGAAGAAATATACGATACAAATATCGATGAATCTATCGAAAATGAAACCTACTTAAAAGACGTTACCTGCATTAAAAATTAAGTCAAAACTAATTTATATTATCTCTAATATATCAACAATTATTATCGTGCAAGTGGTCGATAAGTGCACCGATAACCGATAACAATATCGCCAACCATAAAATTAAGCATATTTTTTAACGCTTTTAACTCAATCCAAAAACAAGCTCTTTCGCAAAACTGCCAGAAAGAACTTAAATAAAATTAAATTAAACCTACTAAATGCTAAGTTGTGATAAGAGACCAAATGATTATTCGCAAATTCAGCACCTGCGGATAAAGTATAAAGTTATTTTATAGTATTTTCACTTCCTTTGTTTATTCTGCAATTTCCATTACTTTAAGCTGATTATTAATCAACGCATTTGTACGATTCCGCAATGGAAGCAGAAAGCGAGAATAATGAAAGTGAAAACCAAAACATTTAAATGCTGATTATGCGATTATATACTCGTATAAACTAGAAGATAAATGTAAGCTAAGGATAGCTGTAATTAAAATGTAAAATAAGACAACCGAATGCGAAAACCTAGAAACCGCTGATAATCGCAAATAATCATTGCTGTTGATTCACTAGCAAAAGCAGGTGAAAGTGCAATGGCGGAATAAATAATAATTAAATATACAAGCAACCAAAGTGCGATAGCCGTGGCAAAAACAATGAAATAAAGTAAAAATTGCAGGTTAGATAAATATGCGTTGGCTGCAATTAAAATTAATGATGTTGTGGCAAAATGGATATAGCAAAAGAAGTAGAATTTAATGACTAGAAAAAAAATCGAGAGTGATATTATAATTTAAAAAAAATTTAGATAAATAAATAATGTACACTAACGCGATAGAATGTAAGCAATTTCATTGAAAGGATAACGAAGTGCTTTAGCAAATGAAAAAAAATCAAAGAGAAAAATTAATGATGCGCACTCGGAGTGAAAAAACGATGGAAATGCAGAGGAAGATGGATTGGAAACCGAAAAAAATAACACAAAAACAAAAACAGAAAAAGCAACATACAAGAAGCGGAATAGGTCAAAGCGGATCCCATTCCATTAAAATAGCAGATATGAAAAATGTTGAAAGGATGAGTGAGGAAAGTTCAGAAAATGAAAATTGATGCAAAGAAAAGGCGTTTCTAAAAACAATTGCATCAAAAGTTGTATAGCTACGAAGATTTTTTGTGGAAGCCTACTATTTACATTAAGTGTGTTCTGTGCGTAAAAATATGCAACATTGGATGACTAAGGGCTCAATTCACAGCGTTGAGTTAACCACTGACAAGAGTTCACAGTGATGGAAATGTAGGTGCAATTGTATTTTTTGTAGGCCTTTTGTAGTTTGAAAGTATATTCGGTACACATACACCCCTTTCCACCAGTACAAGCCGTCTTTCTTTGTTGCTAGGAGGAATTCGACTTTTCCTTCCTACCTTTTGTTTCCATCTTAAGTAATGGCAGGTTAGTGCAGCACTTAGACGGGGATTTAAAAATAAGTGTTATAAATATTCAAAATAGTTTTGCGTGGTTTCAGATATAGCTTTTGCCTTAATACCTGAGAATATATTATAATATATATGAGAACTGTAAACTTTGAGATGGCATAAAATCAAAAAAATAACCCATTCAAAAATTTGGTAAAATACATCTCCTCTTATTTTTCATTAGGGACGTTCCGTTGGTGTCAATTGGCATTGCTTGATTTTCCCGAGCGCGAGTTGGATAACCCTGTATACGTATCACTAAGTCATGTATAATGTAATTCTTTCAACGTCAAACTTTCTCTGCAACAACTTTTGTTTCCGAACTTTCGAAAACTAATCCAAATGACTACACTAAAACCTCCGTCGTGGTTCGCATATCGTCCAATTAATCTTTTCGAAAATATTGAAAATTTAAATCTTTCTTTTGGGCCTACCTTTCCGAAAGTTTGAAAGAGGGGAGATTTTGGAGATGAGTTTCGGAATTTTGAAATTCCCAAATTACAGGAAAACTGGATGAAGTTAAACCGAGCTAATACGAATATCGAAGGATGGTTTTTAATATAGAAGATAGGAACAAAAAATACTTTGTTGATCGCTTGACATCCCAATGTATTCAAGGAGCTAGGGTTTCCTTAGCCTCTAACACTCAAACAGCGACAATAAAGATTACTAAACCACGATAAGTCTTACTTCATGGAATACCATCGGACAGAAAAGGCTAAGAACCGGTTTGAAAATTGCCGCTTAGTCAGCATAAGAAGCTCCGACGGCTGACGTAGAAGCGCTTCTATGCCATTTCATCAGTCATGCGCTTTTTTTTTGTAATGTCGCACCGACTTTCAAAGTGTTCAAAAGCAATGAAGAGTTAAGTCAGAGTTTACCTGACGAAGTTCCAGACCACCATAAGCGAATTTAGGGTCTTAATTGCTGCTTGATCCAACGCGCTATAATCCTTAAATTGAGGCTGGCGGAGAGTTATTTACGCCACTCATCTTTTTCATTTCTACCTTTCTACCTTGTTCGACCTATACCCGAAGACATTCACCAAACCTTAGTTTCCTTTGAGGAATTTCAGTTTAGAAGCAATAACTAGAAAACAACGAAGTGTGCATAGATTATTAAGTGTCCGTAAGCAGAGTTGAAGGAGGGCCTAGTTTACATGCTTCAGCGCAGACTGTAACGCCTGTAAAGAAATTTGTATGATTAAAACATTAAGCAATACAATACTACCATATCCAATCTTCTCTTGCTAGTTCCATAAGAGAAGTAGTACAACATAGCGGGCTAGGTGTTGGTTAAATAAAATTCCATATGCAAGAGGCTGTTCTGAATAGAATTTGGTGATTAAGACAGCCACGATCAAAACATATCCCACGGGAGAAGCTCTTTAAAGCTTTCGATAGATTTTTATAAAAAGCAATGAAGTATGAAAATTGGCAAAAAAATCGAATATTTGTCAATGTAATTTTTTGCAGTGTAAGTAAGAGTTACAGTTTTGAGTGCTTAGTATTTTTTGTTATCAGCTTTCATATGGCGTTTGTATGCGTCTATTTACATATGCTGCAGCTCACAATGTTTGCCTATCTACAACAAATGGGCATTCGAAATTTATGAAAAAAGGAAACCGCTTGTTGACGGCCGACGACGGGAAGCATGTAAGCAAAGTTATACTTGTATAAATGACTGAAAACTAATCAAAACAAATGTTATGAAGAATTGCAAGCTGTTGATTAGAACTTACAATGATGAAATTTTTTTATAAAGAAACGTATATACGCACATTTGGATGATGCACTCTTCACACAAAAAAAATCGCTAGTATTTTTACATGGAACTTATAAAATTTATTATATTTAAAGGCTTCCGCCGAAATTTTATGGAGAAATAATAAGATTTAAGTGTGCTGCGCGCCCATTTGAAAATACCTAAAAATAGAGCTTTATATAAACCAAATTAATTTTTTTAAACTACTTTTTTCAAAACAATCACCTCAAATGACACAACAGTTTAAGCTTACAGAGTCTACATCAATATTTTTAAAAATTTCATCAACAAAATCAAAATATTGAGATTTTGGGATGTATTTTCAAATGCGCTCAGCTCACTTAAAATGTTTCCGAAATATTAAGACGGAACTCCTAAAGTATAATAAATTTTACAATGCCGGTGGAAAATCCGAAATTTTTTTTTTGGTGAGGCGCTCTAATGTGCACACATGCCTTTTTAGATAAATATACTTAATAGTATAGGCCGCATGCGCGCTGTTCTGCTGTACGCAACATTATTTTCATTAGTGTTCTTGATGTTGTTGTTGTTGTTGCTATGCAATATGTTTTGTTTATGTTTTTCTGTTTTTTTTTTGTTTTGTTTTTTTTTGCTTTGCTCAGTTTGTGTGGTCAACAAACTCAATTGCAGTCAAGTGCAATGGCTAATATCTAATAGCTAATGCTTATGGTTAGTTAGCGAACAAACTCAAATTAACCGAAGCGTAACCGAGAACAAAACACACAAAAACAAAAAGAATTAACTAATGAACAACAATACCCACAAACAACTCTACAAAAAACTGGAAAATCTATGTTTGTCTGCGCTGGCTTTTAGAAAGATGTTACAAAAGGTGTTGTGCAAAGTGTATGGAAAGGAATTTGTTTGTTTGCTGCCTTCCCAGAGGTGTTGCAGGCGCGAGCGTTGGCAAGCAGCAAGATCACTAAAGCGGCTGTCAGTGAAACCACAAAGGCGGAATGAATGTCGAGACTGAATTGATCAACCGATTGCCGGACATAATTGAGCGAAGGCTATAGTGGTAGTTGAGTGGCTGGCCGATTGGCTTTGAATGTACATACAAAAATAAGTACATATGAACAGCAATGCTTTTTATTTATCTGCCGCGCAGCGTACTGCAACACAAGCATCTAAGCGGAAAATCAGTGATAGCGTGTTATTACTTAATATTATACTGCTAGTATGGTTGGGTGGATTAATGAATCGATAGTTGCCCAAGGATGGAGTGTAATAGACTCATGTCGCGTTACGAGAATGTACGATTATTTTGTATGTATGTTGTATGTATTATCTCATGTTGTGTTATGTTATTTTAAGTTTTGTCATTTAATGTTAATGTTATCTTATGTTGTGTTGGCTTATACTTTGTTATATTATTTACTATGTTATGTTGTTATTTTTATTTTGCTACAAATAATTTTTTATAAAATTTTTTTTACGTAAATTATGTTTTTTCGTAAATTATACTTTTCGTAAATTATGCTTTTTCGTATTATTATTTTGCTAAAAATTGTTTTTTCTTGAGTTATGTTTATTCTATGTTTTTTCGTAAATTATGTTTTTTTGTAAAGATAATTTTTACTCAAAAGGAAATTTCTTATTCCATTTTTTATTTAAAACTACCAAAACGTTTTTTTTTCGATAAATTATGTCTATTCGTAAAAATATTTTTTTTAAAAGGAAATTTCTTTAAACATTTTTTATTTAAAACTTCCAAAAAAAAAATCATTTTGATAAATTTAACTTATGTCGAGAACCATTTTATGTTGTGTTGTTATTTTGTGTAATGTTATGTTATGTTTTATTGTTTATGTTATCTTATGTTGGGTTATGTGATATTATGTTGTTGTCATTATTTTTTTTTATGTTTTGTTATCTATATGTATTATGTGATATTATGTTGTCTTACGTTATTTTACCTTATTTTTTATTTTCTTTTGTGTTATGTTATGTTGTGTCAAGTTATTTTATATTATGGTATGCTATCTTATGTTATGTTATGCATTGCTATGTTATGAAATGCTATGTTATGTTATGTTATGCATGTACAGAACTCTTGAACACACGCTAAAAAACCGCGGTAAATAAAAATAAGTTTTAATGTACATTTTCGACTTATTCTTTTTCTAAAGGGGTTCAAACGGGTACGTGCTCTTTAAAATTCAGCGAAAATTATGATAATGAAATTGCATATAATAAAACTGCTAATATTGAGCAGTCAACCAACGCAGGCAGCTACATATATACATAGGTACACTTACACTCACTACTCCAGTAAGAATAGTCTGAGCGCGGAGTCAACCAACTTGCCAACAAAGTAACAGAATCAACCAACCAGAGAGTTAAACATAAAAAAAGGCAACAAGAACGCGTGCAATCAGCTATTCATAAACGCAACGATGCGTGACGGAAGAGATGATGAATCTGAACTTGAGCGCAGAAGCTACATACTTTGCTAAAGTATAACTAAAGCTATAAGTTAGATAGCATAAATAAAATATTGTATGTCATACATATATATTTACTGATAAACCGTTTCTAGCAGATTCGTTATTGATATTGGTAATTTGCCTTGGAACTGCAATGAAGTGTCTAATGAAATCAGCTTTTATTAGGAACAAAGAAAACAACTAGGAGCTTGTCAGAAATAAAAAATCTGAAATAATGGAGCGCAGCTATGTACATATGTATGTGTGCAGCTCTATTCTGCCGCATTTGAAAAACATTTCATAAAGATACGAGAATGTATAACTGGCTCTCTACATGTCAATATGTACCACAGCTGCTTGCTTATTGATTTCATCAGTTCTCTGCCAAATTTCGGTAGTAATGTTATTGGCACACTTGCCAAACAACAATTCGTAGATACTCGCAATAACTAGTAACATCATAGTTGTGGCAAAATTGTGCGCTTTAACGGCAGTACAGGAAATTGATATAAAGATAAGCACTAAGTGAAATGACGTTTCTGGACAACTGAATAAATTGTAGCTGTATAGATTGCTCTTGTCTGCGATGGTGCACAGAAGCCGATAAATAGACAAGCATACAAAGGCAGGTATGTATGTATTGTATATAGTAGGTACCTCGTGAGTTTTTGGTTTTCCGCTTTGTTAACTGATTTTCCACTGAATGGTTTACACATTTGGCTTGCAGACGATGAGATAATAAATTTACCGCAAGCATACATACATATTTACGTGCTATTACCCAGTTAGAAATTGTGTTCTAACTAGAAACTTTTTTTACGAGATTGTCTGAAAGGCATTACGTATACCTAGGGATGTTGCGATACAATTGATATAATCTCGGTATCGCCATTTTTGTTTCGATACTGAGTAAATCGGTATTCGATACTAGGGTGACGATATTATTGATACCCATATGTGTATTTTCATTCGATACCGAATCGATTCATCATAAAACCAATATCAATATCATCTTCATGCAAGCCATATTTTTCCTAGAATTCTATTTAAGTATATTTTCTGATTAGTGACTCTATGTTATCGTTCGCGCGATATTTTATATACGCATTTGAGACTAGTATCGATACTTTTATGGCATCGTAATGTATTCAAACAGTATAAACACAATACATATACAGCGTAACGACATTGATTTGTTTTTATTTCTGTTTACCTGCTTCTACGCCGAAAAGTAAAGTATGGAATCACATTACCAAGATTGACCAAAGCTTGGTCAAGTACAACGTGTGTTTGAAAAATCTGAAATTTTCGTGCAAAGAAAAATCTAAAGAAATTTAAAATTAATTGTTAAAAATTACGCATCCAACTGTGCGGTGTTATAGAAAATTAATATGTAGAATTTTGTCCGATATCGATACAATATACTTCATCTGTGATAGGCTTTTAACTATATAGTTCATTTTAGACACACAAGGCATAAGCCACCAAAGCGCGTATTAGCTTATGAGTAGCTAACATTTCCTAACGGGTATTTAAAGAAATGTATGTGTTTAGTATTTAGTTAATGGCTAACCGGAAATTATAAAAGCTGACGATTCAAGATTAGGAAGAGTAGATTTGGGTTCGATTGTCTTGCGGCTAAGAATTTAATTCCCACAACAGGAAATAAACGATTTAATACGGTTGGTGGTTGATTGATTTGTTTAATTGAGTGTGGGATTTATAAGGGCACAAGCAGAAATGCAAGCAAATAAAATAAATTAAAATAAAAAATTATAAATAACTTAAACCAATTTAGAAAAAAAATAACAAAGAAAACGAAATGAAATAAAATAAGATAAACTTTTAATAACAAAAGAAAGCAGAAATTAAATAAAGTATTGTAATATAAAATAAAACAAAATAATAAAGATAAAAAATTAGAAAAATTAATTAAGGAAAAATAGCAAACCGTATTGGGTCCGCCTTGTTGGATTTTGAAAATTTCCTTTTATGTATATTCGTAATCAGCGGCTCCAAAAACCCCCGAATACCAAGATTAAAGTAAGTCCGACAATATTTATACAATTTTTCTCTCCCTTAAAGTCTGCCAGGTTTTTTGAGGTTAGAAAAAAAATCTTGCCATGATGGAGCAAAATGGACTCCAAAGTCGTATTCAGCGACCCCAAAAACATAAAAAAACAAAGGAATCTTTAACCGGAATTTTTTTTTGTGGTCCAGTGCTATTTTCCCTTGTAAAAACACTGGAAAATTTATAGAGCGAGCCAAAAAATTCTGAATATCGTACGGAAATGCAGTTTTTGCCTAGGCTGATTACTTTTTATGCCACTCTCGTACAATTACGTATTTACTGTTCAACGAAATAACTACAAAAAGGCATGCAAAAAGTAAATAAAAAATATCTATTATTAAAAATAAAAAACAGAAAGCAATTAATTTAAATGAAAGGAAATAAAAACGAACTACAAAAGCAGAAAAAATAAAAAAAAATATATGCAGAATATTCTGCTACAATAGGAATAATGGGTTGATAAATATGCATGAAAATGCAATCAGTAGTGTAATAAATAAAGTGGCAAAATAATAATAAATATAACAAAAAATGATTAAGTGCAAAAAATTAAAAAAAAGGGAAAGGCGACCGTAAATAAAAGTATGCACTAATTATTTGGGCATAAAAGGCGCGCAATAAAGCAAAAAAAAAATTGTTTATGCCAAAGAAAAAAATGGGAAGTGAAACATACATACTGATGGACAGAACATTATACATATGTATGTAAGTATGTACAAATGCAATAACAAATAAATGCTCAGCAATGCATATTGCCACATCCACGCATGCATTTCCACTTAATTGCGAATGAGAAATGCAATTGAATGCATCAAAACTATATGTATGTATGTATGTACACACATGTGTATGTAAGTGTGAGAAATGAGTTAAAATAGCAAAAGAAATGCACGAAAAAACGTGCAATGAAAAATATTAATAAATTGCAAACAATAAAAATAACACTGCCACTTGCATTTCGGCCGCTTAACTGTAAAGATAATGGACAATAACAGAAATACTAGCTGAACAATAAAGCAAGCAAAAAACTGAAGCTTAATTAAGTTGACCAAACAAGGACCACACGACAGCTTTACTACTTAGTTGCAATAAGCATTGTTAAGGGATCAACTGTGCTACATGAAAATATGGCTGGTTAACAGCGCAATTAGCGAAACGTCTGCAACAGCTAAGGATAATTATGCTGCTGACATATACATATAAACATATGTACATATGAAAAAGTAGATTCGCTTAATGGAAAGTTAACTTAAATAAAATATGTAATTAACAGTTTTAATAGAGAGTGTATGCCAATTGAAGCGCGAAAAAATTTTATAAAAAAAAAACTATTATTTAATGAATGACAATTTTATGTACACATGCAAGTAAAATGTAAGGAATTTCTCACTTAAAATTTGTTTTGTGTAGTGTCTGACCGAACTCGAGGTCTTGGCCGAAACCGAATCGAAACCGAATTTTTTAGAGGAAAGATTACATAAGCAATTATATACCGCAAAATAATTGATTAGAAGCATGTTCGATATTTTATGTAGATTATCCGTTATTGTTTCTAAAAATCTGGCGATCAGTTTCACATGGCAACACTCGATTAATTTGACAGTACTTGCAGCAGAAATAAAAATTGATATTGCAGCTAGGGTTCGAACGATACTATCGATATTGAGTAAGCATCGATATTGAGGGTATAAAAATGAGTACTTTAATACTCGATACCTTATTTGATGATTTTACTCGATATTTTGCAAAGTACTCGTAGTATCGAAAACTAAAAAAAACACACTTTTTAAATTGTTTCTTCCACTGGCAACCCAATTTTCTTTGCTTAAATGGATTACTATCATTCAATTTTGTCCATCACTTAAAATAAACAGAAATTTCGTGTAGTCTGTTGCATAACATAAACGAAATAGTTATTCATAAAAAATGAAATAGGTTTAAAGAGCATAATAAAATGACATTTTCAGTTTCTAAACCTTTTTTATTTTTTATGGATAAGGCCATAACCCTTTACGCAAAGTTCACGAAAAAGCAGAATTTTTAGAAACCTTTTGAGTATGCAGTTCTGTAACCTTTTCAACTTTACGTGTAGCCTCTTGCCGTTGACTTTTAATTCAAACTTGCACATTATTATACTAAAATTGAATATGCTACAAAAACGCATACCCAAAAAGTTTACAAAAGATCTTAATAAAATTTTAAATTCGTGAAAGTATATATATACAGTATATTTTGCTTAGCTGCACATCCTTCTTTGCACGAAAAACTTGTGCATGTAACCGAAAAAGGCACTTAAGCGAATTTTCTTTACTACTTCAATGAGGAAGGTATCCGAATCCCTATGAAACCAAATATTGGCGGAGCACTTACCATGTAGAAATTACTGCAAGAGAAATTTTTACCGAATGTTATCTAATTATCTATATAACTACATAAATTGATAGCAATTTTCGTTGTTCTGCGAGATGAGCAAAATAAATAAAAGGTTGTAAAATTAGGTAATTGTAGGGCCAGTGCAGGTAAACGCAATACTTTCTTTGATAATTGATACTAGTCGCACAATTTTTAAGGCAGGTATCGCCAATGTGCAGGTATGTTGAATGCATCTATCGGAGCAGTTTCCTTATAAATGTTAAAAATAATGCTTTTGATGCGCATTTTGGGGTAGGTATCTTAAATGTGCACTTAAGCATAGAGGCAGCAAAGCAAAATATACTGTATGTATATATATGTATATGTATGTATATATATGTATGTAAGTATGTACATTTAACGTTAAAATTACTTCTTACGTGAAAGTAAGTTCTGCAATGAAATAAAAATCAAATATTTTAAATTTGTATTGTTTTAATTGCAGGAAATAGCTAGATATACGATTGAAGAGTAAAATAATTTTAGTATCCCAAAAAACGTATTTAACGAGTTCGATACTGAGTAGTATCGATACTTTTTCCCTGATACTTTTAGAGTATCGATACCATGAGCTGGATGCCAGAATGAGTACTCAGTATCGATACCAAAGTCTGAAATTTCGAACCCTAATTGCAGCACTAGCAAGTCGAAACAAAATTTTGAAATTAAGGCGTGATGCGTCAAGCAAGTTGAGCATGATTTCGGGCATCAGTAATTAACTACTTTAATAGGTTTTCTTCTGCGGCAGTTGAGAAGTGCATGTGCATTAACAATTTCTAATAAGCTTTGCACATGCATCTAAATCAGCGATGGACAGAGAGAGATTTTACTTTGCACGCGCCCATACAAAATGTATAGAAAGCTCAAAAGAGCTTTGCCCGCGGGCAAGGCGGTGCCCATCGCCGATTTAAATACAAACGTGCTTAATATCCGGTTTGATACCAGTTGCTTGGAGTGTAGCATACCTTTAGGCACTAGGTGTTATTAGTCGCCTAAACAGGGGTGAAAAAGAAAAAAAAAACGACCGCCTTCAAATTCTGACCTCAAATTCGGATTGAAGGATCCAATATCTATATATATTAACTAGCCTATTTTTCTTAGCAGAAGATAAGCTGCACATTTTAGAAACAAAAATTATGGCCTGTAGAAAAACGATAATTATGCTTCTCGTTTTCCATTCCATAGCATATTTCCGCCACGTTTTTTTTTTTCTAAAAACGACTAACCATGCTTTGATTCTGTCATTCTTCCTCCTTCTCTGATCACACACAGCCATTTGTGGAGTTTTTTTTTGCTCATAAACGATCTTAGCTATATATCAGCTGAATGAAAAGCAACTTGAAAAACTCGTAAACTAAGTGAATGACAATGAAATCGCTATGATTTCGCGTGCTGTTAATGGCGCGCTGTTAATTCCACAATTGCTGCTTTTATTATTACCATAATATTAGTGTTGTTATTGTATGCGCAAAACATTTGTGGTTTTGTTCGCAAATACTACGGACAATTTTGTTGCTGCGTCTCGTTGTTTTTTTTTTTGCATTTTGTGGTTTAATACCACATTTTTGCACGGTTAGTGTGTGTTTATTTATTGCCCATTGACTACCCAACCGCTGGTCATGTTCCGCTGGAAACTACCGACAACAATTCAGTGATGCTCTGCAGCAGCAACAGCTTGCTCAACAAGTAATTAACATATTTTATTATTATTATTGTTTTTTATTATTTTATTTCGAGTTCTGTTATTGCAGACCGTTTGTTTGTACTACCCCGTCACATTGATTATCTTAATGAAGTCCACTATTACCACGCACTAGTAGCGCCCTTCGCTCCAGAGTTATATTTGTATTGGGTCATATGAAAAGTCTGCGCAAATTTTTGGGTAAGATTTTCGCGTATATTCATAATTCTATTCAGCGGCCCTTCGGTCGGTATATTTTTACCATCAGACAGTTTGCAAAGACCGAAACAATTCTGCTCAAAATGTGGCCATACCTCTAATCTCCTTCAAACACAGACTAAAGCCCGAAACGCATCGAGGAGGCAAATACCAAGTAGGCTCTGGAAACAACCTGCGCTACTACCAGGAAAATGTGCCAAAGATTGATGAAAATCGATCCATAGCTCTCACTCAGCATGAGCGCTCTTCTTTCAGATTAGTTGTCGGGGTAGTCACCGGACACTGTCTGACAGGCAGACACGGAAAATGGTTAGGATACCTCACCAACGAGGTGGAGAGCATCGAACACCAACGATGTGGAGAGCATCCAACACCAACATGCGCAACAAAGTCTTCAACAATGAACGTTATAGACTTTTTGTGCTATATAAACTGCACTCGGTGGTTCAATTCCTAAGAAAATAAATAAATAAACGACTTCCGCTTATGTGTGCTATTCGTGCTCTGCGCGGTGGCAGCAACTCTAATCTAAGCTGACATAGATGATGCAAGGATGGCGCTATTCGGTGGATGCTTTAGTACTTTCCAACCAAGTTCCGTCATCATCTGGTTGATATCACAAACAAATTTCGACAAAAACAAAAAAATTTCGAAACACACGAAGCAATCACTAACAGAAACAATTAATCAAAAAACGATAAATAACAGTAACATGGATATTTATTAACAAAATATATATGTAGCTAGATTCAGAATGGCCCCTCCTTAGCGGCGATACATAAGCTCAAACGTGATTTAAAATTGTCAACGATCGGCCGCAGGTTTTCTGAAGACAACTGGTCCGATTCCCGATGCAGTGATTGTTTTAGTGCCTCCAAACTAGTGTGGCGCTTAGCGCATGCTCTGGCCTCCAAAATCGACCACACACTGTATAACATTGGGCTAAGATCCAGCGAGTAGGGTGGCCATTCCGCATATGAGATAAAAAGTGTTGCGTCATTATCGTTTTACGGTGCGGAGCAGAGTCTTGTTGAAACGTCCATTCCATAACGCCGAGGTTCTGCCATGTCCACGGAAGCACCTCGCGGCGGTACACCTCTTGTTTGATCTTCACTCCTTGATCCACAAAAACCAGGGGAGTCTTGCCGCTGGCATAACCTACTGCGGATTCTGACAGCGTTCGACAATGGCTGAGGTACTAGGAGTCTCTGTGGACCAGCTCTCTTCGTTTTGATAGTTGTGCGCCTGCTTCACGGTGAATAGCTTATCGTTGGTAAAGATAATGTGCTCCTATCGTTGACTTGCGGCGAGACGCTTAGGCGCTCGACATATTTGGAGTCTCACGCGCTGAGGCTTAGGTCCTTTTTACTTATTTGCCGCATCGATTCACGGTTGATCCCGGTCTCACGAGCGATTTTTCTCATGGATACCCGGAATTTCGTTGAATTCGCTTTTGGAGCTATTGCCTCCGCTTTCTTCCTTCATGGCCGAGCTCGTTGAACCGTTGGCAGACACTGTAATTTTTTGCAATACATTTCTTTGACATTCTGACACACATAACAAATAATCGTTATACAGCGAAAAAACAAAAGTTATTTGCCTACTCTAAAATACCTTTGTGGCAGCGCATGCTAAACTTTGTGCCGGTTATTGATTGTCACCCTGTACTCACGAAGCCATAGGTCAAATATAGCAAAACTACGTCTCTAGTTTTTGCCTTTGACGTCAGGAATTTTTTTTTTAAGGACTTTGTGTTTTTAAAGATATGATTGATTCCAAAAATTATTTAAAAATTTCAATGTAATGTAGGAGAACAATATGGGTACCAAATGAAAGAGAAATTAGAATTAAAAAATAGAAATATAATAGAAAATAGGTACCGAAAAGGTAATTTTATTTAATTTTATTTTTAAGCTTATAAAGTGGTCGAGAGTGTATTAGGCCTTTCTCCGCAGCTTTCATGTCGATCTTGCTGAATTATTTTCGGGGCATCTCTGCCACCAAAATTATCGCAGCTGAATGGAGCAACTTTTTCACAAATTTCTGGGCAAGTTACATAACTATCGTTGAAAGTTTGTCACTATTGGATTAGTGTTGTTAAATGATTGGGGCATCAACACCACATATCACCTTAAATTCCCATAGACATATCATATGACCCAATATAGATTTGTAGGTATGCGCATATAATACAGTACTTAAATATATTTTATATATGTTGGTATGCATGTATGTATGTATTTTCTGTTGACGCTTTTGGTGCTGATGAATTGATTAATTATGCATACATCATTAATTATGCATGCCTCGGCGCGTTAGTATCTGTGTATACGGCAAGCTGCGTCGATGCTGTTGGCTATATTTACTATAAAATACGAGTACATATAGACACTGAGCTACGAGTACCATGATCTAAGCGAAAATAAGGAAGATACATAGCATCGGATGTGGCAACAACAAATCGCGCTTCCTTCCTCGTAAATCATGGCTCTGCGTGATACACATCAGCTTTATGCGGCTAGGCTTACCTTGCCTCGCCTCGCCTAACCTCATTTGGCCCACAGCAAAGTGTTAACGCAGTGACACTGGTCTAAATTAAGTTCGAATACATCAATACAAACAAAAATGTGTAATTAATGTGTCGAGACTTGTATACGTATGTACAAACTCGTATATATTTAGTTAGGTACATATATAAATAAATTTTCGTTAACTAGGTGTGCGCTGTCGCCCAGGGGCTTAGTTTATTAATCTGAATTGGAATGCTATCGATACGTTCAAGGAAAGAACAAAAAAAAAAACAAGAAATTGCTTAACTAGCAGTATTTTCGCCACGCTTATGGATAGGAGCTGAAGGCAAAGCTGGTTGTATTGAGTGAGGTGTGTTTTTACAGGGTTTTTTTTTTTTTTAATTTGATTGATTACTATGAATACACATTTAGGTTAATCAGATGGGCGTGTTTAAGGGTTGAAATGGTTGATTTGTTTTGAGAAAGGGACCTTCGTGCCTCAACAGATTTCTTTGCTAGTGCCGGAGGAGACACCTCCTTTCCGCTGGAGTCATTCTGGGGTTTCATGGTAGGGTTGGTTAAACCATTACTGTTCCAGGTGGTGTTGTTCAGCCTTTCCTGTCATACTTGTAAGAACTCACACTACGTATTTGTTAGCTTCAAAATTTCATCAGCCCGTTTTTTGCTTAATCTGGCCATACAAATCTTCAGACTTTACAATTTTTTAATTTGGTGCATAGTTAATTTATTACGGCTTAGGTATATTCGTCACAAATCGGTTGCTGTAAGGAGATCTCTTCGCTGTAAATTGACTTTTTGGAACCAGATTCAGTATTGCAACGTTCGAGAACCCATGCTAGCCGCCCTTTCTATGTCAAAAATTTCTGCTTGGAGGACACTTCGGTTGCGGTCTACTAAATTGAGAGCGTTCCTCACTCCATATTTGAGCCACCGAACTAGCTGGAAATATCTTCCTCTTCCGCCTCTAGACCATCCCTTTATTCGGAATCCCTAAAAGTATGTCCAAATACGACGTAATTTAGTGTGGGTTAGCTTTCGTCATTTCCCAACAGCCCACAACTCTGTACGCTAAGAATGAAATCAGGATTGTGGGATTCATATTGCGACACTAATACATATTCTGAACAGATATTTCTGAGTTTTCCCATACAGCTTTAGTGAAAACAATTCAGGGTTTTTTGGATTTCTTGTGCACGGGTTCAACTCTGCGCTATGTTGTCTATAAATTTCAACCGCCGAGATGCAGCGGCGTCTTTGTCTTGAAAAAGAAGATACGTGGGAGCATATTTTTTTGTGAATGGACAGCGTTGGCTAGGGCTAGACTAAGATTAAAAGACTTAAATTCATGCACAGTCGAACAATGTTTGGCTTTCATTTTATACTTTTTTAGACAAGCTGGAAGTACAATACTTTGAGTTGCTAGTGACGTATTTTATATATATTTTTTATATTTATTTATACAACCACACTTAAATGTGTGGGTTTTTTCGATTTAAATGAAAATTTTACGTATGGTTCTTCTCTTGTTCTTGAATAAATAAATATTTATACGTTCCTTTGTTATCGCTACTTTTTAATATGAAAGCAACAGGTAGATAAACTTAATTATATAAAACTTGCCAATTTATGCAACTGTTCAAATAAGCAAAGTTAATTTTTAAACAACATGCGATGACAACACCGTTGTTTCGCGAAAGTTTAAAAAAATATTAACTTCCTTTCCTTTGTTACTAATATGGCTTAAACAAAGCATTTCTTTTTAAAAGATGTCCATTGAAATAAAATGCTCGGTTAATGAGTTGAACAATTGCATGCGAAGAAAAGTAATGAACTCTTTCCCTTCTCAGTTTTTGTTTTTAGTTGCCGATGTACATAATTATTTATATTTTTATCGACAATTTATCGATTTACCGAAGCTATTCTTCACACCTTTCTTCTCTTTAATTTTACACATTCCATTGTTATTAATATGGGAAGCGGGGAAAGACCAAAATAACATTTATTTTGTATCTATAAGAAATTTATTCTTAGCGGATTTTGCGAATGGTTACTTCAGTTTACACCTTTGTAAACTGATTTTTATCGATTTTTATGCATAAACCTCGATGCTTGGAGTTCAGGGTTACCAAATCTCATTTTTGCCACAACGGCGATTTTTACGGTTTTGCAAATGGTCGATGGGCGGTTTCGCAAAAACATCTACGATATGTGTGCGCATTAGAGCGGTTAAAAAAAGGAAAGTCGGAATTTTAATGCTACCACCCCCTAGGATTGTTCTCCACCGAAAAATATACCTCTGTTTTCTTTTATTTTGAAATAAAAAAATTTTCAACTATTATATATGGAAAAAAACAATTCCATTCGTAGAAATGCTAGATATATAATTCTAGAAAGTCAATATTTTCCGATCCGAAAACTCTTTTTCTATTCAGGAGACTTCCAATAATAACACCCAATTTGTTTACTTAACCATTTTTTAATAGTGGATAACTATGTACCATCGTTAAAATCGTTAGTATTAAAAAATGGTAAAATAAACAATTATTTTTAAACTTAATATTTTTTTTTCTTTTTTTTTTCTTTTTTAATGCATTTATAATTTTTTGACTGATTTCATTTGTTTTTTTTTATTTTTTTTCAACGCTCTACATTTTTTTTTAAATTTAATTCCGTTTTATTTCCGTTTCGATTTATTATTTTTTTTTTTGTGTTTAATGCAAATACTTTATTTTGGGCATTTATTGTAATTTTTTATTTATTTACATTTTTATTTCTTGTATATTTCTAAAATCTTAATTTCTGTGTGTTAATTTGTATGTGATTTATTTTTAGCCCGTTTAGTATTTTCTTTTTTCATTTTACATATTTTTGATTAAATTTGATGTAAATTAATTTTTTGTAATTAAAATTTTTGTAACTTCCGCTAGTCGAATATTCTGTTTGCCGAATACACTTTTGCGCGATCTGGATTGGCGAGACCGATCAGGTCTGTGTTTCAAAGTAAATAATAGAATTTTTTTATTTTTTAACACTGTCCGGATTACAAATGGAGCCGGATTAGACCATATCCAGATTAACGAAGTTCTACTATATATTTTACTTTTATTTTATCTCAGTATTATTAATACATAAACCTCTTTTTATTTTTATTATTTCATTCTTATTATTATTATTGTTAAAGCAATTTATTTTATGCATTCAATATATTTTTATTTTTTCATATAATTTTTTGTGTTTTTTGCTTTTTATATTTAATTTTGATCTTTTGTGCTTGCGCTTTAGCTTTTTTTTATTATTATTTTCACTTTTATTTGATTTCGTTTTATTTAATGGTAATTTTAATTTGTATAATTAAATTTTATTTTTTATTTTACATAATTAATTAAATAAAATTTTTTGCAATTTAATATAATTACAAATACGAAATCATTATTTTTAATTCTAATTAAAAACTAATTAACATTCACAAATTTCTAAAAAATATTTTGATTTATTTAATTAAATACTACTTGAATTGTAATCAAATTTTTTATAATGACTTTAATTTTCTTTAAAGAAATACTTCTTTTAATTTCATTTATTTTTATTGAAATTTTTAATATTTTTTTATTTTTATTGAAATACTCAAATTCAGCGGAAATAAATTTTTTATTAATTATCCTCAACTGAGTTTTATTAAATGTTCCATCTAATTAATTTAATAAATTGTTTTAATTACATGTTTTATTTTTCTTAAAAAAATATATTTCGGGACCCCATCCGTTATGATTTTTATAATAAAAATGATAATTTAATAGTTATTTTATGATTTTATTTTTGCGATCATCTTTAATCGTTGTTTTATGATATTCATTTTTTCAATCGTCTTGAATCGTTATTTCGTGATTTTAATTTTTTACGATCAGAAATGTTCGTTGTTTTGGATTATTATTATTTTTTCGATATTTTTTAACCATTATAATAGACACTACGCTTTTACAACCGATTTAAATCGTTAATGATCTAAAACTGAAATTCGAAAATAACGGTTATAGTATCTATGATCGAAAAAATAAAACAACGATTAAAAATTGTCAGATTATTTTTTATTGGAAAAATAAAAATCATAAAATAACGATTATTTTTAACCTAAAATAATCACAAAATAACAGTTAAAAATGTTCGTAAAAAGATATTAAAAAAAACCTATTTTGCAATAATTTGAAAATAAAAATTATTATTACGATTATTTTCGGTCCCTGATATATTTTTAATTTCATTTATTTTTTAAATTAATTTTTTTTTTAATTGATTGAGATTTCCAAATTTATGGGAAAAATATTTTTTCATTTACTCATCTCGGTTAACCTTAATTTAATTCTTCATCGAAATTTTTTTATTATTATTTTAATTTCGTTTTTTGCAAGGAAGGAGCAGGTTATCAATTCGTCGGAATATTTTTTTTTTATGTATGTTACAGCATAACTTTGGACCACTTTAACCGATTTCTATAATTTTTAATAGAAAGGTTGTACCTCAGAGGTGGTCCCATACTATTTTGGTGTTCATGAAGAAATTAGCGTTACTCTTAAATTTTTATATAAGAATTGGAGTCGGTTTTGTTTTATTTTTGGACTTCTTTTTTAATTTTTTATTTTTATTAAATTTGTTCTATTTTTTTCATTCTAATTTTTAATGTATTTTATTTGATAATTTTTATTTTTTTTATATACATTTTTTTTTGTTTTCAATTTATATAATTTAACGCAATTCAATTTAAGCCTACATTGGTCGGAAAATGTTTACCTTTATGAAATCCCATTTTTTCCATTAGTTTAGATCCAAGTTTTGATATACAATTTCTCTAATCCCACATGAAATTTGCTTTTCACTATTCAAAACATTTCCACTTAATTGTTGAGTTATCAAATGCACATATTTTGATTTTATTTTTTATATCTTTTTTACATTTGTGACGTTTGCATTGCCTTATCACATTCATTCACGCCACGCAGTCATCCTGCCATCCACTACCGTATAAAGTGCAAATTTGCGAAAAAACTCAATTCGCTACACGTGTACATAAATTTGTGATCATATTTTTTTATTTTACGCCACTAAATCACCTTTTATTAAATAAGAAATAAATATTATTCTTCAAACTTCCGACGCCGCTGTCAAATAGCACGCAACTAACATTCAAACTCTTTCATATTTTAGCAAAACCCACCAATAAGCCGTAAACTGTCTGTTGGCTCTACAATGCAGCTGATAAAGAGTACATATATATGTATGTATGTCCTACGTGCATATAAAGCGTATTTGTATGTAAGTGAATTAGTATTAGTTAGATAAACAAAAAGTATAGCGTTTTATCAAAGTGGAACGTTTTTACAGAAGCGCTTTATAATTGCCCAGCTTCGTATGAGCTGCACTCAGTTAAGCTCTCTAGTATCGCATTTTTACTTTGTGCTGTGTGCTTTTCGTGCTAACCATTTCCCACTCAGACTCGCCCGCTTTGTTAGCGCGATGTCTATGTACTTCAATTGCTACAAAAAAACGTTCACGTTTACCAACTGATAAGCGAAAAATTATTTTTCTACACATACGCTTATTAGCGTGTCATTGTGTTTGTACATATGGTATACGTGGTATGATAATTTTGTATTTGTGCGTTTGGTTATGAAGTGCATTCTACGCTTTAATTTGATAACTTTGCTATGCTGACTAACTTTGTTTTATTATACTTATTTTTTGCTATGTTGTTTTGCTATTTTTCAATTGTGTCACCTTTTGCGTTTGGTTTATTTGTTTCTACTTTCGCTTCAAAGCTCAAAACATTTACTAATAGCTTTTCTCTGTTTAACCATTTTAGATAAGAATGGTAGCAACTATTGAAAAGCGGTTCGGTGGTTAAAATATGGGTGTCGAAAGTCAGACGCCACGCAGCGCAAGTAACTTTAACTATACATTTATCGCAATTTGCTGTCAATTTTTAATTAAAGCTTGCCTTCGAACAAAATTATATGTACTTAGAGGAAATTTCCAGAACTGATGAAATCATTTGACTTTGAATAATTGATAAAAACAATTAAGCGATAGACATTTTTAGATGACCAGACTATACTTATATGTAGTATCTTTCACTCCGAGAGGAGTTTGCTAGTGTCAAATCAGTTAAGCCTATACAAGATACCAACTAGGACACTGATAGAAGTTCCCCAGCCTCAAAAATGGTTAGCTCTATTAGAACTTCTTATGCCAGAGCTAGTCTAAATCCTGTAAATAAAGACCTATGTAAGTGGTCCAAACTCAACGACAAAATAGTTTTGCGTAACCAGGTAAAAAAAATATAAACAAAATTAAAAATTTAACCCAAGGTTGAGACTAGTGCTAGGTTGAATCAGAATACACAAAATTTGCGTAACTAGGTTTTTAGAATTTTTCCAGGTGGCAACTCCTTTGAAAATTTAGTCTCAATCAAATTTTCTCTGGCGTCTTTTATTTCATTGCTCTATTTAACACAAATGCAACAAAAAATGTATTTAAACTTGAAAAAGGTGGCAACTCTTTTAAGCTTTGCTTGTAAAAAAGAATTGTGTTAAACAGCTTATTTTGATACCAGTGTTGCATAATTTCACTTAACTTCAAAATATAACTCAGTTCACCTCGCTAAAAATGTGGCAATCCTCTTCAAACCTTTCTTTTTTCAAAACAAAGCTTTCCAGAATATATTTCGTTTGAATACAATGTCGATTTTATCACACAAGATAAGCAAACCAATTTTGTCCTTTGCTATCTCCACAAGTCTCCATATTCCAAAGTGATACTGTGCTCAGTGACTCAATCAACCATCGTCTCTCTTGTCTGGGTTTCCGGGCATAGGAACATAGAAGGTAATGAGAAAGCTGATGAGCTGGCGAAGGTGGGATCCGGTTTGGATGAATTCGAAGCGGTGGCAGGCACTGGGTTGTCTCCGCATATCTTTGAACTGTCTTGATGCAAGTGGTCAGAGATACAAATTTCGAGAAAACTTGCTTAGCATATCAAGGCCCATAAACAAACATGCGGAAAAAGAGGACCACTACTTTCAATTAGAAGAAAGCAAAAAAAAATGTCCAGCATTTGCCTTTCGAATATTAGACATAAAATAAACAACTGGTAACAACTAACACAACTAACTGACCTGTAAGGAGCTACTATTAGTGAAATCGGTAGATTCACTAGAGAATCAATTGGTTCGACCTAGGAACGTAGGATATGAATAAACAAAATATCCTCGCGAGAAGTGCTTCAAAATGGCGAAAACGCGTTAATTGTGTCCTAGACAGTGACTAGGAAGCACTGAAACCAACCGACCAACCAAAGAGGCACCCAACGGCCATTTATGTATTGAGTGCCCAAAGGTATGCAACATAATAATTCACCGCATGCACTTCTCAAACGAAGTATGAAATAACATTATGCTACACACTTTTTCTTTGGTGATTTTGAAAATGATATTCCTCAACCACCTATGCCTTTATTCAAACCACAGTATGTTGGGAGCAGCGCATTCGGTCCTTCTCCTCTACCACATTCTTTGTTATACACCAAAATTCACAAAGTATTTCCACTCTCAATTGAATTAAATTAATGTCAATCTGTTTTCTAAACTCCACTTTAGCTAAGTCATCAGCAAATTTCTCTACTGCCAATCAAATGGGAATTACCGTCAATTAAGTGAAACAAGGCGGCGAGACGAAAGCGCCAGCTGAGATTAATCAGTGGTAGTAGTTAATAGTTTGAAAGCAGGTATTTTGCAACAATAATTAAAGCAAAAACAATTATCTTCCCAACAGTTGCCTCAAGCAATCGTTGGAGTGTGCATGAGCAGCAAGAGGTAAGTTGCAAGTTCTTGACTGCCTTAATTTTCACTTAAAAGACAAGCACTTAAAGAGCAGTAAGTGACTAATGAAGGAAAATAACAACACAAATTAAAAACAAGAAAACGGAAAGAAGAGTAAAGAAGAAGATTAAAAAAATAAAAAATAAAAGCTTAGAAAAGTTGCAAGCTGCACTGCAATATCTGCCGGAAAAGCTGTTGCAAGTTACTTAGCCAGCAAAGAGTGTATGGACCGCAAGTTGCTGAGAAGAAGTCGATTAAAAGAAAAGAAAGCGTGACAGCGGAGCTACAAATGTTTGGCTTGCGATAGCTTAGTGGCAGGTTAGTCGATGTTGCCTTTTTTATATCGAAAAGTATTTGTTGATGTTTCGCATATCATTTCTGTTAATGGTTTCGGAGCGCCTAAGCAACACCGCTTAGCTGCCACAACAGCAACTTTAGCAGCAGCAAGTGTGAAAAAGTGATATCAAGAAAAGAGTAGTTAGAAAAAAAAGCAGAAAGCAAGCATTTAGCAACAACAACAACAAAATGTGGCAAGCATCAGGCGGCAGGCAGCTAATGTGGCAACTTTTAACGGCAACAATTTCCAGCACGTCGACCATGCAATAACCTGCTATGCTAGCACGGGTTTTTTTTCCCCAAATGAAATTGGCCAACGGAGCATCCAAAACTGGCGAATGGGGTTCGTTGTAAAGTGGCGCATCTGCAGTTGAAGCGCATATTTGTTGTTGCTTTTTATTTAATTTTATTTTTATATTTGCGCCAGACTTGTATGCCTGACTAACATTTCATGATGGCATGGGAGAAAATTACACTAGTTGCAGCAACAGAAAAAGAAGAAACAGCGGCAGCAGCAGCAGCGGTGCAAGTTAATGAAGCAGTAGCTTCGAAGCTGTGGCTTGGCGAACGCTGAGGATGTTGTGGAAATTTTAGAAACTGATTTGAAAGAAATTGACGGAATTGTGCCTCAGTGCTTGGTTTCATAGCTGTTGTTTGAGTAGACATTTTTCCGCTACATGCGGGCACTTTTGTTTAAGGAATCTCGTTTTGTTTTGATCCAAAAGTCAAAGAGCGGCGTATAGCGTCGAACTGTTCAAGGAAAAAAAGTCTATTCGCGAACGGAAAAAAGCGAAAACAATTTTGTGATGCAAAAAGTAGTTTAAAACTACTTTCTTTGAGGGGCGAGTTGGAACACTACTGGGATGGTAGAAACTTTTTTATCGGTTGTTGTCGAAATTCAAGTGGCTGTCCAAAACAGGCAAACATCAGTTGGAATAAAGGAAATCAATATCTATGCAGATATGGCTGAGGTAAAAATTGCTAAGGTTGTCATTATCTAAAAAGTTATCGTTACTGAAAAATCAATAAAACTTTCGCTACGAACAGGTTATCGCCTTAAAAAGTTATCGTTATCGATAGGTTATAGGCAAGAAAAAGTTTTCGATATCGATAAGTTGTCATTATTAAAATAAATCCTGTTGTGCGATTTTGAAATTTTGTTTTTCATTAAGTTATCTGAAAAGAAAAAGTTATCGTCATAAATAAAGTTATCATCTTCGATAAATTTAACGCTACGAAGAAGTTGTCGTTATCGATAGAGTTATAGCCAACGAACAAGTTATCGATATCGATAAGTTGTTATTATCTATTAAAATAGTTCCTGTTGTTTATATTATCGGTTTATTAAAAGTTTTCGTCCGCTATGGTTAAAAAAAAAATTCATCGTATTGAAAACGATTTTTCTTTGTCGTATTAAAGCAAAATAAATTTAAATTTTACGTACACATCGTGTCCAAATTTTGCAAAAAATTAATTTGAATTGGCAGCTAAAAAGAATCGCGACTTCTGCGTACGAAAAATTTTACAAACTCACTGATAAACCAACTAACAAGAGCTCACGTGCCGGTGGACAATATAGACAGACGGAACGGTTTTTTTGTTGAACGATTGCGTTTGAATTTTCGCAACTAATGGCTAATAAAAATGGGCAATTAATTCTGCAAGCTTTGTGTGGCAACCCTAGTGATTGATGACAACTGGCAACGACACCGATGCAAATAGGGAACGAGGAGAAACGAGAAAATAAAGGAATAATGCGAGTCATTGAGTGCGGTTGAGATTAATGCTATAATACTTTGTACTTTGATATTTGTGGTTTAATAAGTTGTATTTCATAATAAATACTTGTTCGTAGATATAGCAGTTAATATATATATATATATGTATATTCTTATACATAGTTATCGCTTTTGCTACCGGTTTTGCTGTCCATGTCATACTCCTCACCATTAGCGTTTAATATAAAATCTCCCTAATCATATCGTGAACCCGGGTATAGCACACGAGATGTAAAATTACCTCCTCGGGACCTCAAGTTTATAAAAAAAACATGATTTTATATAAAAAAAATTGTATGTTAAATTTCAACTAGAAAACAAATTTTTCTCCCAATTTTTTTGTAAAAGATTTTGAATTAAACTCATAATTTATTCCTAAAAAACTTTTTTCCAAAACAATTTTTTTATGTAACTTTTAATTTTATTTCAGTTTTTTCCATTTTTTTTCCTCAAAGAAATAATTTTTTGCCCAAAAATAATTTATTTTAGAATAAAAATATTCTTTATTATATGTATGATAAATTGCTCATTATTTTGGTAGATATTATTTTTCTAAAAATTTATTTTTCCTACATCATTTTTTTCGCAAACAATTTTAAAAATTATATTTTTAACTACAATGATTTTTTCATAAAAACTATATTTTCTCCCAAAATGTTTGCCCTAAATATTTTTTTATTATTTTTATTCCCAAAAAATTATTTTTCTCGAAAGAAATAATTTTACTGATATTTTTTCTTCAAAAACACTCTGTTTATGATGGTAATTTCTTCTCTAATTCAGGGAAACATATTTTTGATAAATTATGGGGTTTTCGTAATAAATTATTTTTGTCTCAAAATAAAATTTCTTAAAAATATTTTTATAAGCAATTCAAATTTTCAAAAAAGTAGTTTTATGATAAATTTTTCTAATTTTGATAAAAACATTTTTTTT
>NW_023458562.1:36928786-36982689 GCF_013731165.1 Rhagoletis pomonella
GCGCTCGGCATCAATTAACGGCGAAAATCCGAAAGAAGACAGGAAATAGCTGCAGCTTTTTTCTCGTCCCAAACTGACAAATTGTTGTAGCGCCAAATAAAAGAAGAAGATGCCTTCGACGACTACTTGGTCGATATTGAAAAGGGGGAGAGTAGGCTCTCGTTAAATAAATGTTTTAGCAGTATTTTCTGTGCATGGAAAACCTTTCAACATTTGCTGCATCGAATCTGTAAGCCTCTAATTGAGCTTCTTCTCCTTGGGATCTACGAACGTAGTTCTTTGGTATGAAGACCTTTGGAAATCTGTCCTTCTATTGGTCCAGATTTTTGTTTGTCTTGTCAAACTTACATATGTATATGCAGAATAGAAAATCTATATTGCCTGAGCAGTAATGTCAATATGTATGACTTGTCCTCTGCAGAACAGCGCTCGTGGGACCGATTTTATATTTGTTGATACAGTTCTTGGCATTGAAGGAAGGACATTGGGTGACCGGGCACCAAAAGCTAGCTCTGAACATAAACAAAAGGAGGCACGTGACCTGCAGTCGGAGTAAAGGAGTGGAAGCTGTATAGGAACTTATTGAGAAGAAGCATTGGGTTATGCCCGAAAACTCATGAATAGAGCAACTAGAGGTCTTCAGAGAAATTTCATTTTCGAGGTAGTTTTGAGTATTGGTGTTGTTGAAATGTAGCAGCATTTTATTTATGTTTTTTTTTTTTTTTATTATAAGTACAACGATATACTACTGGGTTTAGCAAGCTGCAAAAAAAAAACTTCGAGCTCACCATATGTATGTATGTTGCCTGTCATGAGTTTATCGAAATCGAAAGATAAACAAACACACCTGCTCATGAATACATACATACATATATACAAACATATGTGGAAACTCGTATGCACAAATAGCGAGACCACTTTTCGATTGGAAATCGAAGAGTTGGAAATTAAGTGAAATTATCAGAGTGCCAGCAGTCGGCAAATAGCCATAAAACGTGTCGGCCGTGAAATTTCTAATCAAAGCTTGCTGCTAAAGTCAATATGTAGCGTATAACATACACACAATATAGATAAGTATGTATGATTGCACATACATACATAAATATGTTAGCGTTTATGATTGCAATCAACTACATGCTTCAATTACACACAGTAGTAGTAAAAGCTAAAGCGAGTCTCCAAACAAAATGATGTTAGGAAATTAAATGAAAATTTGCGAAAGCGAAATGTACATCGCCTGCTCGCAATTTGAAGAGGAATATTGTGAAAAGCACAGCGGATGACCTGATTAATTTTGAATGTGAGCAATCGAATTGGAATGGATAGTGAAAATTGCAAATGAAAATGTTATAAACTATGGCATGAACGGGAATATATGAAATGGAAAAAGAATTGGTAAAAGCGCACATATCGATGAATGATTTTGAAATACATACATATGTATCTACATATACGAAAATTTTATGAGTTGGTTTTTTAGTGTCAGTCCCTTCTCTCGCCAGAAAAAGGAGCTAAAGCATTCTTCTTGCATATGGGGCGTTCCATACCAAAATGGACAGGGTTCACACTTCAGGTGTTTGATTTGTTTCAAATTTTAAGGGTTGATGAATAAACATAAATAATAAACAAATATGAAATTTGAGCTTGATTAATACATTTTTAAAAAATTTACAGCACAAAAACAAAAAGAAATCGATTTAATAATTCATTGTAAATCACATATACACACATACACTTATCAAAATTCTGTATGAAAAGAAATATTTTGTAATTTTTTTTTTTTTAATTTTCACATACACATTTTTTTATAAAAATATTAGTTTTTGAAAAAAATGGCATCTCTAAAAAAGAATTGAAAAAAAATCGCAGTGGTAGCTCTGAGTATTGTGGAATATTTAAGTATAGTATTACGGGGTACACTCTACTATCTATAATTTGAGTTATGATTTCCTTTTTACGCCGAAGTGGAGTAAAATGAGTCAATTAAAAATTAAATTTGTTTAATTTTTTTTTTAGAATTTTTTTGAGTATGCAGTTTTGTAGCCCATTAAATTTTAAGCTACTGCAAAATTGCGTTGATTTTTTACTATTTTTATGCTGACGGCTGTTTTGAACTTTTTTCTTATGGAAGAAAATGCGAAAAACCGTTTTCAAAGAAAAAATAATAATAATAATAATGCCATTTTTTCAATCGCTTAAAACTTGCACTTTTTTAAAGTAAAATTTAATGGGCTACAAAACTGCATACTCAAAAAAATTTAAAGAATTTGTAAATCTGTAATGTTCTCATTTTACTCAACTTCGGTGTAAAAAAAATGCATAACTCAAATTATTGTAGAGTGCACCTGTAATACTATACTTAAATATTGCGCAATACTCAGAGCTCCCCATGCGATTTTTTTCAATTTTTTTTTTTTGAGATGGCATATTTTCAAAAACAACTTTTTTTTATCAAAAAATTTTTATGTGCAAAATTTTGCAAGAAAAAAAATTTAATAAATATTTCTTTTTATAGAGAATTTTGAAGTGTGTATGTGAGATTTTATTAAATTTTTTCCTCGCTTCGTTCTCGAGATATTTGGAAAACTATTAAATCGATTTGCTTTTGTTTTTGTGCTGCAAAGTTTTTAAAAATGTATTAATCAAGCTCAAATTTCATATTTATTTATTATCTGTTTATGTTTGTCCATCAAACGTAAAAATTTGAAACAAATCAAACACATGAAGTATGAACCCCGCCCATTTTGGTATGGAACGCCCCATATACAAGTACAATAAAAAATAAAACAAGCATTTGAACAATTTTAGCATTAAAACGTTTAATTAGGCGAAAAAGTACCGAAATTACAAATTTTTTCATTGTCACTCGAATAGATCATACTCGTTTTTTAATGTCTGCATTTCTCTATTGATTCTGAACGTTTGGAATAAACTTGTTTGTTTACCTAGTCTTTAGAATGCTCCTGATGATATGTTAACTTATATTTCAAACGCATTGTGAATCGGAATTCAGATTTCAAAATTTCATTTATTTTGTTTTCCATCTAACCTCAAAAATGTAAAATGTAGGCTTTTTGAGGTTGGAGAAAAAAAAATTGGCGAATTTTTCCAAAAGTGTAAAAATGTAAATAACTAAGAATCATAAAATGGTTTTTTTTAGCAGTTTTATGTTTGTTATTTAAACTCAAAGTTGGTGTTAGGCGTTTCGACTTAACTTCTTTAAATAGCAATTAAAAAAATCTAAACAAAACATAAAAATAAAGAAACAAATATAATAAAAAATATGAAAATTTATAAAAAAGTGTATACCTACTAAACTAGACCGCAACAAAATATGAACAAATTAATAAAAAAATGTAAAAAATTTAGGATTGTCTTCATTAAAAAAATAAAACAAAAAGTCATAAAATTTAAAAAATTACATTTAAAATTAAATATAAGAGGTAATGAAAATTAGAGAACAATAAAAATTAAAAATAATAGAGTGTAAACTATTTAAATTCTAGAGAGTTGAAATATATAAAATATTGAAAACTCATAAAATTTGAAAACATAATAAATAAAAAAATAACAAAAAAAAATTTTGCAAAAAAGTTTTTTTTCTAAAATTTTATAAAAATGAAAAGTTAAAACACGTTCACATTTATAAAATTTAATGGATAATAAATAAAATAAAATAAATAAAATAGTATTATAATTTGTTTTTATACACTCAAACAATTTATTGATTGCCTCTAAATATTTTTCCACAGATGCCATACCCAGCATCTGCACTGTGTACGCCCAACAAATTTCCTTTCTCATCATTGCCGATCAAGCGATGGTTTGTTGTTGCTATTGCAGCTGTCATACACATCAATTGCAGCGCATCCGGCAAGATACCGTTAATTGTCAAACCTGTTTGACAAGTTGATATAGTCGCATACGAGTACATACGAGTAAACATACGTACCATACACACTTGTTTACCCATTGCTGCCTCGCAAATTCATTGCAGACGCATAAAATGCGTCAGCTACATCGTTATTATGGCAACATGTTGTTGCTTTAGCTGCGGCAACTCCAAAGTAAATCGAGCTTCGACCACATTGCAAACCCCAGTCAATGACGTCTTGCGGTTGCGCGGTTGGCTCAGTCAGCAGCAGCATTCCCTCAAACATTTCAATCATCACAAATGGTTTTGTTGCAACTGTCGGGTTTTGGCGAGGCCATAATAAAATGCCGTTAGCTGCAGCATTACTATGGTTGTTGCATAGCGGTCAACATAACGGTATACTTGAAAAATATGTAATTATACAATGTGTACGATATTCAACGGAATATTTAATTAAAAAAGATATATTCATTTATTTTTGTAGCCATTTATTTGAAATTTAAGACATTGAAGCTTTTAATTAAGGATTGTCGGTGAAATTGATATGAAATTAATTTTCTCTGAATTGCGATTGAACTGTATTTTATTTACATTATAAAACATTTAGCCATCTGCATCCCGCCAGAGGCCATTGCCTACAATATATATGTATGTACATAGATGCAAGAAGTATGCGCAAACTTTTTCCCCACAGCCAAGATACCGCCCAATACTGCCATCTGTCTGCAATCGCATTCGCTTCAAAAGCCAATTACCTTAAATCTTCTCATCAAAAATTCTTCAGGCCGGTTTATTGCCTGCCTGCGTTCATCCTGCGTGCCACGAGAAAGTCATTTACACGCATATGTTGCACTAACAGTTAGTTATTAGACCACAACGAAAGTCTGCATGTTTGAAGACACATTAGCAACGGAAATTGCGATGATGATGATGCTGCTGCTGCTGCTGCTGCTGTTGGGTATGACAACAACAGACCAGCCGCCATCTGCTCTAACAACAGCGGCAATAAATGCGAAAAATTACCAAGATGCATGTATGTATGTAGCTCGTAGCTCAATCTCGGCAGCCACAGCAGCTGTCGGTATTCGCCATAACATTTACGTGAAGCATTGTGATTGACGGTGATTAAATATTTGTTATGTGGCAATTATGGCACTTTTTCGGGCATAATAGCGTGTTCACACTCCCGTGTATCTTAGAACTGAGTGGCGATGATGCATGCTTTTATTTTAATTGAATTTATAATGAAATGAAATCTATATCTGTACTTATAATAAAAGTGTAACAGGCCGATGTCTGTACCTTATAGATATTAAAGAAAAATTAATATAGTGGGTTTTTATAAGAGCTACAGAAGCCAAATAAACAATTTTTAGAATTTTTTACTCTCTGTCTGTCTGTATATTTGTATGTGCATCACTCAAAAACATGGAATTGAATGCAATATCGCTGTATCGCTAGAGATCTAGCTTACAATATCGAAGAAAAATATTAGAGAGTTGCTTTTACAGACCATTTTTGCTTTTAAAACGCTCTTTTGCATTGGCCAACGCAAAAGTTCTTATAAGGCGCCTCGAAGTAAGCGGGCATTGGCTAGTTTCTTCTTCTATGTAAAATAAGACAAACTTTCAATGCCCGTTTGGAAATATACCAAATAAACGCTCTGCAGAGGTTGTTCTCAATATGAATGGCCCAAAATTAAGCAGTCTACAGTTTCAAGCAAACCTTGCCCAATACATATAAAATGTGGTATTAATGACAAGAAACTTTCATGGTATCGGGTATGATACAAATAAACTTTCTAAGAAACAAGCGAGCCATTTTCCAACAGCCCCGGGGTATTATAAGCGAATCACAGCATCTGTAGGTAAAGAGGTGTTTCCAAATTCTAAAACATAGTGGAAAATACGATCAAATTTCGAAGGGCATTTCGATGCACTACGATGTAAATTTTTATTATCGCCAAATTTTTAACTGGAAACGATTGCCTGAAGGCAGATTTGCACCGGTTCAAGAGCGTAGCTGATATAAAGAACGAAAAATGTGGAGTTGGCGTGTAATAAAAGTTGCCCCCTTTTATTTTTCGGGTGGGCATTTGGTTCAATTTCTAAAGGTACTAATAGAAAACATTAATTGGTGAGGTGCTTGGACCGAATTCAGTGTTCGATGGGGAAAGATAGAGTAAGGGTAAATCGCCTGCTCAAGCTAAGCACTTCACAGAAATTGGCTAAAGAGTCTCCTCGAAAAAAACATCAGGCGAAATATATGCACCTGTGAGTCCATGATCGGATGGTTTTGGCTATTCAGAGCCCAACTCAGGCAAGGGAACCATTTAATCAGAGAGTATTTGCTAAAAAAGATCGGTCAAGCTTCCCATTCAGAATGTGGTGTCATAAGCTTCAGTCATCGTAAGCATACAATTTGAGAAAAGCACTGAAGATTACAACTATCAAATATATCGATTATTTTCAGCTTATCTATCCCTCATCTGCTGACTTGAACAAGAGAATGGGTGCCCAGCGACGACGAAATCGAAAACAGAGAAGTCAAAGAAGGACTGGAAACAGATATTCATCTGACCCTACGGAAGAATACTCGTTTTTTTAACTGAGTTGGCAGTCCTTCAGAAGAGGGAAGATATAGAATCAGGCCAATCTCTATGGTAAAACATCTTTGGGAAGAAATATGTATCTAGTTCTTGTACATTATAGAACCTATTTAATTGTAGAGTTTGTTTTCCGACGATTTTTAGAATCTGTAAATCATTGTTTCATTAATGTTTCTATTACAATAACTTTAAAAAAGTACTGATACAGATTTTTGGTACAGTTTCATTTGAAACCTATTTAAAGGTCATTACTCGTTGCTGTTATTACAACCACTTTTTTTGGCCAATACTTACATACATATATATATACGTACGTTCAAAAGCTACTCACCACATTCAACGTTTTGAAGTAATTTTCTCAATATTTTTCCGCATCAGCCAACGCAAGGAAGTGGCTTTCCATTGAAAACCAGCAAACTAAGCCTTCAATACGGCATTCCTTTGTGTAAATATGAATATTTTTTTTTACGCTTCAACCACATTTGCAAGCCTCAGCAACCCACTTTGCGCTAAGAGGGTTAAGTGGATAAGCTTACAACGCCAACCAAAGTAGACAAAGTAGAAAATACTTATAACAAAAATATGTAGTAAAAGTCACTGCGAAAGCGGGCGCAGGAGCGAGTATGAAAAAATGATGCCAAGCGGCAAAAATACGAACGCAGATGTCGACATAAAAACAGATACATACATATTTACTTACATACAAATATGTACATAAGTAACAGACATCTGCAGCGGGTGCATGGTTTTCGTGTATACTCGATCATCTAACAAAACCCGTTTTGCATCGTTCTCTGTATACGAGCAGAAGTATTGTTCGTTATCGACTGAGCTCAAGACGAACATGTTGGCCACAACACCCGATTGCTTTTCATACATACTTGATTGGGTACGGGTGCTTTGCAGCTCAATATACCCGGGTGTTCGAGTTTCAACCCGAGTGTGCACAAAATTTTCTTGATTGGCTTATGACGTTTTTGTTTCTACAAAAAATGTTGCCTTCTCATCGCGGTGTTCTTAGTTTTTGTGCGTAGAGGGTAAAGAGAAGGTTGAATTTTTAGGTAGTTTGTTTAAGTGTACATTTAACCATTTCTTATATTTTTGCTCATACAAAATGCGGCATCACGACGCCTACATCCATTTAGGTATAAATGTGTGTAGATCGGCAATGCCCAAGCCCTATACACTCGGTGCACATTTATTTTTTGTAAAAGTACTTATGTACCTACATAGTTTTAGGCTGTGTTCTAATATATACACACACAGCTTTCCACGCGAAACTATACGAAATAGATGCAAAAACATTTTTGTCTACTTCGCTTCTAATTTTTTCTTTGCGTATGCACAAGCACAAAGCAACAACATTTTCGTATGCTTTGTGGGAACATATTGGCGCCAGTTACCTTCAGCGTAAATTTCTTTGTTGTCCTGCATTTTATCGCAATGTTCGGGTGTCCGTTTCATTGTTACACAAATTTTCGGGTTAGCTGCGGGTGTCCGAGTGTGGTGTTCGCTTGTGCTCAATTTATAGCGAGGGTGATCGAACAGACTCGTTCGTAACCAAAGCAGCTGTCGGGTATGCATCTCGATCGAACACATAGTAGCCGAGTGTGGCGTTCGCTTGTGCTTGATTTTTAGTGAGTGTGATCAAAAAGGCTCGATCATACTCAAAGCTGTTCTCTGATAAGTAATATGTATCTTCTTCTTCTAATAGCCGCCTAATGCTGGCCAAAGTATCATTAACGTAAGCTTCTTTAAGTGCGCATGCAAACAAACAAACACGCATAAGTAGGTATGTATGTACGTAGGTATTATGTAGCGAAAATTTCGCTGCAACATTTGTTGAGGCAGCCAAGCAGAAGTGGACCACAGCTGGAAGCAGAGGAAATAATCTAAACGAAAAAGAGTTACATACTTACATACATACATAACTATAATCAAAAGAAGAGCAGAAACAAGAAAAAAAATCGACGCGCTTAACCTAATAAAAGCGAAACTATGCACAAACATTTTAAGCTATGGCACACTTGCAGCATGTTGCAAGTACTACAACTAATATAGAGTAGTTCTACCTAATATAAACGTTATTGCATCAAGTTACATATATAAACGTAAATACATATTGCATACATATGTACTTAGTATAGCTGTTAGCGCTCAACAATGCGAAAGAGCGATTAGAAACACACACACACACACACACAAGCAAGCTGTTGCATAGACACAGGCACACGCAAGTGTGTAAATAAAATGATAGTAGCTATGTGGATGCAGCCCTGTGGGAAACAATTTACACTTGGAGAATAATAAACGGAAGAGAACGAATGCACATAAAGATATTTATTTGAATCATAACGAATATTAATAACAAGTAGAATATAAAACCAGAATATAAGAATGGGACAAGAAAAAATGAGGAAAACGATAACAAATGTTATCGATATATGTTAATATATGTATATAAGGACAGTGATGGCATAGAAAAAATATAGTGATAAATGAGGCGATATTAGCAGATATCGATAAATTATACAGCTATGTCGATAAATATATCGACGATATCTGCAAATATATCGAAAACAACATTAATAAGGGACCGCAACGGATATTACATTTGTAACAAAAATCCTAATTTGGCCTTTAAAATGGGATTTCTATTATTTCTATCAAATTTTACCCTTACATATTTTATGATTTTTATTTTTTCGATCAAGTATAATCGATAAATTTCACTTAAGCGTTATTTTAAAATTTTTATTACTTCTATCAAGTATAAGCTTAAAATTTTGATCTTTTTTTGCGGTCAAATTTAATCGTTATTTTAATTTTTACATACCACCGTTATTTTCAGCTTCAGTTTTTTTATTGACTAGAGCCCCCATTTTAACGTTCAAATATTATCGAGAAAATAAAAAATAAAAACATCATTATTTTTTATTACAAAATTGAAAATCATAAATCAACGATTAAATTTAACAATATAAAAATCCATATTTAATGATTATTTTTTATCGTAAAAATATAAACCAAAAGTATAGATTTAGCAGGCATCTAAATATAAAAGTCTTGGTTAATTTAATGGTTAACTCAATGGCTACTTTCGGTCCCTTAAATTGATAAATATATCTGTAATGATTTCGATAAATTAGTTATAACCATATCGATTAAAATATCGATAATTTGAAAGAAAATATGTCGATAAATATACAAAAAGAGATATCGATAACAATAATACGAATAAAATCAAAAATCGATAAACTGTGTGTAGAAATAAATCGATAATTATATGCAATAGAAGTAATATAGAAATTGGAAACATGACCGACAATAATAACGATGTAAACTGTCATATAACTTTTTTAGGAAATATCCACGGCTTGGCACCAAAAGCAAAAAAAAAAGTTCAGTACGTCAATCGAACCACGCCCCTTGTGTCGGTTGGGTGGCAAAAGAAGGGTAATACCGTTGGGATTATTTGTTTATCAACAAACCACCCTCTAAAACCCGCTCATTTAACATCCGTCTCTCTTTGGTCTGACCAGCTTTTGTAAAAAGTTTTTTTCTATTAAACAAAGTAAAAAGGGCGCAACGTTCCCTACAGGGGCACACAACTAAATACCTTGGCATATTTGTGCCATATGCTAACACAACGTTTTTGTCGATTCTTGTTTGCCTGCAGCGATTACAACATAGTTAGGCAGAAATTCCAACGCAAAACAAAAAACCAAAAACTTGGCGATTAAGCAGAAAATTTTGTGCAGGTGCTTCTTTCTATACGCAGTAGTTTATATGTATAAAGTAAACGCAGCCACAAAAGCTATGTGCGACAAGGTGAAGGTCCTTTAATGCAATTTTGTTACACAGCCAAATGAGCACGCCCACGCAAATGGGCGCCACATGCAAACGGCTATGGGAGGAATAATTCGAAATTGCTGTGGTGAGTTTGTAAGAGAGGGAGAGGATGTCAATAGAAGTATAAAGTGGTAAGTACATAAGTACTCATGCGTATTTTGAATGGAGCAGAAGCAAGCGAAATACTTACATGGAGCACAATACTTAACTGCGTACGAGAATTTGAAAACGATTTGAGTAAAGAAGCTTAAATTATAGCAGTGCTCCCAGATTAGGCATAATTAGTTCATTTAAAATTTTTATTTGCTCTATGTAAAATATGCACTATATTTTAGGTCAGAAGGCCCCAGCAAAATCGTTTAAGTAAAAGGGAAGAAACGAAAATCTTATCAACAACTTCCAAATATATTTTTTTTGGGTGACAGAGATTCCTTTTCTATATATCCTTTAAACTTATATCTATATTTATACATAAAATGATATATTTATATATAAAATGATAGCCATTTTCGTTGTTTGGACTTAACTCAAAAACTACTGGATAGATTTCAGTAAAATTTTCGAAGGCTATACCTTGCATATGTGGTCCTATTATAAGCTAATGATGTTCTTTTTTTAATAACTGTGGGAAGTTTTCTAATAGAATGTTCATATTAGCGGCAATGAAAGTTGGCATAAAATACAACGTATCTGTAAAGTTTCAAGAGTGTGCCACTAAATTCAAAAAAAAAAAATGGCAGCATGCATAAAATGGGTCGCAGCTATTTTATAATTTTTGAAATTTTAATTTTTTTATTATTAAAATTTAAGATGCTTAAAAATGTCACCATTAAACGGTGAAAATTTTTTTCTTGCCAAAACGAACCGAAAAATTGCGAAACAAAAATTTGAATTTTACAATTTTTATTGGCATACTCGAAATTCATTTTGAAAGTGTTACATAAATTAAGAAATTATTATATAAGTATTTCCGTGCAGAATACTATATGTAGCAAGATATTCCACGCCAATATTTAATTACTTTTAAATAATATGACTTTTAAGTTAAGGCATGTGAGTACACGTTTAAGCTGACAATGTATGGTGCTACGGGGTGTATGCGTTATATACACAACTACGAGTATATAAACATGAGTTTTTATTTTGATTTTTTCTAGTATATCTTTTTTAAGTTTTCATTTAAATACAATTACGCGAAGGAATCTTGTTCTTTATGTAAAACTGAAGATAATGCACTTTCTAAGATAAGTGTGCCACCGTTTTGGACCAAATACACATTTTTATCGAAAAATTTAGCAGCTTGTGAGATTTGCTCATATGTCCTTGGACGCCTGGATATTAAAAGGAATTGTAAAAGTGGCGAAAGAATTAGTATTCCATATGGAATCACACCACCACTAGTCTTGGCCTACGTGTGAGGAGGGTTGTGATATTTGGCTATTATCTTAAGATTTTTGGCATAGTAAAATTTTAAACAAACCTGTGAAAATTTATTACGAAACCATTCATGAATTATCCAGACGTTGAACATACCTGAAATGAAAAAGAGATCAATATTAGAATTTACAAATCAAATGGTTTTAAAGTATGAAAAAGTAAGTTTTGGTTAGGGATATTGGTATGGATATTAAAATGGGAATATGGATATGGATAAAAATGTGTAAATTTATCGATATGGATATCGACGGGAAGAAGGTCATGGATTTGGATATGGTTATGGATATGGATATGGATATTGATGGGGATATGGATAGGAAAATGGATATGGATATGAAAATGGGTATATGCACATAGATATAGATATGGATATGGATATGGATACTGATATATATGTTTACAGACATGGGTATGAATATGGATATGGAATGCATATAGATGTGGATGTGTATAAGTATATGAATGACAATCGATATTTATTTAAATCAGGACTTATAGAAATAATTTTAAATACCTCATATTTTAAATTAAATTGTTCAGATAATATGCAGAAAAGTAAAGCTAAGTACTTTAAAATTAAGTTAATACACACATAACCATTGCCATTGGCTCTGCACGCATTACAAACTTGCCAGACCGCGATTGCAAAAAGTGTTGATGGCAAAGCTGTGTATGCGAAAAAACCCACAGCTAATCGGTTGAGGCAGTGCAAACATAGTGAACTACTTTAACTTGAGCGAGTACAACAACCACATACTATGTGCATTAAGGTGAACACATGCGTGAAAAAAGTTTAAAATTCTAAGCTCTCACCCCCTGGAATTTCTCTAAATGAAGAAAGAATATCCGATTTTTTTGTTAAAAAAAATATAACTACAAAACTATACATATAAAATTTATCAAGCTTTATATGGGAAAGAAACACTTTTTCGTAGAAATAGTATACTTTAATACTAACGGTTTTTATAGGTTCCCCAAAAGCTCCCAAAAAATGCAAAAGGAAAACTCATTAAAAATTGTTGGTATTAAAAAATGGTAAAATAAACAATTGGATATTATTATTTCTTGGCGACCGATCAAATATTGGTTTCAAGAATTCTTTGCCATTTCTCAGAAAAAGTAGTTTTTCCCATATAAAATACATGGGAAATTTCATGGGATTTGAGGCAGTTCTAAGTAAAAATTTGTTAACAAAAAAAAAATACGAATATGTTTTTTTAGAAAAGTTCTGGTAGGTGAGAGCATAACATTTTTAACTTTTTTTTGGACCACCATAATTCACATGCACACATGCTATAAAAAAACATATTCACATATTTGCCTGCTTGTGTGCAGTTTCAGCAACATTTAAAACGTTTAGAGAAAAAATATGTTGAAAATAATTTATTTTTTTGTGTGAAAATGCGCTGAAGCAAGTGCCACTGTATAACTACGCCTCAGTTCGAATCGCTGACTACGATCGCTGATGATGCATTGCATGCGACAATTTTCTATTAGAACGCGCAGCATTGTATGCGGTTGTTTTTTTTTTTTTGTACTGACTAGCGTGTAAGTGCGTTTTGCAGAAGTGGCACTTGGTATGAAATGGCTGCAAATAAAAAGTCTACAAAAATCGAAGAAAAAATCGAAGAATATAAATCAAAGAGCGAAAGGCAGGCACCAAGCGAAATAAAATGATAAAAAGTGGGCGAAATAAATGCGATGAAATCAAAAATGGAAAATTCTGCGGCTTATAGTTTTGACACACAGTCAAAGGGATAAATCGTCTTCTATTTTGAGCGAAACTTTCGTTTAAGTAATTTTTATCCAGGACCATGCGTGAGACTTAAAAAAGTGTGAGACACTAAGCGCTTAGCGCTTTAAGCTGCATTTGCAGCCATTTAATAGTGACTAAGTCGCTAGCAACATACATAGCACAAACATACACGCATATACATACAAAGAGAAAGCCATATACATGCTTAGTGCCAAAGCCACTTTGCACTTAATTCGCCACTAATTGCAAAGCCAAATTTATGCTTGAACGAAGCGCGCGAATCCCAAAGCGCCGCCAAATATAGTGTCGCAACAATGCAGCGCGGCTCAAGCGCGTTGCGACTAGAGGCCATACATACATATGTACATACTACGACGAGTACTTTACGTACTTACATGTTTGTTTGCATATGCACTCGTACATACATACATATGTATAAGTGTGCGCGAGTGCGCTTTCGGTTCTATTGCGCGCGCGAAAATTGCAGTTTAGTGACCCGAAAATGGGCAATTTTCGACTAAATTCGCTTAAGTATTTTGCATACCCTTTCCCTTGTTGCCTTCGTATTGGTGCATTTGTTGTACGTTTTAAAGCATCGCTGTGCTTTTTGATTCACTTTTTTTTTTAGTGCCGTTGGAAATTAAATTTTTTCAACCAGAAAAATTTGCTTTTTCCAGTGATTGGTTTTTCGTTGTTTATGTTGTTGTCAAATATGCTGCTTTGTGCAAACGCTTTTAAGCTGCAGCAATATTTTGGATCGCAATAAGTGTCACGCGGGTAGTAGTAAAAAGGGGCTGAGTGGTGAAGTAGTGTTTGGTGCGCCGGTACGTATGAGTAACTTTTGAAGGGGTAGCATGAATTTATCGTTTGAAAATCGTTGGAATTTAAGAAGTCAGTATTTGTGGAGGATACTTACTAGAACTATCCAAGCGATTTTTTATTATTCCAGTGAAGGCTGTTAAGATCGGTATTTATTATAAGAAATTTAAATTTGGAGAAATATCATTTAACTGACTTCAAAAAACGGAGGAAAGTTTTTTTTTAATGTTTTCTTTATGTTACCGCATAACTTTAGGCCACGCGAACCGTTTTCGATAATTGTTTTTTTTTTTATCAGAAAGGTGGTACCACAAGGGTGGCCCCATACTAATTTGATCTAGTTCCGATTGGATCATGAAGAAATTAACAGTACTCCCAAATTTTTAAACGAGCATTGAAGTCGGTTGTGTTTTTTGCTTACAAATTACTTTTAAATAAAAATTTTTATCAAATCGAAGCCAAAAGTTACCACTAGAGCGCTGAGTTGCCAGAAAATTTTTATTTTTAAAGTTTATAACGAGCAAATTGTTTGAAAACCAATTTTATGGATTTGTAAAACAAATTTTTATAATATCAATTGATTCATGACTTAAGTTCAGATTTTTTTAATAATTGCCATATCAAAAATTAAGAAACAGCATTTTCTTATAAAAATTAAAAAAATATGTCTATATGAGCGTAAACAAAAGGGAAGGTATTTAATAAAAAAATTATTTACCGTTGCTTGATAAAGAAAAAAATTAATAGGGTTTCCAGCTATACCAAAAAAAAAAACAAATATCTAAATGCATACATATGCCGTGTTAATGTAGTATTAGGTGCCATAAACAAAACAAGCAGTGTTATTTGGAACATAGAGCAAAATTTGAAAATGCTACACTTATTTCGAAAAAATTTGAACCAATGACTGTCGAAGCGTAATATTGCATGATTAATTCATTTGAGATGGCTATTAATTTATATAAATAAAAATGTTCATTCAGAGAATAAATGCATAAAAAAAACACATTCGTTCTACTGCAGTAAGGCCGTCCAATCTAACTTAACCAAAAGTATTTCCACCAAAATGCCATTTTAGTATAAAAAGAAACAGAAATAATAGTCAATTTAATGCTTGTCATCTTCCTGGCGGCCATACCATGAAAGATCTTTAGAAAGTATTCAAAACAGCATACAAGAATAAAAAAAATTTCATAAAAAATACCTGACCGCCATGACGTATGAGTGAACAAAAATCCTTGTATTAAAAATATCGCATTTTGGCATTTCCCCTACAATCTAAGCACAAGTACGAAAAATTAAATTTAAATGTTTGCTTAGTTAAAGACATGCGGGCGAAAGCAAACCCAGAGAATTTCACGTGCATGGTGCAAATATAACTAGACATTGATTTCCTTTGCTTTCACTATTTGGCTTAAGGCTAAGCAACAAAAAAAATCGCACAAGTGCAGTGAATTCTATTTAGTACACGTGAACGTCCTTGTTCCCCTTGTCGTCCTTGATTGTTGGCAGCAAGGTTAAAAGTCGTTTGCTAGCATTTTTCGATTTGACTATTGTGTTTAAAAAAATTTTTCTTCTCCTGTGTAGAGGAAATTTGTATGCCATAGTTGGTGCTTTAAATGTGAGGTAAGAAGCGTCATGAGCAAGTGCTTATGAATTTTCATTCGCAAGGTGAATATTGTGAACGTGTATACAAATACATAAGCACTTGAATATATTTCTACATACATACATACATGTATGTATTTAGATTTTAGTGTGTAACTAAACTGGCAATCACACAGCCACACTCAGTTCAGGATTAAAAATCAATGCTTCATTTGCATACGCCGACAGGAAGGAAGGCTTGTAGTTTATTTAGTAGACTAAAGCAGGCGATTAAAAGCTTTAACTTTACTGCTGCCATAAAGAACAATTTCCCTTAATTCCTTTAATTCCTACTGCCATTACATAGATGCCGAAAGAACTAAAAGGATAGCGAGAGCAAGAAGTAAAATGAGACTCGTTACCAAGGCGGGCAACTACACGGATTCTGATATAACTGCTTGCTCTGGCCTTAGTTAAAACTGGTCCTATCTATTTGCATAAAATATCCTCATTACAATTTTAGTGAAATCTACAATATTATTGTGGAACGTAACAGCTCTTTAGCTTGCAGAAAAGTGGTGGGTAAGCGGCGGGTGTTCGTTCGTATCGTTTATGGTTTGGTATTGAGAGGGGTCAGACTATAAACTAACAATAAAAAACTTTGGTGACTGGACCCATCGGACTAGATACACTAACCGGGTTGTTTACTCACTGAAAGACCTAAGGTTAGAGCAGGTCTCTAGAAAGCCTTCTTCTTCGCGTCTGCCGAAGACACTAAATGGACTAATAAACCTGAATAAAAGAAACGGAATTCCTTGAGATCGTCTATCTGAAGCCCAGTTTCCTAAAAATTATGTAATGTCTGTGGATATAGAAAGTCTCCACTTATTAAAGGCTTTGCTGTCTGGATTGTTCTATACGGAAAAAAACCAATAGTTTTCGATCGGATAACCCTGTTGCTCCGCAGGAGACTTCTAGCAATAACACGGGACTATTAATTGTACTATTTTTTAACACTAGCGATTTTTATGGGTCCCCCATAGCATTTTTGGGAGATTTTAGGGGAGCTATAAAAAAATTTTATTATAAAAATTTTAAATAAACCATTGGATATTTTATTGAAAGTCTTATGAAGAGAAACCAAGTCTTCAAATCGAAAAATATTAAGTTCCAAGAATTATGTACCATTTCTACTTCTTTTTTTCATATACAATACATGGAACATTTTGAGGGACTTCTAAATATTTTTTGATTTCAAAATGCAAAAAAAAAGGGGAATAATTTTGTCGGTATAGAACAATGCCAGGTGGTGACAGTATTAAAATTCCGACTTATTTTTACCACCCTAGTCCCAGTCATACCTGTAAATAACAACGGCTAGGTATCGTGGGAATGCCAAAATTTTAACTTCCTTGGATTAGAAAGCAGAGGAAAAAAAAAGAAGCGTTTACATTATTTTTTAAAATGTTTCAGCACATATTTTGAACAAAAAATTTGCAGTTAATTAAATAAATATGTCGCCTGCAATACGTCACAAAAGTTTGGCTAAACTAGCGTTTCAGCTGCTCCACAAGAAACGTTTACCTCCCTATCACGTGCCAAGTAGACATTTCATAGCTCTTTGCTTACTGCGGCAAGCGGCCAATGTTTTCACTACACCAAGATTGAAAAAGGATAGCCAAGGAGGCACGTGCATTTCTGCTGGCAAAGCGATTCAAAGCCAAACAGCCAGCCACAGCTGTGATATGTCTGAGTTAACAATCGACTTGGCCAGTGGCCAGAAATGTAATCCTCCTGCAACACCGCACAGTAGTAGTAGGAAGATGAGGCGGAAATATAGTAAAACAGTTATTAATGCAAAAGCAAGAGTAACTGCATTTATGTCTGCTGCAAGCAACTGCCGACTTTCGACTTCATTGCGCCATTGGATGAGCATGAAAGCATTTTTTTTTGCATTTTGACTGAAATTAGATGAAAACAGTTTGTTAAGTAATTTGCATAAAATTGCAAGAAAAAAAATAAACTAAAGTAAAACAATGCACCGACAATCAATAAATGTACGCCCGCCTTCCCAAGGGTGTGTTGTTCATACATATGTGTATGTAAATACTATGTGAGTGCGCTATTAAATACATACTCCCACATCACACACTCTGCTTTATAGGAACTTTACCAGTTTAGTGTGTGCAAAGTGGCCAATTAAGTGGAAGTGCTCTAATAAAAATGCCAGAGTATGTTGTAAAATTTCAACAAAAACATAGTTTCAAACTAAAATTATACCGAAATTTCACAACAATTTGTAACTCCCATATGCAATAAAACTGTTACACAGCATTTCGTTTGTGGTCCCTTGGTGGCCTGCATGGCGTATACGTAACATTTGCGCACTAACCTGATTCTGCTCGCTCACTCGGCCTCTTCTTCTTCCCCACACCTATAAAGTCACTTGCATTACATACATATATCAATTTTTAATAAAAAATTTTGCTCATCACAGCTTTCAACTCGTTAATGTCTCTGACATGAGGGGTCTGGAGTTGACTACGTGCAGGAGCGAATTTGTTGCATTGCACAGACTGACACGTCTCTATGTAATGAGAAGTCAAATAAATATGCCTCTCTATTAGCACATAGGCAGGCACACTCAGACACTTTCACTCAATTTTGTGGTTGTGAGCGCACGTTTTCACACTTAAACCGTAAAAAATTTTAAGTGACAACCAATAAATGTATGCTGACCTGAGCGTGGGCGGTAAGTTAGTAAGAGCTATGGCAGCCAGGCAGCAACTAGGCTGTAGCTGGTGCAAAAAAAAGCACGAATTGGGTCACTTCTAAGTGCGTTTGGCTTTAAAGAGACCACGATACGAGCAGGTGATCAACTAAGTAGGCTGGTAAAATAGCTTAAAAGTCTCGTACATATGAAGTAAAAAATGTTAAAACTTTCTAGACTCAAGGCAAAAAAAATATTCAATGAAGATCTTATACCTAATTCAAAAATTTATTTCTTCAAATTATTTTCACTCATGAGGCATTTCATGTCACCGCGGCCACCTCTAAGGATTTAGATGAAAGTCGAAGAGATTGAAGGTCTAGGTGACATGAATATACGTGCAGCATATTTTTCCGATATGACGTAGGGTTGCCTATTTACACGGGACTTAAATTTTAAGAAAACGTCATACATACCTTTCTTTTAAGTGCTGTATCTTGGAAACCTTTTAACGCAACTTAATGAAACAAAATGTGTTTCTTGCATCTTATTATGGGCTTTAATTGTACATTTTTACATTATTGTGCAACGTATAAAAAACAAAAATAAATTAAGTCAACATTTTGCTTTTTGATTTTTTTTGATTATAGCATTTTTAAAAATTTTTATTTTTACATAAAAAAATTTTCTATAATGTCAACTTTAAGTACCCAAACGGGCGTAATGGACTACTCATGCGTTTGGACTCTAGATCGCCTAACGCTAGAGCAATATGATAAATAGGCATTGAAAATTTATGAACTTGTATATTTTTGAGAGAGGAAAGGTGTGTGAAAAACAAAAACAATATGAATACATCATATTAACTTTACTAAAGCTCTGTAATCATGAAAATCCCTTAAAGGAAATGGCAGAATTGAACTTTGTTGCAAGTTCACATGGGAGATCTGCTTACGACGTGGTTGGAGGAAATCTTAAGAGACTAGCAGCTAGAGCAAGTCTTCAACTCCTGATGTTACAACATATTCGTACACCAGAAGCCCTCTACCAATGGGATGTTGTATGTTTCCAATGATATGCCTGTAAAAAATATAACTACAACTAGGGATGTGCCGGGTATCCGGTAGATATCCGGAATCCGGCCTATCCGGCCGTTTTTTGGTTATCCGGTTATCCGGCCGGATACTGGCTAATATCCGGCCGGATTCCGGATATCGATTATAGAAGATTCAATTTAGAAATTTAACCCAGATTTTGTATTTTTGTAATCCAGTTTAATAGTATCTAATTAGTAATCAAAGTTTCCGCATTATCGGGCAACAACCTATTTCTATTTTCAACATAAATGTTACCCGATGCACTAAATACTCATTCCGAGTTCACTGAGGAAGGTGGCGCGCAGAGATACTTCATTGCCAGTGTAAACAAATTTGGAAATTCTTTGCGGCTATACTTTCACCAAGTTAAGGGATCTTCTTGTCTGGATATACATAAGAGGTAGCTGCAAATATTTCTCTATTTCTAGTTCATAAATCGCTGGCTTTTTTCATGTACGTTCGCTGCCTTGTCTACCAATCGTTTGATAACTGATTTATAATTTCGAATTAGTTCATCAACAACCCAGTTTTTAGCTTTATTGGCGTCAGAAAAAAAACGAGTTTTGAAACGTGGGTCACAAAATGTTGCAATAGTGAAGCATTGTCGTTGTTGAATGTTTAGTCCTATAATCAAGTAAATTTTTTTATTAATAGTTCTATAAATACTTTTGATAAGTGAATCGCAATTTCATACCTTTTGCGACAGAGTCGCATTGGCTTTAGTTTATCAGGTTTATTCAGTGAAATCGCTGGATAAATTTATCAGAAATGTGTAAACGAGTTTCCATACAAATTTTGACAGCTCATTTATAAAGTTTACACAATTATAAGTTTATACGGTTTACATTGCATTTATAAGCTTTGATGAATACCCTTAGTAGTTTTGACTTTCATCAAATTTGATTGTCGTTTGACATGTGCTGTGGACCGTGTAAAGTGCTGTTTGATCAAAATGATAAACAAAGTGAAATAAGAAGTGCCCGATAATTTAAATAAAAAGAGGAAATGGGCAAGAAAAGAAAATAATTCGACTTAATTTCAGAACTAATAAATTATCTCAAAAATCTCCAAAACCTTTTTTGTGGTGATACAACTTCAACCAAAACTGAAATTTTATGGGTTTTTTTACGTGTGTAAGTCAAACCATCTAATTACACAGACATATCTGTGCACAATAATTTAAATAAAAACACATAATTGAAAAGTATACGACTTAGTATTAGTATTAACAAATGAATACAAAGCTTTCTTAAGCTTCTCTTCAACTTCATCCAAAACGAAAAACTGAAATTTTATGGGTTTTTTGAAGCGTGTAAGTTAAACCATCTAATTACACAGAAGACAGTTTGATCAAACAATGTGACCATGTAAGGTCCATATAAGGCATCAACACACATGTGCGATTCTGACGGTGCGAATCTGTTCCGAAAAAATTACAACAATGCCGCAACTATTTATTGGAAATTGCAGACCTACGCGTTCGGAAACGAAAACGGTTAATAGGCGGTTTCCATATAATTTAAACAAAAATTAACGTAAGAAAACAAAACATCTTGATTGTTCAAAAGCAAAGAATTTGATGAAGATTGTTTTTGTTTGTTTATAAGATGCCATTTTTCACTGCGATAGCATCGCACAGATGTGTGCGTAATTGTGTTTTCGCAGTGGTAAATTCTGTAGCATCAGAAATGGTGCGGAGGTCGAGGTGAACTCGAGCCGGCAAAAAAACAATATTGTGAAATTTATTAAGGGTAGTAGTCTACCGGATATCCGATCGGATATCCGAATCCGGCTGTTATTTTTTACAGGATATCCGGAATCCGGCTATCCGGCAAAATCTATATCCGGCACATCCCTAACTACAACTAACCTTTCAGTGGACATTATTTCGACTATGACTAGTTACGTCCTACTTTAAGCTAGTTTAAAAGGTTAAATAACACCAACAATACAAGGGAACTTCACATCCTTATTTAACGAATCTTTAAATCAATAAATAATTTTTTTCTTTTTAGGTCTTATTGAAATAAAATCGTGTTATTTGTTTTCTTTTCTCGGAGAAATTTACTAGTTCACGAAATTATTATATTATTTTATTTTTAACGCTTACTATTAATTATTTTTGAGTTTATGAAGAATTTTTTTAGGAAAATCTTGTCGTAAGCTACATTTTTTTAAAACTTTGTAGCCGCTTTGTATGAAATACGACATTTGATACAAATTTTTACTAAATTAACTATACTTTTTACTCACTATCTCGGAAACTGAAGGAGATATCCAAAAATGTATGAGTAATTGTCTTAGCGATGACGAACAGCAGCCGTATATAAAAACCTAAAAGAGCTAGTTTTGAGCAGTAAATAGTTGTCATTGTAAGATAGCCCACCAGCCTCGAATATACGCCCTTGTAATGGACATCCTTTCCTAAGGGTCTCCGAATCAACATCAGGCAATATAGCAAATATATAGAGCGGTAGGTCATACGATGCATCGTAAGTATGTACTTCCTGCTTTGACGTGAATCAAAAATGGAATTTAATGATATACTCAGCTGTGATGATGGACACCTGGCGGTACGAGAGGAGTCCTTGATTTACTGAACCGATATTTGTGGTTGTCGAGATCAAAATTGAACAAAACATGGTTAGAATATCAAAGCTAAACCAGCGGTCATAGCTCGCATAGGGGGATTGCAGGATATAGTTGAGAAAATGATCCGGTCGTGGCCACAGAATAAACTGTGACCGACTCAGACCTCGAAAGCTTTAGCAGTGAGCAGAAAAAAAAGATCCCCTGTAAAAAGGAAGAGCAAGCTCTTGACCCCAGTCCAAAGTAGCTACATATTAAAATGAAACTGCGTTTATCATATACGGCCCCCTTTTGCACATAGAATCTTAAATGGGCAATCGAAAGAGTTGTGGCGGCATATTTTGACTTCGTCAATAAAATAGAAGAAAACATCGAGAAGAACGTAAGCGAAGTGAAGACGCAGCAGAGCGCACAAGGAGAAAACCGCGTGTCTAAACACACTTGCGCACAGTCAGTTTAGGAAAGTTTAGATTTATAAATTTAGTATTGACTACACGCTAAAATGGGTGGCAACAATCATTCCAAAGAAAGAAGGTATGTGGAATGTTGCCAAGCTGGAGATGGTGGGGTAATTTTCGAGTAAAATCGGAAGATCTGCGAATTTATACGAAATCGCTTACAATGTTTTTGGGTACATTAGTTAAGTGAGAATTAGGATCGTGCAACTCATTCAAGTCATCGGGCCAAGTTGATATGTTTCACTCTAGTAAAAGGAAAGTACTGTTCTGCAGCTTAGGCTTGTTCGAATTTTCAAAAACTGTTTGAGATTTTTTTTAAGGAGTAGGAAGATGACCTCACTATACATACCAGCTTCATTGTTCAACAAATGCCAATCCCTTCTAATTACTTTTTTAATTTATTTAGGCGGCTGGCAACTTTTCTAATGCAGGGCGCGATTATCAATAAATTAACAGAGTCCTTACTGCAATGCTCTGAAATTCGTTTGATGAATTCGAAGGCATAGAATAAAGTACACACATATTTACGGTTTTTATTAAAGCAATTTAAAAGAGTTTAGAAGATTGGCTTTTGAATTAAAAAATAATAAGTTTCCCTTGAAAAAATTTATATTTTTGTTGAGCTTTCATTTAAAAAGGCAACTTAAACACCACCTACACATATGGCTAGTTAGCTATAAAAATATTTTTTGAGAACCAAATGAAATATTGCTTAAAAGGGAAAATGGCCTATCACCGAGATTATTTGCATTAAAAAAATTGTCGCAGATATATATGTATATAACGAGGCGGATAGTGCATATATATATAAAATCGCTTTCAGATCTTTGCCTCAACCCAATGCCGTCATATTATTTTATATTTTGTCGCATATCCAACGGCCAGTAATTAATATTTGTCTACCGCAAGCTATCAACATTCACTTGCGTATCGCATTTCGAAACATACCTTTTGCGAATAACAACTAGAAGTGTAAAGAAGAAAAATTAAAGAAAAAAATGCTGCAAACAGGTAAAACCACTACCACTTATTTCCTTTGCTTTGACCATTTGCGTGAATTGCGACGATTGATTTTATTTAATAAAATTGTATACAATTTATTTTATTTTATTTTTTTGCGTTTTCATTTCATTTGCATACGATTTATCAACAAGCAAGGCCACAAAAAACTTGCGAATGAAATATAAAACTTTGCACTGTCGCGTAGCAAAAGAGTCAAAAGCGAAGTATATAATTTGCAATTTGCAGACTTTGCAACGAAAAATTGATATGCAACCGAAGAAAAAAATAAATAAAAAATTTGCAAAAACGTGTTTGGCTGCAAAGCGAATGCAGAAGATGGCAGCTTAAAAAAAAAATTGTAGACAACAAATTTAAGAAATTCGAAACGCAGATGATAGGAATGCACAAGAAAGTGCAAGTAATTGAAAGAAAAAATATAAAGGAAGCAACAAAATAATGAGCAAGTAAACGAAAGACATAAACCTACAGCAGGAAATGCAGTCGCAACAAAAGCGCACTGGCATAATAGTTTGGAGTGGTTCACTAAAATAAAAGGGGATTTGTGAAGCAATTAAGCAGTTTCAGATAAAAGCACAAACGGTTTATGAAACTAAAGCAAAATAAATGTACACGTAAGTAGTAGGTACGATGCGATAATTTTTGTTTTATATATTTTTCATTACAAATCAATTTAAGATATTATAGTGTCTTTAGTAAGTGGGGAGCATTTTAGGTAGTTGTCATATTGTTTGAATAAAAGCGGAATTAGCACTACAAAAATTGGCAATTAAGCGGGTAAGGCAAATAAGCAAGAGGCAATTAAGAGGCCAAATAGATATTAATTTAAAATTACGAGTTTTGAAAAAAATTTGCATTTAGAAAAGATGTGCACTTAAAGGGGACGCATTTAACCGGTAGTGCACTTAAATAGTTGAATTTTGAAAATACCAAACTTATTATTGAAATTGATCTGTGAAACATAAAAATATGGATGTCAAACGAAAGATTATTAATAAACCTTTAGAAAATTATTGTGGTATTTTGCAAGGGTTGCCACCTATTTAAAAATTAAACTAAATTAACTTTAATGAAATTTTACAATATGGATATCAGTCTAAACGGTTTTGAAAAGGCCTTATTTATAAACCGCCTGTAGAAGTGTTGCCACCTGTTGAAAAAACAAATCCTACTTGAATTAACAGAACTAGATAATTGAAATATGTTTCGCAATATAGGTGCTAGACGAAAAAGGTTTAATGTCGTTGTTGTTGTTTGAAAATTCTTTGAATCGGGTTGCCACCTGTTTAAAAACTCCAATTTAATAACAATATACACAAGTTAAAGTTTCAAATACAAGACTATTTAGAGATCTTTAGTTAGGACATGTAAAATTTTCCAAGGTGTTTGAAGAGGGTTGCCACCTATTACAAATTTTACTATGTTCAAATAAAAGAATTCAGTAAAAAAATGAATTATTACAATATTTGGTATCAATCGTAATGATCTTGTAAAGGCTTTATTTATAAGCTACATGTAGTACGGCTGCCACCTGTTTTTAAAACTGAAAATGGGCTTGAACTCAGGAAATAAGTAAATTCAAAATGTATCACAAGAAAGAGGTTTTAGAATATTCCAGTTTGAAAGTGTTTTGATAGGGGTTAAAAAAAACGAAAATCTCCCACGTTTTGGGCCGAGTTTAAGTATGTATGTTGATTTTTATTAAAATAAATTACATAAAATATTCCACGTAAAACTCGCAGCAAAGTGGGTGAGGGCACTCAATTAGCTTTTAAAGGGCGACAATTGTGTGTTCCTACTTCTCGAAAATATACTTAGGTATATCAAAATATATCGACTCATAAATTTATAACTGTGGCATTCGCCGTCAGCAAACGTAATGCCGGTTAACCTTGCTAAAGCCCGCCAAGCTGATTGTTGAGTCTACTTATAAACACATATGTATGTATGTATATACAAGTTTACATGTATGCACATATCGTATGTATAGTACTCGTATTTTTTCACACAATCGATTGCAACTGCATTGTTAATTGCTGCCTCAACGAGTACCTACGTACAATTTTTCATAGTACTTTGCGTAGATAAACGGGTAAAATTTTTTATGCGAATGTCATTGCGTATGGTGGAAAAAAGCAAGCTTCATATATTATGCCACATAGCCTTGTTTTTTTCTTCTTTTTATGTATTTATCGCATATCGTATGACCAAACAAATAAATACATCGATAACGTCCGTTCGCTTGTCGCATGCAATGATAGTTGCGAAACCGGCAGCAGCAACAGCTCAATGCCAGTGGCGATCGAAATGTGGTAGTGACAGTGGCAGCTAAAACAAAAGCTACAGTTTTGAGTTAAGTACTTCCATGCAACGCATTTAGTTGTTGAGGCAAAACAGCGGCAGTGAAATAGCTGTTGGAAATATACGAATATAAAATTTTTACTTTTTTTTTTTTATTGCATGACATGCTTTATAACATACAGTGCCGCAATAAATTATTGGCATAAAGAATTTTTTAAAGTATATGAAAAATATTTTACTTAAATTTTTCCGCAAATTTTTTGTAAAATTACTGTTCATACTACAGAAGAAAACGTAAAAATAAAATCACTCAACCTTGTGCATAACTTAGGAAAATTTTATAAAATTTTATACAACTCAGATTTTCTGTACAAATTCTAGGTACATATGTAGTTTTAAAGCCCATTCAATTCTAGTATAACAAAGAACAAGTTTGAATTTGGTAGAAAATCCCGTTTATTTTTGGCAATTTACTAAAGCAGCTTCTTCCATACAAAGTATGTATGTTCGACAATTTTCTTTTGTTTTTTTTTGTTTTGTTTTTAAAAAAGTGTTTGGGTATATAATTTTATAGTCCACTTAATCCACCGATTTTTGGCAATTTTTGTTTGCTCACGGTGTTGTGTATTTTCCTGCATCATATAAAAAAAAATCGAACATAAGTACTTGTATAGAAGAAAATGGGTGACAACGGCAACAAAAAAAAACAAAAAATCAACGGTATTTTGTAGCCACTTTTATTTGCAATAAACTACAACTGAATGCGCTATAAACCCAAAAATTTTCTAAAAATTCAGAAAAAAAAGTTTGAAATTTGGATGAAACTTTGTTGTTGTTTTTTTTGTTTTTTTTTTACAAAGCTTGAAACTTTGGTTTATGTGGTTTTGTTATAGAATAAACTATGTTTTTATAAAACAATAATAATTAAAATTAAATAACAAAAAAATAAACAATCAAAACTTGTCCATATGATAAGAATTATATGTACATACGTATGTACTAGATAGAAAGGTACGCAATCAGTGCAGAAAAGTATACACACAAATAAGTAACGCAAACGAGTCGATAGAAAAGAGATCAAATTAGTCGAAAACCAAAAAAAAAAATATCAAAATACAAATCACATTTCTGCGTCCGGTTATCGCGTGTGCGGCTGTCTATCGGCCTGCCTACCACGCCCAACAAATGCCGCAAACAAGCTGTCAGCCTCACGCGCTTACGGCCACCACTCTAGCCATTGACACAATTTTATTTATTTTTTTTGCTCACCAACCCTAGAGTGGAGTAAAGTAGCGTTTCAAATTGCCACACTTCGGTTGCCTGCTGGCAATTTAGTTTGTTAACATTTGCCATTATGTTGGGTCAGCTATGTTGCATTTGTATTGGTAGTGTTGGAGTGCGATATTCATACATGCGTACATACATATATCAATATGTACATACATACATACATACAAGTATATGAATGTGTGCGTGCTTTTGTGGTAGACCAAAACTGAAATTCTGAAGCCGCTTTGATGATTTTGTTTTTATTTTTATTTGATAAGTGTGCCACTCACACACATATATACACACTGAGGCGTAGTAAAATGATCCCTAAGCTAAATGCATTTATATCCTTTTCCTCCTATTTTTTCTCGTCCATATGTGTAACCTATATGCTTTTACCCAAGCGCCTAGCGGCACTTCGTTCAAACATATGTACATATGTATGAAAAGTAGTCGTTTTGGTGCCGTTATCTACGAGTACATACATATGTATGTACTTATGCACTAGTAAATTTGGCTGGTAATAGCTTTTGTAGCAAGTTGCCGGAAGGATTTGGGACATTGATGGTAACCTTTTGGTATCTTTTATGTTCATGCAAATTTAATTTATTTTGATAAAATTCGCTTTTAATATCAATTCGTTTTATCTTTCTTTTCTTCTTCAACGTTTAGGGCTGTATTTGAAATAAGTAGGCGTAGGAGTGCGCCTAAGCTCTAAGCTAAAAAAATTCATAGATAAAATAAAATTAGTTAGAGTCAAATGTAAAACGTTCACATTTTCGGTATAGAGAAGGAGTTAGCATTTAGAGTAATCAAGAAATGTCCTTAGCTAGATATGTATGTATATCTTATGCATAACGATAAACGTCGAAAAATAAAAATGAATATACTGAAGCATCGATAAATAGTAGAATATAAAAGTGGTACATTTATCAACAAAAATACAGGCATTTATTTTTATACATATTTATGAGAAAAATTCGATCACTAGAAAAATGTCTGCTAAATATCAATACCAATAAATTTTCTAACGTGGGTGATATCGATGTACATAAGTATCGAAAAAAAGTTAAATATACTGATTGCTTGTAAATTAATCGCCAAAAAATATTTAAAAAACTCATTACGGAACACATATATCGGTAACTCTATGGATGCATATATCATAAATCAAAGCGAAATATATCGATGAAAAGAATAAAGTTGGATCAGGAAGAAAATTTAAGAAATTATGTGCGTGTATTATGTAATTGTGGAATTTATCGGAAATGATATTATTCCAAAATATTGACATAGACATAAAAAAATCGATAATTAAATAAGTGCATACATATGTATATCGGCATTGGAATCGATGAATTTAAAAAAATAACATCAACAAAAATATATCGTTGTGTAATAAACAAATGAAATGGTATTGAAATTTCCAAAAAAAAAAACTTTTCGATGGGAACCCTAAAATACAGTCATGTGAAACCTAATAGGTACAAGACTTTTGTCACAGTTTCGACTATTATTCTTTTGTTTGTTTAATGTTTATTATTTTTTATTATAAAAATACGGCTCACTATCTGTAGAAAAATTAAAATAATTAAACAAAATTGTAGAAAAATTAAAATAATTAAACAAAATTTTATAACAGCAACAAAATTTTTATTAAAAAATCTAATTCTTACAAAAAAAAGCTAGGTATGTAGTTTTGTAGCCCATTAAATTCTAGCTTGAGAAAGTGCAATTTTTTTGCGTATTGTGTTATTATTTTCTTCCATTAACAAAAAAAAATGTCGAACAGAATTGGAACGTATGTAGGAAAATGCGTGACACCGTCAGGAAAGAAATTATCAAAAATCAATGCGATTTCGTAGCCACTTGAAAATTGCACCTTCTTCTGCTAGAATTGAATGAACTGAAAACTGCTTACTTAGATTTTTTCGAAAAATTCTTAATTTCTACGTGCTTCTAAAGAAATTTTTTAGATAAAATTGTTTACTACTTCAAGCATTTTAAAATAAGTACAAGTCAACCTCAATGGAAGAAGAGCAATCACAATTCTTAATTAAAGCGCAACGAATAGCAGCATATATGTATACCTACGAATACAAATGCACACACATACTCATTTAAATAAAATTTCAAATAAAATTCAACATTTGCACACTTCACACTTGATTTGTTGTAGTGCAAAAGATGTTTGCTTGCAATCATAGATTCATAATAATTTATGAGCATAGCATCGAAAGTGGCAACGGCAGCAGCAGCAACAACTAGCTCAGGGCAGCAGATAAAACAGGATTAGATGGGAATGGTAAGCTGAGTGGCATAAAATTGAGCTGACACACCAGTGGCAAAGTGCAGAGGACTCGGTGCAGATGTAGTAAATCTGAGAAACATTAAATGGGACAGAATATTTAAGTACATATCTATGAAAGGTGCTGCGGGGTGTGGCAGGTAGATAGACTGCAAAGTAGTAACCAATCTGGCTTGCCACTTTTTTTTTGACAGAATTGCAATTTGCAATGGGTGTGGACGATGGTTGTTAGGTATATTGGCATAGATATATGTATGTACGTGCATATCTAAGCATACATACTTACACATATTTATTGAATCAGCTTAACGAACTGCATGGCAGTTTCAGATGGAATATTGTGCGTTCATATCGTATGTACATATAAAAATTTCTATCTAGGTATGTACTTGTATGTACTCGTACTTGCCAGCAATGCGTATTTTATTGCTCAATGTTTGTTGCACACGCATGTCTGGCTCTGCCTTTTTCGCATTTTATTGTTGCTGGTGCTGCGTTTTTTTTTTTTATTTATACAGTGGCTTAATTGCCAATCAGTGTTGGCAATATTTGATTTGTGGCCACTGCGACCATCAAGGGTCGACCACGATTTGGAGGCGGTGAACAAATAGTTATCTGAGTTCTTATTTATGTATGCAATAATATTTAATTACATATGTACATTTACACATTTCAGTTCCTCATTTCGATAGCACTCGGAATGGCAGTGAGTACAATGGGCCTAAAGTACAAAAACTAATAAATTTGCCCTTCCTCAATATTTCAGGCCATTTACTTAAATTTATTTGAATAAATCGATTAAAAATCGTTCAAAATGTTAAGAAAAGGCAATTGCTTAGTTTTTATTTTTAAGGCCCAATATGTGCGTAGAAGCAGTAGGTAGTAAAGTCTGAGTTGTTACCGATATTATTAATCTGTGCAAGAATTTATCGGCATCGCTGGCATTTTAGATATCGAAATTGATATGTTGTAATATTTATCGATAAAATTATTTTCTTTTTAATTTTTTTTCAATACTTTTAAGCAAATAAAAAGTATTTGCCGATACTTCTATAATTTATTTTTGATGACTCTATCGATATATTTATAATTATCGATTTTTTACCACGAATGATATGATTATGTACGTATGGGTCGAACACATCATAGGGCCTGAGTTTTTATCACCATTATGGAACCCATATGTATAAATATTTGTATCGATAGTATATTCATAATATGTAGACGTTGTTATATTTTTCGAATGTTTATCGATAAATTTATCAATTGTGTTTTCATGTGGTTGTTGATAGATTGATAGATGCATATATGGCATTTTCAAGTGTGCTGATGTAGCGTTTTTAAATACGTATCGGTAAATTTATCGTTTTTTTTTTTATTTACTGTCTTTGACGATATACCTATGAGAGTAATAAATTTAACATATCTCAATTAGCTTCTTCGTTAACTTTATCTTTATATAATTATCGATTTTTGTACAACAAGGGGAGAACGTCTTTCTAAATATTTATCCGATAGTTTTATCGTTTGTTATTTACGGTACTTGTAAATGTATGTATTACTAGGTTTACATATAAGTAGATTATCCTAGTTTTCGAGATTAACTTCTTAATCTGTAATTAGAAAAAGAGATTACTAAACCGATAACTTTTCGGTGCCCAACCTAGTTATATCGATTATTTTTGCCAAATGAAAAAGTAAACAAAAATGGACGCGATCAAGGAAAAGAGGTTTTTAAAGGTATTTTTAAACAAATGTTAAGTTAAAATGTATTCAAAGTGCTTAGTACCGCAGAAAAAAGTGATCACAGTGGCACAGAGAAGGAACTTAACTTGTCCTTGAGATGTGAGAATAACAAGCGTAACTAGTTTGACAGCTAATAATCTGAGATTTGCCAGTGTAAACGGCGTGATTAAAAATCGAGCTTTGATTGAGATTATATGTATATGTAAACATGTTTTAAAAGAATTATATGGTTTAATCGATATTGCGATCGATTTTTGTCGATATATAGTTATCGATTTTTTTTTACAAAATTTATACATACAAATACATACTTTTTATCGTTGCCTCTCATATAAGTATGAAACACATACATATGTATCGATATTTTTATCAATGGCCTCTTCGATATCGTTATTGATGCATTTTTCAACGTAGTGTTTTAAGGTACTGTAACTATACCGCCGTAGAAGGCTTTAATGTTAAAAACAGAGTTTATTTAATTTTAACTTTATATTTTAACCCCAAAAATATGCATAGGTAATACCAAAATGGTGCTCAACAGCTATATAACTAGAATCTGTAGACCGTTAACTGGAGTTCTGTGCATAGTTAACATGGTATCTCTTTCCCCACACAAACATAGACGATGGGTTGGACAAATTAATAAGAAGTAAGCCAAGACAATTCACATGTGCTATTGACATTGAAAGTCAGCTAGATTCATTTAAAGTTATTTCATTTTATCGTTTCTAATTCCATTTATATATACTAATTTAAGTAGTGTTTGTTTTTAATACTTTCTATTAATTCAATAGTAATTTAAGCTATTATACTCTGTAGTCAGTAGATATTTAGCTCAAGTATGTACATAAGTACTTACATACATATATTTTTTTCGATTAACCTTGCTTACCTTTTTCTTTTGAAGTGTCTCCAACAACAAGAACTACGTATTGTTCAAACGCAGAGCTTCATTTATTATCTGCAATTAAAAGAAAACAAGTAAGAAGAATTTAATTAAAATTAAATTTTACGAAATTGAGATAAGAATTTATTTGTTCTTCTTAGTTTGCAATGAAATATATTTAAGCCAACAACTGAAGGTAAAGAAGCTGAATTAAATAAGTAAATATGCTCAAAGAGACATACAAAAGCGATAGTTCAAAAGGAAATCAGCATATCGACTGCGTGTGTATGGAAGATCAACCCCTCTCGGCAGCCAGTTCGAAAACGCCCTATCTCAAACAACTTTTCAAGAACACCTTATTTCAGAATTTTATTGAAAACCACCCAATGGCGCAGAAATGAGATAAGATAGCTATACATAAGTATTTATAATATTGTATATACATCGAAAAAAATTTCTGAGCGTTATTTGTGTGAAGAATATTTTTAATCATTTCTTTTATCTATGTTATTGATTTTTTTGTGGCAATATCAAGCGGTCTATTGAGAGGTCGCAAAGAGGATTTCCAAGTAACAGGGCCCATACTTGAAGTGCAAAATGTTTATAGGAAATTCTCAGTGGACTCCATTTGTTCCTTGTCCTTGCAACTGCCACAGAAATCGTTAAACGAGGCTCCAATCCTATGGATATACTTATATACCCTGGCCTTCTCCTCGAGTTCTGCGAGCAGAAAAAAATCAGAGAGAGTTTTATGCTTGCACTCGATTCCTCTAATTTTGTATCAGACCCTTTAAAATTTCTTTCCCACAAAAAATTGTTTGCTGTTTGAATAATTTTTTATACTTTGGTAGTTATTTTCAGAATAAAGATTTTTCTTAAAAAAAATTCTAAAAACCACCTCTTCCTCTCCAAGAGTCCTTTTTATACCCGAGCGCACTTGTGCACAAGGGTATATTAATTTTGTTCACATAACGGTTGTTTGTAACAGCCGAAACGAATCGAGATAGATATAGACAAATGTATACATAAATGATCAGGATGAAAAAAGAAATCGATTAAGCCATGTCTGTCTGTCCGTCCGTCTGTCCGTCTGTCCGTCTGTCCGTCTGTCCGTGTACACGATAACTCGAGCAAAAATTGAGATATCTCAACGAATGGAATGGAATTTGGTATGTAGGTTTCCCTTAATCCAAGGTAGGTTGGTATTGAAAATGGGCGAAATCGGACTTTAACCACGCCCACTTCCCATATAACGGTAATTTCCAGAAATACGAAAACTGCGATATTTTAGTAACTATTGAAGATAATTCACTCAAAATTGATATTTACAATAACTTTCAGACGAAAAATAAGAATATTATAAATTTTTGGAAAATGGGCGTAGCCACGCCCACTTATGGTTACATGTGTTTATCTTGGTAACCGCTGCACCAATTTCATCCAAACTTGGCACAGTTGTTGGCCTTCGCACAACATACCAAACGGCCGAAAATTTCTAAAATCGCTCAATAACCACGCCTACTTCCCATATAACGGTAATTTTCAGAAAAACGAAAACTGCGATATTTTAGTAACTATAGGAGCTTATTCACTCAAAATTGATATTTACAATAACTTTTAGACGAAAAATAAGAATATTATAAATTTTTGGAAAATGGGCGTAGCCACGCCCACTTATGGTTACATGTGTTTATCTTGGTAACCGCTGCACCAATTTCTTCCAAACTTGGCACAGTTGTTGGCCTTGGTACAGGATAAAAAATCGCCGAAACTTTTTAAAATCGGACAATAACCACGCCCACATCCCATATAACGGTAATTCAGAGAAATACAAAATCTTCGATAAATCAGTAAATATTGAAGCTAATTTATTCAAAATTGATGCTTGCAACAATTCTTTACCAAGAAATACGTTTATCGTAAAATTTTGGAAAATGGGCGTGGCACCGCCCACTTATGATCATATATAAGTATATCGGTAACCGTTCTACCAATTTGTACCAAACTCGGTGTGGTTATTGTGCTTGCCACATATAAGCAAAACGTTGAAAATTATTGAAATAGGGCTAAAATAACGGCCGCTTCTCATATAACGGTAAATTTCAGAAATGCTTGAAACTTCAATATTTCGAAACTGAAGGACGCTAATTTGCTCAAAATTTTTACCATCTAGCGGAAGGTTTCGGAAAGGTAAAAAAACATATATTTAATACTTGCGCCGGGTATTTAATGTTCGGCTCCGCCCGAACTTAGACTTTCTTACTTGTTTTATTTTTATTATTTTTTTATGACGAATATTTTTTTCGTCGAGTGTATTTTTTTAAAGTTGTTTTCTAAAAATGAGATTTTTCCTACTATTTTTTATTTGGTTTGATATTCCTAGTTTTGGTAAAAATATTTGCTAACATTTTTTTCTGTTTGGATATTTTTTCTGCTTTTGGTACTTATTTTCAGAAAAATTTTTTGCTAAATCATTAGCAACTCCTTTTTCTCTATTTTTTTGAATTTTTTCTAAAGAATATTTTTAATAATTGATTTTTTTTTTTTGTTTATCTAAACAGACAGTTTTTCTAACAACTTATTTTTTCTGCAAATATTTTATTTACAGTAGCTGATTTTTTTCTAAATGTTTTTATTTACATTTAAATTTATTTTACATATTTTGAATTTTCTTATTTTTTTCAATATTCATTTCTAAAATTGTATGTTAAAAATTACCAACACTGGTTCACTCAATTGCTTTCTAGAAGTCAGACTGATCTTATATTTTCTCACGAGGGAGAACTCTAGCACAAGGGCATCGTTTGGACTCAATAGCAAAGGATATTGCTTGCACAGTTTTTCAAATAAGTAGTTACCGAAAATCTGTCCCCTCGGCTTAATTATTTCCTCTCGAGTTTTTAGAACTGTAGAATAATTAAATTAAAATTTATCAACCAGATGCTGCGGATCAAGCGATCTTAAAAAAGTGCATTCAAAGCTCATCAAGAACCAAAATTTCAAAAATAAGTCAGTTGTTTCTAAAAGTTTGTTTTAACTACTTGGAATTCTTAGAGTTATTATTTTTATTTTTTGTTATTTTTATTTTGATTTTTTTAAATATATAATTTTTTTTGAAGCCATTAACTACTTACCAAGTTTCGAAATTGAATTTTTAACTTCCGAAGATCTAACTCACCCCCAAATCAATTTCATCTTTCATGATTTTAAATCGAGAAAAAAAAATGTTTTTAATTATATTTCTTGATTGATTTATGGCCACCTTTGGATCATGCTTCGGATTTATTGGTGGACTGCCTACATTTTCTAACACTCATTATTCTTCCTCTTCTTCTGTACTCAACGCCAGCAAATCCATTAGTTAAGAAATTTAAGTTTGCTTCGTGAGTTCGAGTTAAATTAACAAAATTTAATTTTCTACTTTTATTGTGTTTTAATAAACGTGCCGACATAAACATTAGCAAACGATTAACAAATAATTATTAAACTTTAACTAAGCTTTGTCTGCTCAAGGCAGTTGCTTTGACGTCTGAGCAACAAATAAAGGTAAATAATAAATGAAAATAACAAAAATGGTTTTATGTGTTTAGATATGAATAATTTAATACATACGTATGTAAGTACCTACATAAATGCTAATAAACATTGTATTTGCTTGGCTGCTGTGAAGCATAAATAATTAAAAAATATGATAAATAAATACCTAAAAGGCTTAAAGTTCTGCTACATAACGCTTGTTGGTTTATTAAAAAATCTGTGTAAATACAGCTGCGGTTAACAAAATATTTAATATCAGTCTTTTTGCAAAATAAGTACTTAATTGAATTTTTGTATTTGAAATGCCTGTTTCTTGACAATATTTAATCTTCTTAACTGCCAAGGATTTGAGGCTTTAACTATTCAATGGGCGGTTACGAACATTTTCTTTTGGTGTTTAGTTTTTATCACAAAGAGAAATTGATGATGAGCGCAAATTTGACGAAATTCGTTTATTTGTGCCTATTTATTGGAAAAATTTAAAAATGTTTCAAATAAAAAAATTAAATTAAAACTTAAAAAAAACTAATGAATTTTTTTAATTTTTCGGCCGAATTTTTGAGAAAATTTAAAGTTTTCGAAACAAACAAACAAAATTAAAAAGGAAATCTGAAGATGACAACTTTAAAAGAAAAACCCAAAAATTAAATGTATTTTTTTTTAACAGAAACAAGAGGCATTTTGCCATTTAAAATTACTGCAACTGTACATATACATACATACTGACTTAAAAGTATATGTAGTGTTTTTTTTTTATTGCGAGGTTACTCCCTTATTCTCTTTAAAAGTTTAGGTAGAATTAATTGGCCATCAAAATAGCTTATTTTTTTAATAAACTTTTTTATCAGTTTTCTATATTTTTTAAAATAATTTTTAAAGTTACTTACGCTAAAATTTCCCTGTTTGATTTCTGAGTCCGAGATTGTTTCAAATACACTGCTGGCAGAGCGAATTTTTCACAATATATGCACCAATTTCTATTCTAATATTTTTCCGCTAATTTTTTATAAAAATATGATTCATTCTACAACAAAAAACATAAAAATATAATTTCTAAACTTTGTGTAAAACTCGCGAAAATTTAATAAATTTTCATGTAAATTTTCAACTTTTTAATCCGATTTTATGGAATTTTCTTGAGTATGCAGTTTTGTAGCCCATTAAATGCAAGTTCGGAGTTAGTCAAAAATCGCATTGCTGAGTTTATTTGTTGAAGGTGGTTTGCACTTTTTAATAAAAAAAATTGTGTGTATGAAAAAGACTATATGAAAAAAATTGTCAAAAATCAACGGTAATTCCTAGCTACTTAAAACTTGTACTTTAATAAAATTGATTGGGCTACAAATCTGCTTACTCAAAAAATCTTAACAAAAAGTTGAAAATTTGCGTGAAAATTTGCTGAATTTTCGCGAGTTTTTCACAAAGTTTAGAAATTGTATTTTTACGATTTTTGTTGTAGACTGAACCATATTTTTATAAAAAATTTGCGGAAAAATATTAAAATTGAAATTCGTGCATATATTTATTGTGAAAAATTTGTGTATATATTTTTTTAAATTTTCTGTTAAAAGTTTGTCCTACCTTTTTAAAATTTCTTCATTTTACTACACAAATTAAAAAAAAAATGTTTGATTACTTAGCTATATATTTAACTCCTTTCTAAATTGTCCTCATTCGCTCTTTTTACAGTAAAATACCTTAGGATTTATTTATTTTTTGTGATATTTCGAAGCTAAACCTTTCTCATTGCCTGTCTGCTAAGACGTATAACTTTTTTTAAATTATGCATAAATTTTTGTCTGTGGCATTGTCTTTTAAATTATTAAAAAAGTTTGACTGCACACATCCAGACATAACTTCAACAGCTGTGGCCTTCAGCGAACTTTGCAAAAATAACAAAAAAGATAAAAATCACCATAAATTTTTCAATACTTTTGCCATCATCATTATTTTACTGTCAACACTGCTGTTATTGCATTTACGTCTGTCATTTTAACTTTTTCTATTACTCATAAATCGATAAATATGCATGCATGCCTGCATGTGTGCATGTGTGCATGTGTGTGCTTGTAGTACTTCAAAAACTCTTCAACGTAGTATCTTCTACTAACGAAACGACAGTTTTGCTTAGTTACTTGGCTGCTTCTTTGCTTTGCGCATCACTGAGTCTTTGTGAGTTTTGCAACTCATTTGCATTTTAACTCGTTTCCAAAAAAAAAAACAACAACTACTTGTTAAATATGTGCATATGTATTCTAATGTAAGCAGCATGTAGATGTATACAAATACATACCTATTTATGTGCACATGTCCAGATATACTTATTTGTATTCTCCTTTTATATTAGTCATAGCGAACGACAACTTTATGGAATTTTTTTTATGGAGAATGGTAATATCAGCAAACTTTTTTCGCACCATACTTTAGAGTTGTTGAAAATACCTAAAGTAAATGTAGGAACTTTTAAATTTCTCGAGCCATAAAAAGACAGACGAGGTTACTTTTACGCTGCAAGTTTTTGTAGATTAAAGAAGAGTCTGCTATGTATTTTATGTGACTTATAAATACTAAAACTGGAACATAACCAAAAATAAACTTAAATCGATAAGAAATTTGAATACGCCAATAAGGAAGTAACATTAAACTAAGAGGACAGTTTAAAGAGTCAGTAACTATTAAAATAAAATATCTATTTAGGCGAAAAAGCGTTTTATTTCTCAATTAAATCTTTTTTAAGACAAAAAAAATAATGGGTTTCTCATAGTCCTCAAAATAGGCTTTTGTTTGAGTAATGACCCCTTTATTCGATGCAATACTCTTACCGCTGAAGCATTTATTCAGGGTTAGAAGCAGTTCATGGACGTAGGATGCTAAATCTAGAAAATATGCTGGAAGGAGTAGCAATTCGTAACCCAAGTTATAGATTTTTAGTATAGCGAGTACGCGATATTATTTCCCAATTGCGGCTAACACCGTCAGCATTTCAAAAAACCAACGCTATGATCTTGTTGGTGGGCAGGCCCATCTCGTCCGGATTGTGTTTGATATTAGTAACCAGATCTTTGAAGTAGTGTTGCATTGGTTAGATGTGAGCAATTGCGAGGCTCATCGCGCCTTTTCAGTTTAACCCTTTCAAGACCAAGGGAAACATATTTCCCAAAAAACCGCACATAAGAAATTTCTGCGTTTTAGTAGTATTATTTTTTCTGCTTTTAGAATGTGACCCATATTAATTTACTCATTTTTATTAAGCACTTTTAGAAAAAAATATTTTTATCTAAATTGAAAAAATTTATAATAAAACGATTTTTCGGAAAATTTCAATTGCCTAGAAACATTTTTTTTTTAAATATATATAATATATATTTTTAGTTATCTAAGAGAATTTTTTGGGGAAAAAATTCAAGTAAAAATTTTTTTTTCGAGAAAAATTATTTTTGGGATGGGGAAAAAGTAATTTTTTATGAAAAAATCATTTTAGGTAAAAATATATAGTTTTTATTGTTTACGCAAAAAATGATGTAGGAAGAATATTTTTTTATAAAACCAAAATTATGAATAAAGTATCATACATAAAAGAGAATATTTTTATTTTAAAATAAGTTATTTTTGGCCAAATATTATTCCTTTAAGGAAAAAATGGACAAAAGCTTAGGAAAAAATGTATTAAAAAATTGTTTTGGAAAAATAGCTTTTTTCAGGAACAAATTATGAGTTTGATTCAAAATATTTTAGAAAAAAATTGGGAAAAAATTTGTTTTCTAGTTGAAATTTAGCATACATTTTTTTATACAGAATCCACCTCTTTGCCATACTTCCTTAAATCCACTCAATTAACACCTCTCTTTGGTCCGACCCCGTCGAAACAGCACATTTCCTGGGCCTACTGTTAGTTGAGCTTGACGACAGTGATTGAGACAAATATTAGCTAAAACAACAACAACAAAGCTGCAGAAGTCAATAATAGAAACTTAATAATAGAAACTTATAATTTCCTTTCAGTACGCTAGAGGCTTTGTGATAATTGGAACTTGAACAACCGGGTAGATATTCAAATGTATGGGTTTACCTCCAGCGATGATCTATGAATAAGCAAGTTGGTTAAACGTAACCACTTTTAGAACCATTCACCTAACATAGTCTAACTCAACAGGGTCTAACTCAGTAAGAAAGATGCGGTTTTTGAACACCCAATAAGCGTATCAATAAGAATACGCCTACTATATATATATTATTTTTTTTCATTATACTGACGATTTGTCATAACCTTCAAATAGAATATTATGCGCTCTTTTTGTGGAAAAATAAAAACTAAATGAAACACCTTTAAAAAGCTTTAATCGCACATTAAATGCACGCACTTAAAGATAAATCATAAAGTTAAACAATTTTTCAACGCCACTATGAATGGGCGCAAGTTTATAACGAAAAACCTAAACATTCAGCAAAAACTGGCAGTGCGCCACGCCCCCAAGTTACGCCACTAAATAGTGGACGAAAAAATTGCAAAAACACTTAAAAACGCAAAAAAAAATAAATATGAAAAAAATGAAGGCGAATTAAATCACGCAGCCAACGAAACAAAGTTTGGACAGCGTACTAGAGAAGCCTAAGCGAGATGAGATTGATGAGGAAGCTGGCTGTTGGCTGGTATAAAGCAAGTGTACTCTTTGTGAGCTATCTATATATGTATCTACATGTAGTACATGTATTTAAGTGCGTATGCTTATATTGATGACTGCTAAGTTGCAAGCGTAGCAGCTCCAGCCGCCGATGGATTATGATCTGCAGCACGTTAAGGAAAAATTATTATTCTTGTGGGACACGCACACGTTGAGCCTGTGGCTGGCAACAACGAAGTAGTAAAGGTGGAATAAAATCAAAATTGCTTATAAATGCTAAATGTATTTTAAAGTGCCTACAAAAATTGCAAACAACAAAAGAAACAAGGAATATTACATCAATTCACTGCGCGGCAAAGTTCACAAAAAAAGTGGTTACAAAAATATGTATTTAAGTATGTACGCATGCGCCTGCAAAAATACTTAATTCCCTATGAAAAAAAAATAAGAACAACAAGTCATTGATGAGATCCATTATTTAATCTGCTTTTGCGCAATTTTATTGTTGGTCAGAGCGCGCAAAGTAAAAAAAATATTCTTTTCAATCATCTGCTCGCCTGCCGGTGTCCAGTAAATGCTGTTCTCGTTCGTTTGCCTGCCGCCTGCTCGCTCTTTGCTTGTTTTTTATACCTTTCATGAGCATGAAATGGTATTATAACTTTGGTCCGATGTTTGTAAGTACCAGAACAAAAAGAGATAGACCCATGAAAATGTATACTTATATGATCAGAACGTCGAGCTGAGTTGATTTAGCCATGTCCGTCTGTCCGTCTGTCTGTTTGTATGCAATCTAGTCTCTCAGTTTTCGAGATATCCGGATCAAATTTGGTAGGTGGGTGTATTTTTATAATGTATTAATCATTTGTCGGAACCGGAGGAATCGGACCACTATAACATATAGCTCCCATACAACTGATTGTTCAGATATGAGATTTTTCATTATAACTTCTCCATTTATGCAGCTACGAACATGAAATTTTGCAATACTTGCACCCATTATCAACAGAATACTTACAGTGAAAATTACAAAGATCGGGTCACTGTAACCTATAGCTCCCATACAACTGATTGTTCAGATATAAAATTTTGCGTTATAACTCCTCCATTTATATAGCTAGGAACATGAAATTCCGCACTGTTTTCAATAATTATCAACAGAAAACTTACAGTGAAAATTAAAAATATCGGGTAACTATAACCTATAGCTCCCATACAACTGATTGTTCAGATATGAGATTTTTCGTTATAATTCATCCATTTATGTAGCTAGGACCATGAAATTTCGCGCTGTTTTCACTCATTATCAACAGAAGACTTACAGCGAAAATAACAAAGATCGGGTCACTATAACCTGCAGCCCCCATACAACTGATTGTTCAGATAAGAGGTCTTTTATCATAACTCCTCCATTTATGCAGCTAGGAATATGAAATTTCGCACCATTTTCACTCATTATTAACAGAATACTTACAGTGAAAATAACAAGGATCGGATGACTACAACATATATCTTCCATACATCTGATTGTTCAGATATGGGATTTTACTGTAAAACTCCTTTATTTGAACAGCTAAAACCGATAAATTTCGTAAGATATTTTATAAATAATAATACAAAGTCTACTGAGAAAATCGTCAAAATCTATGCTGTATAAGCTTTATCTCCTATAGCACTGATTGTTAAGATACCAGTTTTTGCCATATATCTCCTTTATGTACGAAACTAAACCTAATAAATTGTGTTACCGGTTTACATACCGATCACATAGCGGTGAAAATCACTTAGATTGGTGTCATATAAAGTATATCTTCCGTACCTCTGATTGTTTAGATGCGATTTTTTATATAAGTATGTAACTCCTCTATCGATGTATGCAGACGTATTCAAAAGCAGTAATCTGTCAAAGTAAAATTTGCAGATGTTCATGAAAGGTATGAAGCCTTCGGCATAGCCGAAGACAGCGCTGCTCTTACTTGTTTTTTTTTTGTTGTATCTCCGCTTGCCATGACGGCGTGTTAAATTGTTTAATGAACTACAATAACGTTGATTATAATATTTAATATACTCCAAGTTCCCGCTTGCACCCGCTCCTCTACCGCCACCTAAACGCCCAAGTTAATAATGCCGCTTGAATCTGAAGCTATTTTGACGCTAAAGGCGTTGTCTAAAGTGTTCTTCTTCTGGCTGCCTGATGATATGCGAAATATTTTTTATTGCTCAAAGTGTTGTTTTTTTTTCATTTGCCTAAGGTAGATTCTTGTATTATAAGAACTAAGTTTGCTTAATGGCTGCCGGTTTTCGATAAAAGGCTTTCTGCTTGCTATTGTCTCCTATGCTGGCTGGCTTTAGTGGCTGCTGTGGGTGGCGCCTAAGTTGTTTTAAAAAGGTTTTGTGGTTTCGCAATATTTTGCTTGTCATCACATTTGTATTTTGAGCGGCTTTTTCTATTGTTAAGCATTTATTATTATTTTATTTGTCTGCCCACTTCTGTTTTCAATAATTTGTTAGCGTCGTTGTTGAAAGCCCGTCATTTTGGCTAATCATCCATTTTTATTTAAAAAATGTTGGTGGCAAAATGTTATTAGCTATGCAGCTTGACAGCTCTTATCTTTTTTTCAATATTTATTTTGCGCGTGTGGATTTCAAACAAACAATCTAAGTTTTGCATTAAAAGAATTTTCAGGCTCAATATCTCGAAGTAAAATCCTTGCATACAATTTTCCATAACACATTTTTTCGGAATACTAATTTGTTTGAAAATTTTCGGAAAAACAATTTGCTTAGTAAACTTCTTCTAACTCAAAGTTCCGAACAAAATGTTTTTAAAGTAAAAATATTAAAATATGAAGAAAATAAAATTTTGTTTGGAATAGTTTCTTTGAAAAATTTTTCAGAGTAAAATCGGAATGTAATTTTTTAAGGGGAACTCAAACTACGGCAATGTATTTAGTTTTGCGTTGAGCATTTTTTCGGAGTAAATTTCTTCGGACTCAAGATATTCGGAGTAATTATTTTTAATGAGAAATTTAGAATAAGCAAAAAACCAATTTTTTGGAGTAGATTTTTAGGAAAAACAATTTAGGTTTGGGCGTGCTACAATGCATTTAGTTTTACAGCTGAGCATTTTTCTGTAGTAAATTTCTTCAAGCACAAAATATTCGGAGTCAATATTTTTAAATTGCAATATAAGAGCAAGGAAAAAATTTGTTTTAAATTTCAAACCATATTTCCGGAGTATAGATTTTGGAAAAAAAATTCGGAGTAAAATCTTTTGGAATGCAATTTGCACGTAGCATTGAACATTCGGAACAGGGGTTTTGTGAAAATTAAATTTGAAATTAAAGTTTCGGAGTGTGAACTATGTTTGTAGAACGTGATATTATTTACAACAAAAAAAATTCTCGGATGTGATATTTCGCCGCTAAAATTCTTGAAATACAAGTTTAAAGAAAATTTTGTTCGAAATTATAATTTTTTAGTTAAGCCCTTTCTTGTTTTTGGAGTTAACTTTTTTTAAGAGTAAACAATTTCTGTTTTCTGGATTATAGTTTTTGAGCATACAACTTTTCGGAGTAAAATTTTTCGGAATACTAATGTTAACAATGCAAGATAAATTTGTTGACTCTTTAATAGTTTTTCGATGTTAATACTACGGAAAAGATTTTTTTAAGCAAAATAAAAAATTCGGAAAGTTAGCTGTGCTAGATCTGTTAATATTTACACTTACACACTTTGTCAGAGTTAATATTCACGCAATATTAAAAAAAAAAGTTCAGTGTAATAATTTTCGGAGAGAAAATTTGGGCCACCTTTTGCGCACTAACTTTTTTCTCAATATGTATCATCTAATATTCACTTTAATAAGTATACAATTATTTTGAGTTCCGAAATGTCAACAATGTAAGAGGTGTTAAGTTTTGCAGCTAAATATCTTTCGGAGTTAATACTAGTTATTTTTGGAAGACAAATTTTCGTGGTAAAATTAAACAAAAAGATGTATACATATGTATTTGCCGTTAATATTTCGGAGTAAACCCTTTATGAATTATAAATGTTAGAGTAAATTTTTTTGATCAAGATTTTTTGCAGCAAATATTTTTGGTGTAAATTTTTCGGATTAAAATATTTCCAGGGTTACACTTTTCCGAATAAGTTTTTCCGAATTTTATATTTCGAAATAAAAATTTCCAGAGTACAATTTAGAACAGTGAGGAGTTAATTTGTCGGGGTTTGTTTCGAAGTAAAATTTTTTTGATAGTAAATTTTTAAGACAATGACAATGATAGTAAATTTTTAAGACAATGAATGAATTATTAACTCATAATTGCTGTTTTTTTTTTGGAATACAAGATTTTTTAAGAAATATTTGTATTTAATCAAGTTTTTCAGAGAAAAAGTTTTTGGAAGTAATGTAATTTGAAGTAAAATTTAAGTTTCGGATTGATGGCAAAGTAAAATGTGGTAAAGTTTTTGGCTAAATTTTAAGGAATACATTTTTTGGAGCAAAATTTACTAAAGGAAACTATTTCGGAGTAAAAATTTTCAAAACAAAAACTTTCGTTTTTTTTTTAATAATTAGCAAATAGTATGTTTGTAGTTTCGTAGTGTAAACTTGTTTTATTTCAGATAACACATTTTTGGAAAAAAATTATAGGAAGAAGCAATAAATTTTTCCGGTAAAAAAAGTTTTATTAGCATGAATAATTGGAAAAGTAAGGTCAAAACAGTATTTACAATATAAGATGTGGGTTTTAGAGCTAAACTCATTCGAGCTGTCATATGAAAACTTTCGGAATAAAGCGATTACAAAACCGTCGTATGCAAAGTCGTTCGCATATTTGAGAGAGAGCCACAATGTGAACTTGAAAAATTGTTAGCCAAAGTATGCCAGTCGGAGTATGCACTTTGATAGTCACCTTGGCATAACCTTTACTGGCTTTTTGGTTACTTCGATCGTATTCAATGTACAGCTCTCTTAATTGGCTATATTCAGTGTGATAACTCAAAAACCTTTCAACACAAAACTGTACAATACATTAAAATTATTTTCATAATTATTTGTTCACTTAATAAAAGTACTCATTGAAATAGTAGACTGGAAATAATTTTCACATCAGCCTCCATTTATGCAATAAACTCTTCAATTATTTTCTACCTGCAATGCAATGCAAGGAAGGGCCGCTGCGATCCACCAGCACGCCGCTCATTGTTATGAATGATTAATGATTTTTTGAGACGTTGCGCGCCGCATTTTTCAAATCAAAATCCTTTGTTTGGCACACAAAATAACATCATCAATAGTGTGCTGCTGAGTCACCGTGAAGTGGTTGCTTGCTGTTGTTGGTTGGTTAGTGGTGCAACATCACGGCATGTTGCATGGCTTAGCCCGCAAAAGATGGCATGAACGTTGCGGCAAAAGAAGAAGACATACGGGCGTGCTGGACGACTGGAATAAATACCACTCCAATTTAATATTAATGTACAAGAAATACTCTTGGCCAGTCGATGTAGACAGTAATTCAAAACTGCAGACTACTCTCCCTCAAATTTCCATTGAATTCAAACTTCAACTCCAAACTCGAGCGTCTCGCCGTCAGCCGGTAGCCATGGAAGTTGTGGCACAAACGAAAAGTTGCATGCTATAATTCAATGCAGCAGACGCCGGGCAGCTTGGCCCAGCAGCAGCTGAGTTGCCTTCCACTTCGCGCAAGTAAAATAAAAATAAATTGGTGGGAGAAGCGCATAATTATTAGCCACACTGCGATGTGGTACGCTGCTAGCTGCTGCTAATGAAAACGAAAAGTTGTTGAAACGAAAAAGAAGAAAGCAAAATGAAGCCGCAAGCGAAAATTCGAGCAGCTGCATAGGCTAGCTTTGTTGTGGCAAGCGCCACCGTCAGCTGCTTCGCTTCAGCCGCCCTGTGGCTGATTGGATTTTCAAGCAAAGTCTGGTGGCGGCTGTGGATGGGCGGTCATCTGCATAAATTTTTATTTGTTAAAGTATATTTTATTTCAAGCTGTGTGTGTGTGTGTGTGCTTCTTTGTCCGTATATCTATTTTTGAGTATTATTTTAATTTATTTCAATCTGTCACACAATACTTGCAACAGCTTCATTTATTTATGAATTATGAGTTTATATTGTCTGCGATTACAGGTAGTTATTTTGAGAGACGGATTTTATGGTGCTGCGAGGCAACTGATTTCGTAGAAGACTGTGTGAAACTGAATTTTAGAAATTCTTGTTGCTATTTTAAATGCCGGTTGACGATAATGGATGGAAGCATGAGTGTAGCTAAGTATGTATGTATGTACATACAAAATATGTTTCCTTTCAAAACATACAAATTCTGTTTAAAAAGTTGTTTAATAGTGAAGTGGAATTTTCGCAGTTTGATGAAGTTTTCGGAGTAAAATATAAATTTAAGTCATGCATTAGTGCTCAATGAACTATTTTAAATTGGTTTCGGATAAACTCCGATTTTTCGGAATAATTCCGAATTTTCGGAATACACTCCGAATTTTCGGAATATACTAAGACTTGCAGAAATATTAAAAATATAATCGTATAAAAAAGCACTTGTTCAGAATTTGTGTTTCTGACAAGAGAACTGCATTTGAAAATTATCATTAAATACGAACTCATAGTATAATGGTTTTGATCAAGATTATTTTTCAATCTACCAACATAAATTCAACTGCAAATACCAACAAAGTTTTTATTTCTTTACTTTTGAACAACCTATTTTCGAAGTGCACAGCGTCCACTAAATTTCTTACGTACTCCATACACTAGTTTGCGACTGACACACGAAACTATCGAGCATCGAACAACAAAAAAGCAAACTAAAAATAAAACCACGCGCTGTCTCGCGAAATGTGGCAAATACTTTAATTGCCATACGTCGTCTCTGATTTAAAATGTATGTTGCTCACTTGAGTTACGACAACGCTGGCCGCTTGTCTGTAGTTGCTGATTGCGGTAACAGCTGTTTCCAACAAATTACTCACAACAAAAAAGAATAATGAGAAGAAAAAAATTAAATAATCTTTTTTTTTCGGCTTGGCAGTCTCCCGTAAATTTTGCCCACGTAAGCTGTCGATGCTTGTGCGCAACTAGGTGCAAGTCACGTGCCACAACATTTGACATTATTGCCACTTGCTTTTTGATAGGCACGCCATTAAAATTCTTTACGTTGTTGTTGCTTTTGCTATATAAAAATATCACACTTAATGAACTTTATTGCAACTTAACAAGTAAATCAGGGAGACTATTTATTTGCGTAATTCAAGCAGTTGGCGAACGTGAATTATAACTCGAAAGTGGTGCGCGTTAGTCGTTACCGAATATTAAAGAGAAGAGGAAAAAACACTCCAAGTATACAAAACGAATTCTGTGCCGGTTTACATTCTCCAATAAGAATATTACAGGTATAAGTACTTACTAACAGAGACTCATGAACTAACTTCGCCACAGCAATCAAGGACCTTTCATCAAGTGCCACAATCCAAAGAGTCGTTTCAAAAATGCACACTAATGACTTACGGCTCTCGAAAAGACCTGACGTATTCTTCAAAAACCGCTTCAAAGAATCTCTCAACTTGCTAGCCGCAAGACATTATTGCGATTAATTAACAATAAGCACATTACGAACCATGCACACACAGGCTGCGATAAAATGAGGATTGTATTAGAGAAGGGCAGGGATTCATAGTTTTTTTTCCAATCAAAATTATAATAATAATATGGGATTGACGCATACACATATGTTAATGTTTGGCCGAGCTTCTCCTCCGATTTGTAGCGTGCGTCTTGATGTTGTCACACAAAGGGGAGGTACCTACGGTTTTACGCTGACTCCGAATGGAGATTATATTTTTTTCCTGAGAAGCTGCGTTTTATTGCCTCCCGAGGGTTGACTGCTTTAAAAAAAAAAAAAACTTTTTTACATATTTGTTTGCGATGTTACTTTGCCGAGGGCTTGAACCCAGGTACTTCGGAGTGGTAGCGCGCGAAGTTATACAATTTAGTACACATATATTAAGATTTTCGCAATTCTAAATAATACTAAGATTTACCAGAACTGGACCGATTTGAAAATATCTCAAAAATCTATTTTTTATCAATAAAATTAGTTTTTAAAAATATGTTATACCCACATCACCAAAACATATCCTCAAATGATAGAAAAATTTACACTTAAAACGTCTGCATAAAAATGTATAGCAATTTTATCAAATTTCATTTTAAAATAACGAAATTTTGTCAAATCGGTCTAGCTAATAAATACAAGTCTTAATATTTTTCCGAAATATTTTGGCGGACGACTTAAAATATAATAGATTTTATAATTCCGGTAGAACAACCGGAACTTTTTTTGGCGAGGCACTCTAATGTATACGTATAATTTGCTTCTATTGAAAATTCACACCAAAAATATTTAGCAAACCGGAACGTTGGCAGCATAAATCAAATTTATTACACTATAATAAAACATACATGTGCAATAGCGTGCAATAAACTTCCGTCCACACAAAAATTTTGAAACTGTGAGACCCGAAACTCATCGTTTCATGCCTTAAATTGCAAAATAGCCAAATTTTAGCAATAAACCAAAACCTAACTTCAACACTTTCTCAGCCTTCGGCATTGGAGAGATTTCTTGACAAAGTATGGCAAAATTTTTTAGAAAAAAAAATCAAAAAAAAACTTGTGAGGAAAAAGGGGAATTCGAACAAAAGCGAAAAAAATTAAAAAAAAAACTCTAAGCAACATAAAAGAAATAAATCACAGCACTCATATTGAATTTAAAAATGCTGTAATTTTAGTTAAATTGTTAGGTTAAAAGGCAAATACAACATTCTATTGAATTAGATTATTAAATAACAAATTATAGTTGAAGCCATTGAATTCGTCTTTTCACGAATGTATGTGGAAATAATTTCCGATATTTATTATTTACTTTGCTAAACAATTGAACATAAGCAACAAATAAATTAAGAGAGAAAGTCGAGAGTAAACAGGAGGTAATGCAGGAAGCAACAGTCGCCCGCTATTGAAAAAATTGCGAAAAAGTAATCACAGAAAAACAAAAAGAAATATAAGCGGTGTAAATAATAGAGATGATTAAGGGAAACAAAACTTAGATAACAAATGGGAGATAATCACAAATAAATAAAAATCATTATGTATGTACATAAATAATGGAAAAACTCAAAGCTGAAACAAAGTTGTACAGAGTGTAGGTAAAGATAAACGTACAACATTGCAAAAGATAAATTAAAAAACGTGAAATATAAAATGAAACGTGAGATTAAACACAAAACGTTAATCATAAAATAATTAACATAAAAGAGTTAAGCGTCCGCTTGCTATTCATCTGCACCGCTAAAATAATATTCGAAAAGGAAAAAATTAGACAAAAACCATGACTGCTGGCCTGGCAGCAGCAGTGCTGGGGTCTCTCAGCTATTATTTTACATTGCTCTTGGTTCTGCTGCAACAGCGGTGTGCAGTCAACTGATATCTCGTCTAGTGCTCATCAGCAGAGAAACGCCTTCAACATAGTTGATTTTAATTTCCCTTTGGCACAATAGTCTGGCATGTACATACATATGTATGTAAGTACAAATGTAATTTCAGTGTAAAAGTAATTAAGAGAAAATAATGGAATTAACGGAAATTGAATGAATTATCTACTTGCGCACATGCGCGTGACAGTTTTTAAAGGAATCCATTAGACAAATAATTATTTCAAAAACTTTGCTTTACCACTTCAAGCGAAACAGCCTTTTCAAGTTATTCGGTATCAAATATTTTAGATTATTAATTTCGCAATGTGGAGATATTTTTTGATCTCGGCTCAAGCCGACAAGTTTGTAGGGCTGAATAAGAGAATAATAATTTTCTTAACGGAATTGCTTCTAGCGTGAAAGTTTAGATTCGCAAATTTCCCGAAGAATACAATTTAAAAAAATATATTAATTTCGGAGTTCTTTTCTAGTAAAATATTTTCAAAAAGTGAATTTTCCAACGTAAGACTTAAAATTGTGCGTATAAAATATTCGCAACTTTTGGCAGTTTATTAATTTTTATAAACAAATTTATTACGGAGTAAAATATTTTCAAATTTATTCGATGTGAAATTGTAGATACCTTTTTTGAGTAATATATGTATTGATTAAAAAAAAAATCAAAGAAAATACTTTATAAAAAAATTGGAATAATTTTCGGAGTAAAACAATATAATTTCGTAAGTGTAAAAAACACATTTCGCAGTACAAATTCTCCAAAAAATTATTTCAGAGTAAAATATTTTTAATTAAATTTACTTCCAGCATGTAATTACAGAGATCTGCGCATGCAGAATATGCCCACTACACATCGGTAGAATACCATTACATTCGGCGCATAAACAAAAATATATAGAAACACTTTAGGAGAAAAACTATTAAATTTTGAGCAAGAGTTTATTAAGATTTCTATATAAGGTGCTCACACAATTTTGACAATGTCAATAATTTATAAATTTATTCAGTAGCAATTTTAGGCGTAAAATATTTTCAATATTGCATATAACTGCATGAAGTAGGCACTCACAACACTTTTATGAATAATAAATTTTTTGGGTTGGATAAATATTTTTTATAAAAAATAATTCGTAGAAATTTTCGCAGTAAAAACAATTTGATTTCTAGCATGAAAAATTTACTACCTATAACGCCATATTGATTCCTTAAAAAAATATTTCGCAGTAATATACTTTGAAAGACTTTAATAAATAACATTCTTGAATTTTTTTTGTACTTATTTTCATTGCAATCAAAAAGCTGAAATAATTTTACAGAAAAAATATTTTTCCGGAAGAAGAGTAAATTTTCTCATTAATAAAAAAAAAATGAAAAAATCGTAAAACGATTTTTTTTTATAAATATTTTTGTTAGTAAACACATTTTCCGGATATTTTGTTTAAGTCTTTCTTTGTTAAAGAAAAAATTATACATAAACATACATAAGTATATATTTTTAAGCCAATATCTTCCACTAGTTTACGGACACAAAAATATTCAGACCATTATTTTGAATTGAAAGGTCTTAATAACCTCTACCTTTTAAACAATGAGTATAATGTTTTCTAGAAAAACTTATTTACGATGATAAATTCATTGATTCGGAGTTTTAAATTATCAGTAAAAAATATTTTAGTATCATATTGCCATTATTATATTTCAATAAACGTTCGGAAAAAATTATGGAGTAATTTTTTTTTTGTTCCAGAAAATGGAAAAGAAGCACAGCAGTAACACATTTATAATTAAAACTTGCAATAATTTTTTGAATAGTAAATTTTCGGTATATTTTTACTTATTTTCAATAGTTTTTTTAAATAGTAGGTAAAATTATAATAGTTTTTAATTAAAAATATCGTAAGTCAAAAGGTGATTTATTTTAAAAATGTGAATTTCATTTATTTTCGGCTTCAAAATATAGCAAATGAAGCGTTAAATAAATTAAAAAATATTCCTATGTATGTATATTAGACTGCATCACTCCCCATATAAAAAAAAATCGCTACTATTTTTCCATTAGAATTATAAAATCTATTATATTTTAAGACGTCCACCAAAATATTTCCGAAAAATATTAAGATTTAAGTGAGCTGAACCGATTTGAAAATACCTCCAAAAATGGAGTTTTTTATGAATAAAAATAGTTTCTTAAAGATTTGTTTTGAAAAAATCCCCTCAAATGACAAAACGGCTTAAGCTTAAAAAATTTGCAGAAAAATATTAAAAAAAATTTTTAAAAATTTTGAATGGAATCGTAATGATGAGATTTTTGATGCTGTTTTTTAACTTTTTTTAAAGATTGCTAAAACAAAAACTTGAATAACTGAACCTAAACTCTTCCGATTTAGACTGAAGAGGTGTCATTAGAAAGGTATTTTCTCTACCTTTTTATTTCTTTGCTAATAAACTCATTCAAAGGATGAAAGAGAAAGGTAGGATGACGGAACGTCATGGTATTTGAAAAAAAAAATATTGGGACACGAATGACTTTTGGACAGAAATAAAAACAGTGTGAAAATACCTTTCAACTGAGATCCCATAAGTCTAAATCATAATAGTTTTGGCCCAGTTATTCAAGTTTTTCGTAAATCAATCTTTGAAAAAAGTAAAAAAACAGCATCAAAAATCTCATTCTTACGATTCCGTTTAAGAGATTTTTAAGTATTTTTATGCAGATTTTTTAAACTTAATCTGTTTTGTCATCTGAGGGGACTATTTTTAAAAAGTTCTTTAAGAAACTATTTTTATTCATAAAAAACTACATTTTTGGAGGTATTTTCAAATCGGTCCAGCTCACTTAAATCTTAATATTTTTCCGAAATACTTTGGTGGACGTCTTAAAATATAATAAATTTTGTAATCCCGGCGGAAAAACTGCAACTTTTTTTGGTGATGCAGTCTAATGTATATACGAGTATTTGTATTTTTTTTTTTTGTAAATACATTTATACACTTTAAATTATATGGAAATTGTGCGTATGTGGGTAAAATTTTTCACAAATGTGTTTACTTGGCGCAATGAAATGAAACTGCTCGTCAATTTATGCAATAATTTCAATTTAATATTTTATTATTTTTTTTTTAATTTTTAAAAACTTTTTGTATTGCCCATTTTACATTTAATTAATAAAAACTTCCGAATGTATAAATCTGTGATTTTGTGAATATGCAAAAATGTTTACGTTTGTTATTTGTAGCCAACAGTTATGGTTATTTAATATACAATATCTATTCAATTAACTGCATTTAAGCTCTGATTGCTTCATTTCCGGGAAGTGAAATTTCTCTACAATACCGGTTTAGTTATGAGTTTTTTTTTCTAAAAAATTTCCTAGCTTTTAAAACAGCAAAAACCAGTTATTATATAATTATTTTTTTTTTTGTTGAAAACACACCGTTATAAAGTAATCAAATTTTAAGCGCCTAACTGCCTTAAAAAACAGTTCATTTCACACTTCAGTTCACCTACGGATGCTGCTCTGCAATTTTCCGCGTCACAGCTGACAGGTCGCTATGGCGTGAATGTTTTAGAAAAAAGCACAAAAAAGAAATAATCAAAAAATTTGTAACGATGCGCTTTGTCTATTGACACATGCCACATATGCCACGTACGTACGTACGTACGTATCCAAATGAACGGGTGCGTGCTCTATTTTAAACACACACAATTGCCTTTGTAATGCCTAGAAACCACCACGCTATGTTTAATGTTCTCTATGCAATGATAATAATTCAGCCAACACCGTTAGATAAATTAACTCAAACGCGGGCATTCAACCAGCAGAATTGAGTTAATTATTTGATATTTGTATTTAAATACACAACTCAAGCGAAAATTTAAAATGCAGTTAAAGAAAAAA
>NW_023458562.1:36982789-36987197 GCF_013731165.1 Rhagoletis pomonella
AAAAAACAAGTGAATTCGAGCAGTAAAAAAGTAAATTTTTTTTTGTTGCGTCCAAGCCATGCGCTTTACTGATAGCAATTTGGCCGCGTGTGCCACTGGCACTTTGTTCATGCGCACCGGCGGCTGTCAATTTATGTGACACGAAATGTGTTTATTGGAGACACTGGCTAGTCACGTATTTGAACGCATGCATTCATGCATACTTATATATATGCTACATATGTATGTAGAGAGTGGGGTGGTTCAAAAAAAATTTTTAAATTTTAATCTCTCACCACCTAGCATTCCTATAAATGGATAAAAGGAATAACCGTAATTTTTGTTAAAAAAAAAAAATTTATTTAGAACTGCCTCATGAAGTTTTCTATGTATTTTGTATGGGTATAACAGAATTAGAATTTTTGAAAATAAATTTTTTTCGATCGGAAAACTCTGTTTCTCTTTAAGAGACTTCCAATTATATTACCCAATTGTTTATTTAACCATTGTTTAGTATTAACTATTTTTTATAGGTTCCCCATATGAATGGGTAGTGGGACGTTAAAATTCGATTTTTCCCGAATTTCGAACGTTACCCAACTATTCGATTATTCGATTCGAAATTTTGGTGGAACAAAATCGATTTAATTCGATTTTTTCCGAATTTGCAACCATTTTTTACTGAAAATTTAAAGGTTTGTTTGTAAGAATGATAACTCAAATCGAAAAATAAATTCAACTGAACTTGCATTAAAGTGATTAATTATCCGTAGCGCTCTTATTAGCTTCAAAACCAAAAATAAATTCAAATAAGAAGTTATTTTCCAAATAAATATCTCAAAAAATATCATCATATTTAGTATCAATTAAAGAAACATACAAAATGTACTATATAGAAACTAATTATTTGGGACGTACAAGAATATTAAAAAATGTATACACATGTTTATACTTTTACAACGAATAAAAAAGTCTTACATTTACATTACAAAGTATGACTTTGCTTTTTAAAGCGAGATCTTTAAGTAAACAAAGAACAAAATAATAGGGCGTGACGAGTTCTATCGAGCCAAATTTTTGGCAAATGTGATACCACACATATTGGTGTCAAATTTAGTCAGAAAGAAGAACGAAAAAAAGCGAAATTCGATTTTTTTTTTAGAATAATTCGGAGCTAAAATTCGAATCTAAAAGCTTCGAGTATCGAATTAGCCCATCCCTAGTCCCCAAAAACCAAAACAAAAAAAAATTTGATACCCATAAAAAATCTTTGGTTTTAAAAAATAGTAAAATAAAAAAAAATTTACATTATTATTGGAAGTCTCCTAAAGAGAAACACAGTTCTCTGATCGAAAAATACTGATTTTCAAGAATTGTATACCATTTCTACGAAAATCTATTGTTCCTCATATAAAATATATGGAAAATTTCAAGAGATGTGAGGCAGTTCTAAATATAATTTTTTTAAACAATTAGAAAAATGGTAGGGGTGAGGCTTAATATTTTAAACCCCTTTTTCCCCCCCAACATGTAATTTTGGAACACCCTAATGTACGGTCTACACCATATATGTATGTAGGTGCTGATAGTGTTTGCATTCAAATTTTTGAAAGTAAATACACCAAACGACACTTCATGGTTCAAAGGTGCTACACGTAGCTACAAACAGAGATGTTAGCAAGCGCAAATATGAGTACCGGCACTAACTTGTATGTTTATTTGTATGTCATCTTATGTTTACAAACACATATTCATATGTAATTATTTGTTTGCCAAATTTATAGGGCAGTTATCAGCGCCTCTGATTTAACTATTTGAGTGCTGTTATGACATTCACTTGGGACATGCAGTCACTTATACTTACATATTTGCATACATACATACAGTGACTCAAACAGTGACGACGGGTTGTTTTTTTTTAATATTCGTAATATTCCAGCAAATTTGTTTGTTATTTTTTATATAAAAATATACACTTTATACAAAATTTAGGTAAATTCAACAAAGTATGCAGTACAAATTCAGTCTAATTAGGTGCAAGTTTCAAACGGCTAAAAAAATGCGTTGATTTTTGAGAATTTCTTTTTCGGAGGCTACCTTTTCGGGTTTTTTAATACAACGCGCGATTTACAAAAACTTGCGTTGATTTTTTGAAATGTTGTTGCTGACGGTCTCCCGCGTTTTATTTCATAAGAAATTCATATTTATACGAAAAAAGTGCAAAAATCCAGTATGAAAAAATCAAATTGAATTACAAGATAACTAGACTAGATGTTAAGTAGGAGGGAGTCATGAGTTTGAAACATCTCAACAACTTTAACTCATCTACTATTTCCCATTTTTGGCTCTAATAAATTTAGTAACTTAGGCATTTTTTATAGCTATCACAGCTTTGAAAATAATTATACTGGTAAAATATAAAACTAAAAGGATATTATGAACTATCTTACCTCGAATTAAGTATAATATTTTTCATTTGATAAAAACTGGAGTTAAAATAGAGAGGTTGCAAAAACCGATTTCATCTGCAATAAAAAATGTATATCATATTAGGCTAGATATATTAAAAACATAAATAATGTGTAAGTTAATAAAACAATATTGGCTAATCTTTAGTAAAAATATGTCGTAGAAAAGTTGCCAGCTCGGAAGAATATCCGCATGTTTAAAAAATTACCAGAGTACGTATTCTTGACGAAATCAGTGCCCTCTTTTTTCGGTGACCAGTTTAAAGGCGATTGAAGTAAAAACCATAAAGTACTAACTCTAGTCTACAATGTTCGCGATTGGTGCAAAAAATAAGATGCCTTTAGATCATTGTGGGACTACTTAGCGCAGCGAACGACACGGAGCGAATGCTCAGTAGCGTGGGAAATTGAGGTTTTGTTAGCAACTTCACATAAACAGTACTATAGAAGAAGAAGGTAGCACAGGACGCAACGGCTCACTAAGATCATAAGCATTGCAAAAGTTAGGTAGTTTAGGAGGAAGTTTTGAGATAATTTGAAAACTTAGTCCCCGAAGCAGCTGCTTCAGAGAGGATCCAGTATGATATTTCGTTGCATCGCGTGAACTCTAATCGGTCAGTGTCCTGTCAAGACATCCACCAAAGTTAAAGCGACGGCTCCGTGAGCTTAAGGAGGTCCCTTGCCAAAGAGCTGATCCCATTTCGTCGTCCTCCTATACGCAGCTGCGATTGTGATGATCAGGTGTGACATTTTGTCTGGTCGCATGAACACACTTCGGACAGTGTACTGTCATCAATGCCAGCCACTCAGCCAACATAATTTAGTAAAGGAGGTCCTTTTAACTGCTAGCGGTTAGAAGCACATATCCCTGGTTCACCGAGCTGAGTAGTCCACAGGCAGACATTTGCTTCCACTTTTTCTTTTCGTTGACCGTGCCTCGAAGGCAGTTTTCTTTTCCAGCTCATTCGCCATGCAGTTTCATATCACAATCTCTGACAGTGATAATATTTTGACATAGCCGCAATCGAGCTCAGGCAGTTGCGCCAATGTAAACTTGGTAAATTAGAAATATGGCAAAGTAGTTTGAATTCGAGAATGTTTTAAGCAGGGATATCAGGGTTTGCACATTTTTACTGATTTGTACATTTTGACAGACACAGAGTGGAATTTTTTTTATTCAGCTGAACTCAAAGATTGGCATGTCTATCCGCCACTGGATCTATAAGAACGTGTTCAACTGCGGCTTTAGAGTTTCCCCTAGGATGGATTCCTCTCCATATTTTTATCCAGGAAACAGCAGCCACGAGAGAGCTGCAGCTTCGTCTATCTAACGATGGCTTCTTAGCAAAGAAGCTTCCTGCATGCATCCTAAGAAGGGAATATACCAGAGTTGGAAATATGCGGAATCTTTGATTCCATGACTAAAGATGTCTGCTCGGGTAGAAAGTTTCAGGTGATAATTTCCGATCGCGAATATTGTGCAAATGGGCTCCCTGCGCTTGATCTCAGTTATTTCCACTGGTACACAGACGGTTCAAGGATGGCGGACAGAGCAGGTGCAGGTATCTTGGGACCAAGCACCAAACTGGTAATTCCCATGGGCAAATGGCCCACGGTGTTTCAGGCTTAAATAGTCGCAATTTTAAACTGCGCAAAATTAAATCTTGGAAAAGGTTTAAAGGGCGCATTTCGAGATATCTTTTCAGATAGCCAAGCAGCCATCTGGGCCCATTCAAACAGGACCATAAAATCCAAGCTGATTAGAGACTGCTTTGACACGCTACAAATTTTATCAGCCAAAAATACGGTAACACTGTGCTGGAGTACCAGGCCATTGGGGAATCGAAAGCTCGCTAACTGCCTTTTTGCTACCTGAACCATTCCGAGGTCTGAGTTGGCCCTCTTCGAGAGCCATAATTACTGAGTGGGTACAACCGGAACACAAGAAGTACTGGGGAGCG
>NW_023458562.1:36987297-37006972 GCF_013731165.1 Rhagoletis pomonella
CATTAATATTTCTAGGTCACACCATTCTGTGACTGCCAAAATTTAAAAATGTACAAATCGTGTGCTCCCTATTTTATTCTCTGGACATAAATCCACCTGCCCGCAAAAACATTTATTTTTTTTTCATTTTATCTAATTTTCTTCGCATATCCATTAAAACTATACCCATTAAGTTCTAGTTCCATGCTAATACTCAGCAAGCTCATTTTTAGTTCACCTCATCAATTTACTGTTACTAATGAATTTCTCCCTCTCTCCGTTTTTCCTGCGCTAAAAGGCTTACAAAAATTGCCAGTTTCTACATTCTTTCGCTAACTTAATTATTATTATGCTATAACAGTTGTTGTTAATTCGCATACTTATGCGGTTATTATCACTGATGTTGTTGTTGTGATTCTTATATGTGAATATGTATGTATATTTTTGGTTAATTCGTTAGCAATGCGGCATGACGTGACGCCGAGTGGCGTGGTAAGGTGTGGTATGATTTTGGTGACCCACATTTGAAGTGTTAAATTTATGTCTGTGTGATTGTGTGTGGCGTCATTTTTTAGATTTGTATCTCAGAAAATATGTATGTATGTACTCGTATATTTCATGCGTGCTACGCTGATGTTTTATCTACATTATTAATATGTGGTTTAATCATTAAATTTTCATTTTGCGAAGCTGTCGTTGTTGTTGCAGAAATAAATTCACATTTTTGCGTGTGCAATGTTTATATTGTGGCATGGCATGAGATACAGATACTGCGTTTGGCCTGAAAAGCAGGTAAGCTGGCAAATGGTAGTAGCGGCGCCTATATAAATGGATATATTAAAATTTTTTAAACACACACACAAGTACAGCCATCGGCATATCGATTCACTATGTATGTATGTCAATTCGCGTGCACAAAGTTGATTGAACTTTTAAGTTCGCTGACAATTTTAACGCTGTGCACGCAAGCGGCTTATGGCGATGAAGCGATCGAGGCGGATTGTGGGGTGTAAATGTAGAGTGTACCCACTTGGTGTGTAAGCAAAAAAAAATTTAAAATCTACCTATATGTATGCTAGTATGTACGTTTGTGTAAGTATTGGTGCATAGTTTGGCAGCTAAAGCTGTGGCTGTCAACTGACAGATTATTTAGCAAACTTGCAAGCGTATGAATTATTATTTTTTTCTTCTGACTATAGCGAATGCAATTCGTTTTCCGGCGAGGCTTGAAATCAATTCGCTTTTCACTTTGATATGATTGCAAAAAGTATTTTAATTTTAACTCATAAATATGTAAAGTGAATCTTCCGTAGGGATTTTAAAATTTTTCTTTCAATTGAAATTTATATTGTATTTTAATTCAGCTCACTACAGTAAGTCTTTAAATCGAAAAAGGCAGCTGAGTGGCGTGGCGAATTTCGCTGTCAAATACACGAAAGTATGTAAATACAAAAACATATGTACGTCCATACAATACAATCCTGTGCACATTTGCGTGGACATTAAGTACCTACGTACGTACAACCATTAAGCTGTATTAATTTTAAAACCCTTTAATCATAAACAGTTTTACGTGGCCTGATTATACATACAAAAATACATACATATATATGTATGTGCATACGTAACTGACAGTGCGGCAGCACTGCAGTGAAAAAGGGATTATACATATTAATAAAATATTTATCTATGTACATATTTAAAACTTTCAATGGCACTAATGAACATCGCTATGCGGAACGTTTTAATTTAAAATTCACATTTTAAGCTGTTCTGCTCTACATAAATTAGAGCGGCATATCTCGAACAACTGAATAACACTTTGCACATTAAAGGCAAATCCAATGGGAAATGTGTGCAGGTTTATTTATGAGTTTAAAGGCTTTAAAGGATAAAAAAACACTTTCACGCTAATTTCGTAAGCTTGCCTATTGTCACTGAGTTACAAATAAAGTTAATGAAATTTTTTAAGGTAAACTAAATTATGTGGATAGGAATTTTTGACAATTTAACATAGATTAAGAACTAATTCACAAGTACAGGTTTCTACTCAAACATGAGGCGCATTAAGCTTCTAGTTTTGTGGTTAATTTTCAGTTTTGTTCGTTCAAAATTTATGTTTAGATTTTTGTTTAATTTTTAGTCTTTTGGAGCCTTTTGAAAAATTTATTAGTTAAATTTTGTGCTTAGTTAAAAAATGTTCGGAGTTAACAAATTTTTCGGAGTTAAAATTTTTTTTCGAAGTACAATACAAAAAAAATGGAGTTGACTAAATTTTTCGCTAAATTTTTGGCATGAGCTTGTTTTTCTCTTAATCCTTCATTAGTGTAAATATACATTTTACTTTTATAGAAAAAAAAAAATATGCAACACAATTTTTCGGAACCCAGACGATTTTCTGGTATAGTTTTGATTTTTAGTCTGAACAGATAATATTTTATTATTTATGATATAGTGAATTTATTATATTTTGATATAGAGAAACACACTGATTTTTGCGAGTTAAAAAAATTTTGGAATCTACACAATTTTTCGGAGTTGTTAAATTTTTTTTATGAGCTTTATTCCCGCTGGAGATTTTATAATTCAGATTTATATACACTTCAAAAAAATTCAATGAAAACAAAATATTTCGAAATACCTGAATTTTTGATGAGAGCTTCTTTCACGCTAGAAAATTTCATAATTCTTTTCGATTGCATTTAATATATAAATAAAAATACCGGGGTTGACAAAGTTTTTGGAGTAGTTAAAGTTTTTATTATTATTTTTAATTGCGTTCAATTTATAAACATTTAGAGAATTTCGGAGTTGACTTAATTTATATTATATATAAACTTAAATCTTCCAAAATCTCTCTTAGTTAGAGCGCTTGTTCGGAATCGGAATTTATTTTTCAAAACGTACCAAAAATATTTTTCCGAAAATATTTAGTTCTTAAATATTTTTATATTCATTTTTGAAACTGTTAATAAAAACATATGAACTAGAATGAAAAATGGCACTTAAGGTCGCCTCGTCGGTTTGTTTCCAAACCAAATTTGATGAGGAAGGACTGAACTTTGTTCCAGAAAACTAGATGACCTGATTTCTTTTTGAATTAGTTGTGAATTTAGCTGATTTCTTACCTTATTTCCCTCATCAATATGAAATTCAACTTACAACATGGACTGTAATTTTAAGAGTAAGAAAATTTTATGAATACGATCTTATCTTATGAAATTTTATTTTTGGAGTTGATTATTTTTCGGAGTTAGATAAATTAAATTCTTTTTATTCAGTTAAACAGAAACTATGTTTTCGGGTTATGCAGAATTAGATCTCTATTTTACAATAATTTTCGGAGTGTATAATATTTTTCAGAGTAATGGTAAATTCTCTTAAATGTTGCTTATAATTGAACAGCCGAAACTTAACGTAACTTATGCCACGTCAAAATCTGTTTCATTTTGATTTTCTAAGTTCTAAGTTCCGTTAAGTTAAGTTAAGTTGCCATAATCAGGCTTTAAGCATTACTTATGCATATGATTCTATTTCTGTCAGTGGAAGTGAAATTAAACCAGTAAAACTGAAACAAGATTTTCGGAGTTTGTACTATTAGTTCAATAAAGACAGTAATTTTCGGAGTGTAAAATACTTTTCGTAGTAGGCATAAACATAATTACGATCAAATTTATTTTAGCGAATATAGAGCAATTCGAATTTCGAAATCAACTAAAATTTTGGAGAAGTGTAAGTGTTGTATATTTTCGGAGTTGACTTTGAGCTTCAGAAGCTTAGATGCTTAATATGTTCGCTGTCCTATTTTTTTTAAATACGTTTGCTTTTATTCGCACAAAGATCGTGCGCAAGAGTTCGAGTGATTGCAAACCGATATGGCATAATTACAAAACCGTTTTTGCAAACTTAAAGCCATGCGGAAAAATACAATAGGTGGTACATTCTTCCAACTTCAAACTATTCGCACTCAACATTAAATCGGTCGTCGCTGCTTGGGCATTAGTGATGCGCCTCTTAGATGACAAACAAAAAGCCTTTCGAAAATGCCACAATTATGTCGTTAACGCCACACTAATGGACACTTTTTGCTATAACTACTTTGATGCCAAACCACGAGGGCTATCCAAACACACACAAGAGTACTAGCGCACGCAGCTATCGATCTTACGCCGGTCACCACCACCCGACCGCAAGCGCAAACAATTGCACAATGCGAATAGTCCGTCGTTTTCCCAACCTGCCCTGCTTATCTAACTCCCAACCACCCACGACCATAACAAAAGCCATTCTCAGCTTCAACTGCAAACGCGTGTTGGACATTAAATGACTTTTTGTTATAAAGTCCCACAGAAATATACTCACACACTCAAGTAAATATACATATCGACACACACTTCCATGCATACACTGATTTATCTACTACATATTTATGTTTGCTCAATCCTACTCATAGCAAGAACATTAATGCCTGGTCAACGCTGTCATTTGGAGATGCGACAAACGCGATAGTAAGTAAAATGCCACAGACAGCGACAGCAGTCAAAGTGTCCGAAAGCGGCTATTTAATGATATTAATGGCTTTCTCAGCGCGCCAGCAGTGATGCGGGCGAAACTGCTTAGGCAATCACAAACAGATATCATTTTCTAGATATTTTGATAAACTTAATGCGAGAGCGCATGCTTCCGTGGCTGCAGCGATAAAAAATTAATTTTAAATTGAAATTAAAAATCATTACAAAGTACGAGTATTTTAGGATCTTAATGTAATGTTTACGAGGTCATAAAAGATAAGTTCAGTTGTGAGGAGGGGAATTAAAACAGTTGATTGAAATGTTGCTTCGAGTTGTAGTCAAAGTAAAAGCAAATACGTATGCTTGTAAGCAGAACTCTGAGTACTTTATCTAATTAATATTCGGACTGAACTTTATTTTTCGGAGTAATAAAAAGGCTATAAATCTCATTTTTATAAAGACCTACAATCACAGTCATACGATTGGCGGAATTCGAAGATTTGATATTAGTTGACGATTCTTCGAGATGTGCAACGAAGGCTTCATTTTTAATAAATTTCAATTAAATAGTACTCTTATACGAAGTTAATGAGCTTTCTGAGTAAGCGTTTGGACTACGCCTATTTTTTCGGAGTGAGCTTAATTTATGTCGGATTTAAAATTTTTCAGAATAACTCTAAACCTATTTACATATGTCATAAACACATACATACAGATAGATATATATCTTCCGAGCTCTAAAAACGCTTAGGAGCAGTTTTTAGTTTTCGGAGTAAGTTAATTTTTTTTACAATAATTTAAATTTTTGATAGTAATTTAACTTTTTCGTAGTAAGTAAAATTTTTCGGAGTCATTTTAAAACTCCCCTACATGAACAGGTATTATAAACTTCCAGTCATTGCCATTCAAGCCATTGGGGAGAGTTCTTATTTTCGGAGTAAGCCTAGTTTTTTGGAGCAAGCTTAATTTTTCTGAGTTAGCTTAAATTTTTGGTGGCAGTCTTAATTTTCTGGCGATAGCTTAACTTTTCGGAGTCTGCCTAACTTAGCATTTCGGGGTAAAACATTTTTTTCGGAGTAACTGTAAAATCCACATGCTAATATATTCCATATTTACTTACAGAAGCAACTATTCGACTTTTTTGCTTTTTCCATTTTTCTTAATAAAAATAATCGTGATACAAAGCCCAAAACAGTACTAAAAAACAACTAGATATTTGTTTTAAACACAATTTTGGATTTTAGGAGTAACTTTAATTTTTTCGAAGTAAGCTCAATTTAACTTTTTATCGATTATTTTTAATTTACAATTATGGAGACATAGAGGTAATAAATTTGAATCATTTAAATTTTTCGGAGTAAATCTAATTCTTCGGAGCAACTTTAAACTTAGCACATTAATATATTTCGTACACATCAACAAGTTTTGTTTTAATTTTTTTCGGAGTAACTTAAATTTTTCAAAGTAAACTCAATTTCACTTTTTATGAAATTTTCAAAAATGGGCAATTATACAAATTAGAGCTGATAATTTAAAGGCTTTTAAAAGTTTCGGAGTAAGCCCAATTTTTCGGAGTAACTATAAAATTCACATAATAATAAGTTTCATATTCACTTACAGGAGCAACTAATTGTATGAAGTAATTTTGGATTTTCGGATTAACTGCAATTTTTCGAAAAGCTTAATTTCCCTTTGAATGAAATTTTTATAAATTAAAAATTAGGGAGACAATGAAACTGATGAATATGAAGCCTTTAAAGTGGTCAATGACTTTTGTGTAGTTAATTTAGTTTGACGAGTGCTCAGCATAGGAAATTTTATTTTAATTTTTTTCACATTACTAAACTTTCGAAGTAATGTTAATTTTTTGGAGTAATTATTTAAACTACAAGAATATCTAGAGCATAAATGAGCCAAATATGACAAGTTCTCATGAGATAATCAAAGTTTCCGCTCAGCAATATATAGTCTCTACCAACTAGCCTGCTTTTACGATTTATCGGGGGCAATGCCTCTAAAAATCTACTGATATTTTGTCGTGTGCTTTGTGAGCTTAAGTTATTGTTGTTCCAATTTTTTTTTTTCTATCGAAAAATGTTTAGTATTACTTCACTGTAGTCAGAAACACTCCATAAATTGGGAGACGACAAAGGAAAGGAAACTAATAATAAACGATAACTTTATCGATATCGATTTTAATAACACATATTGACAAATATATATATCTATCGGCGATATCCACATTTAAACTCGATGCAAAAGTCGACAAATGTGTCAATAAATGGCTATAGATGAAGCCATTAAGTTATTAGTAAATTAATTGATAACAAAATTGATAAGTACAGCGATAAATTTATCGATAGCTACATACAAGCTTCGACTAATTTATTAATATTAATTTAATGATATCAATAAATGAAAAGAGAATTTGCGGAAAGAAATACATTATGTAAATTTTATTCAAGGGCAACTCATTTCGTATCGAAATCCCTACGAAAACTTGGCACACTCACTTCCTTTTTTTATCAATGCTCTATCAATGAAAATAATTCAAAGCAATTCAGCCGAAACATGTTTTGCATGGGTTTTTTTTCGTTCACAGTAACTACATTCCAAGAAATTCTTCCCTTACCCATTTAGAATGCAAGTTTTATTGTTTCTTAATTTTCAGAGCCAACACAAAAATTGTTAACTGTCATTTATTTATTCTGTAGCGTAGCGCAAATGTACCACATACACTCTGAGGCTTATCTTATCTCTCTACAAATGTTGTTGCTGTCGTTGGCAGAGTGCTGCAACATGTATTGCATATATCTTAGCTAACCTCTGCCCCTGGTCAGCTGGCCTCTCAGCTTCTTCTGCTGGCACTGCCACTGCCACAATGCATATATCCAGCCGCAAAGCCATTACTACACCTTCATTTATTTATTCTATTCATGGTGGTATGAGCATATTATTTTACTTTGTAGTTATCGTTGATGGTGTTATTGTTGTTACTACTGTTGTATTTGTTGGCAGCCCGTCGGCATTTCATTTGGCTGTTTGTTGGCTGCTGCTGCCGCATACCATGTTCCTATAACTGGCTTTTGTGTTGCCATGAAAGAATGTAGGTACAAAAAAATCCTAAATAAAATACCATCAACTGTATGCCTTTTGCCGCGCTTGCCTTCTCCAACCCTCTCCCCCCCCCCCCCACTTGAGAATTGCAGCTCCACACTTTGCTTGCTGCGCTTAGTTGGCTTTAATGTTTCAGCGGTTTGCCCACTTAAAGCTGCTTGACTTGGCATTTTATTGCTTCGGCTGCGGAATTTCTTAACTGTTTCTCTCATTGAAGGTGCAACCAAGTCGACACACGAACAGCTACAACAACAACAACAATCCAAATTACAATAATAAAGTGTGGCTCATCGCTTTGTAACTTTGTTCGTACTTATGTGAAGCACATGCATCAATGTTTTTATAACGCTACGAGTGTTTCTGTCAGTGTACGAGTGGGGTTTGTGTGTGTGTGTGTGTTTGTTTGTATTTATATATGCAGTTAAGAATTGTAATCAGAAACGCTAAAAATGTGGCGAGTGCTAACCACAAACGGAAAACGGTGTGTGGAGCCTCCTGCCCGCACTGCCTGCTTCTGTGGCACGGCAGCGGGCCGTGTTGTCTTCTGTTGAGGTGCGGAAATGTGCGCGCAAAAAGTATCTGATGTCATTGCTGACTGTTTTTGGTTTTAGTTTCTGTGCTTTTTTTATTTATTTTTTTCTGTTTTATTTGAATGCGCTACTACATGGCTTTACCAAGTAAAGCAAGTCGTTTGCATGTCGCATCAGAAGAGGCAAATAAAAAATAAAAATAAAATAAAAAAAAAATTTGTTGTTGTTATTTTAAATGCCATAAGCATTTAGCCGTCGAATGAATTAAGATTTTTATAATCTTCTGCGGCTACTGCAATTGATGCGTCAGAGAACAGCTTGGCAAATTTGGTGACTGAAAGAGAATCGTGTGTGTGAGGCTGTCACAGCGCTACATGGCCTTTCGTGTTAGGCAATAGTTTATTGCATTTCGGTTTTTATTTAGACGTAATTATGTTTTTTACAGTCTTGACCTGCTACAGGTTAAAATATTTAACTTTTTATGTAAATTTTGTTATGTAATATCATGTGGCAAAACGTATGGAAAACCAAAAATTTTGAAAAATATTCGGAGTAAAAATAAAATTTCAGAGTTAAACAATTTTTTGAAAAATTTCTTAATCCACTGCCATTTAACGCTGGAAATTACGAGGTTCACAGATTTTTTGGAATCGGGTCTCCGAAAATGTTCGGTTTTTTTTCAGAATCGGCTCCCCGAAAATATTTGGGTTTTTTAATTTTTTCATACTACTCCGAAAATTATCAGGTGGTTGTGGATTAAGAAAAAGTTGAACAATATGCCGAATTTCCAATAGGCATTGAAAAGACAAAAAATTGGTGCAATTTAAAAAATACCACTTGGAAATGACCTTAGTGATTATTTTTTAAAGTAATGACGCTAATATTTTTTAATGCCCAATTTTTTCATTACAATATTTGCCATTTAATGCCCAGTGGAAATGCTGCATTACTTTCGCATAAGTAAAATTATACCCGTTTTCAAGTTGAATATTCAACAATTTTTTAAACCACAGTCATCTGAAGTTTTTTTCGGAGGAGTATTAAAGATTAAGTGGAAATCTTTTTTTTATTGAATCTACAGGCACCAAATTAATGCATATTCATTAGAAAGACATCTTTCTAAAAAATATCTCGATGCTATGGGAAATTTTTCGGAGCTACAGTGATTTTTGGTAGCATTTTCGGACTGTAGTTATTATTTCGAAATCAAATTGCCTTTCATAGAAAAAATTTTCGAAGTAAAATTTAACCTTCGAGCAAATACTTGTTTCAACCAAATATTCTTAAGAGAGAGACTATTGTATTTCAAAGCCATTTCGAAGTATTTTTGAGGTAAATGCTGATTGTATAAGTTTTTTTAAGCAAAAAATTTAAATTTCCAAGTATCTGTAGAGCACATATGATCGGTGTTTCGCATAGTAAAATCTTTTTCAGAGTTTAATTGAAGGTTTGAACAAAATTTTTTCTTTAATAGTATACCATCTAAAATCTCAAGTTAAGATAAGATGTGTCACAAGCCAAAGTATTTTTGAGAATTTAGTCAAAAAAGGCTTTTATAGAAGAATATTTGCAGTGAAATCTTACTTCGGAATATATTCAAAGTATTGTGTAATAAATGTCGGAGTAAATCAATTTCTTTAGAAGTATTTTTCTAAAATCAAACCTTAGAAATCAATTTATTTAGAAGTATTTTTCTTTGCAACCTTATTTCGGACTATTTTCGGAGTCTTAACTATTAATTCTGAATATACTTATTGGTGTAAAAAATTTATAATCCAACTCCTGTCCCATAATTGTTTAAATGCATACATAATATTTTCGGAGTATGCATGGTAAACCACTTTCGGAGTAAGTATTGTACTTTGGAAACCTATCCTAAACTATTTGCGGAGTCCAACTATTAACTCGGAATATATTTTTTTTGTGTAAAAAATTTCGGAATGTAATCCATTTCTTGTGAAAAATTATTTTAAATACATTCATAATATTCTCGGAGTATGCGCGGAGAACCATTTTCGGAGTAAATCAATTTCTTTAGAAGTATTGTATCTTTGAATCTTTGTTTCGACTATTTTCGGAGTCTTACTACTATTTCGGATTGTATTTTTTGGTGTACAAAATTTCGGAATGAACTCCAACTATTGTAAGAAAAAATCTCTTAAATACATATACATACAATATTTTCGGAGTATACATGGTAAACCCTTTTCGGAGTAAATCAATTGTACTTTGGAATCTTATTTCGGAGTTTAACTATTATTTCAGTCTTTCGAAAAAAAATTTAAATTTCGCACTAAACAAAATTCGAAAATTTGTCAATGCATGTGGATAGTTTTTTCTTCCTTCAATATTCACATACTTACATATGTATGTACATAAATATTTTTTTTTTACTAGATACGAAACATAAATATTCAACGCGCTGTTCGCCGCATTTTTTTTTTTTTTTGTAATATTTACCATGTTTTTATTTTCTTTTGTTCGGTTTTTTAATTGCTGATGACAGCTTTAAAATTGCAAATATTTCGCAAACACAAATAGTCGTAAGTCATTAAAGTACAAACAGCAAAATAGCTGGCTGTTAATGCAAAACTTTTTGAGATAAGGATAAAAAGTTGCAGCAGAAAATTAAAACCTCGCATATTTTTAGTTAAGCAGAATATTAAAAAAACAAAACAATATTTTTTTTTATTATCTTGTCGCTTACAAAGTTTGATGAGGCAAGCGTGCAATATAAAAAGTTGCTTTGGTGACAGTGTTGCCGCCGCTACTTAATCGCTTGTCTTTTTAGCTATACATAGGTCTGACTGTCAGCTCATTAACAGCAATATGTAGTGGTCGTCGAAGGTCGAGAGTTGGTCAATACGCAGGCAGTCACCATTTTTACGGCTTATAAAATGATAATATTTTCTGGTTTTCTTTTACGAAAATTAATTTATATTTCGAAAAAATAAAAATGCAGAATTTTTAATCCGGCTGCTGCTGTTGCTAGTTTATTTGATAATCCGCAGAGTTTGTATGCTGCTTGTTTTAATTGTTTATTATTCATTAAGTGATTTTTGTATGTGGTAAATGTTTTACGAGAGTACTTGTTTGGAAAAAAATTAAAAAAAAATGTTACTTCAACGAATGCAACTGGGATGTATGTTTGTATTCAGCACTTAGCACTTAGCGTGATTGCATCAGTTTTAAGTTCTTGCTTTGCTACTTTGCTTGAGCCACTGAGTCAACTCCCGAAATTTAACTGACTTATCTCAATGACTTTAATTTTTGATTGAAAATTATCGTGGAAGCCAAACATTGAAGAAAGAGTGAAAAATGCAGAAGTGGTATTTCGCTCCGGAATAAAAGATGAGTCTTCCCTCTAAATCCTATCGCAATCCGTACAATGAACGAGATATCCCTTTCGCTATCTATACTTAACGTCATGTTTAATATATCGCTCACCTATATTGCACAACGATTTTTCCAGCTGGTGCCATGGTCAGATTTAAGAGAACTGCATGCTTAGCCACTTTCAGGTTTAGATACATTAACTAGTATACTTGCAGACCTGTGAACTTTTATACTGGCGGTTCAAAGTTTGATGAAAGAATATTTTGGAGGTTTCTTTGTCAGCAGCTCTGTAGCGACGTCAAATGTACGCTTATATTGACCAGAAAGGGTGCGTACGAGGATGTATCCCATTAAAACTTGAATCAAGGGCGATCAGAAGCTTTCTGAGGTCTTCTAAAGCCCGCAATTCTTGGCTTGAACTTGGTGTAGGAACCGGACAGACTAATGCTGCTTTTCAGTATGTCAGCCTCATCTGAAGACACTAAACTTGAGACTATAAATTAATAACTCTTTTTGGGACCTGAGATGATTTGGGTATTCAGTAAGAGAAGGTTACAGAAATGTCACTAAAAATATGTGCTGAAAACAAGCTGAGACAGTAAGCTTATAGCAAATGTAGAGATCGAGACACTGTCTTGGGGAGCCCCGTGAAAACTTTCTATGCCGACAGTTCAGAGACTGAAAATGGTACTGAAGCTGGATGGCATATGGACGGTAACTTAAGGGGCTTTACTGCTTTGGGGCAATGGCAACAGTCTTTCAATCGGAAGTCTTTGCAATACTGAAAGTAACAGACTGGATAATTGGTGAAAAGTGGCGCGGACATAAAATTAGGATCTGCAGTGACAGTCAAGCTACTCTAAATACCTTGGAAAGCGCTCGCACCTCTTCAAAGCCAGTCCGGCAATGTAAGTTGAGGCTGAACCCCGTTTCAAGGTGAAAGAAGCTTGAGTTTGTGTAGGTGTCAGGACACTACGTCGTTCTGGCTGCATCGGAGTCAATTTTAGGGTGAAACATAGTGGGTACATCAAGGATCTCATACACAAAACTGATGAGAGGCGTTGGTGTGGTATTGACAACTGCAAAACAACCAAGTGTTTCCTGAAAAGGCCTGAAAGGGTGATAGCAAAATTCTTTCCCCGACAAGGAAGAAGTGATCTACGAGCTCCGATACGACTGATTACGGGCACAATCCTTGGGGACGACATATGGTCATCACAGACATCAGCGACGATCCGCTGTGTACATACATACATCTAGTTTGGAGGATGAGGATAGTACAGAACATTTTCTCCGCCGCTGTCCGACCTTCGCCAGACTAAGGTGGTACATTTTTTGATAGCATATGCGTATAACATTTTGCTTGCGACGCTGCAACAGTTGAGAGATCCGCGGTTCGAGTCCTCGGGAAGGGGCTTTTTTCATTCTTTGATTAAAGCATTTAGGTTTATTTCCTAATTAAATTGTCGTTAAACAAATATTTTGTGGTTTTTAGAGAAAAATAGAAAACCTTTCCTTATTTTGCTAATGATACAATGATAAGGTGAAACATGTCAACACTTTCGCTGAAACGCTACAACCTTTGCTAGGATTAGGTCTAAGCATCTAGACTCGAACGTCTTAAACAGCAGCCTTTAAGACTTAATTCTCAATATCAGTAAACAGTGCAGCACTCTGATTTTAAACCTTTCAAATTAATTTCTTCTTAATTGATTTATTTTAAAATAGAAGGGAATCGAGGTAAATGACCAGTTAACATTACCCATTTAAAAAGTTTAAATGTGAGGCGTGAATTAATCAAACATTTTGGGCAGACAACAAAAAAGTTTTTTCACCACGAAAATCTCAAAAAAAATAAACAAACATCAATCGCCAAATTCTATTAAAATTCGGAGTGTAGCCCGAAAATTGAAATTCCCACACACGAAGTAAATCAACCAAATTTTAACATCAGCCAACCTTCATCTTACCGAAATCCAGCCCACCAATTTGAAAAATTGAAATTAATAAATTAAAAGAACTAAAAGCCCTAAAATGAAAGTAAGTTATAACTTCAGCGTGATTACAGGTTTAAAAGCAGCAAACACTTTTATGGCCTGCGCTCACTCACCGCCGCCAAGCCAAGCCAAAAATTAAGGGGAGACTAACGAATGCGAAAACAATTTAACTTAGTTAATAAATTTCCTGTGCAACACACACACTACTTAAGCCGCGGCATTAGAGCACAGCAACACCCCTTTTTAAGTGGCGATGGTGGTGTGTGGTTGGCCACGATTAAAACGTAGACCATTATATATATATATGTACTATTTTGTATGTAATTATCGCGTTTAAAATAATTGTACAAGAAAATACTTAATAAAAATAAGTTATGTGCTGTAGTGAAGTATGTCGGACGCTTACCTTGACCTTGAATTTAGAAGATGTGCGGTAACTAAAACATGTGTTTGGAGCTGTTGCGACAACGCGCTACAAAAATAAAGTTGCAGCAATACAGAGGTCGTAAAAAAGTATAAGAAAATGTTGGTAGGGTCAAGTTGAACATTTGGCTAAGAGACTATAATTAAATTTGTGGTCTAAGTTGCTTTGAAGATGTTTAGAAAGAAAAAAGTGAAAGCTTGGATGATGGCAAGTGTAGCGGACATGTCTTGCTTACATCTAAAACAAGTTCCAACCTGACTGACAGTACTGCATACATTTCGATAATAAAAATGTATACTAAATTTTTTTAGTGGGAGCTATTCAAAATATATTTCTGGGTTAAAGTTATTACCTTCAATATAGTTAAATAATTGATTTTATTTTTTATATAGGTGGCAAGCCTCTTTCAAGGCACAATATTTTAACAAGTATTCTATTTAGGGATTACCCATAAAAAGTAAATTTAAATAAGTACAATATTATAAAAAATCAAATAATTTAAATTTTTTATTACAATGACAGGTGGCAATGCCATTTGAAAAAATTGTCTTATGAAAGCTTTATACAGAGTTTTTGGTTTGAATCTATATTATAACATGTAACTTAAATTTCATATCAATTATTTTATTTAAATAACACATTTGCCCAAAATATTATTTTTTAATAAGTGGCAACTCCCATCGAAAATATTTTAAAAATACCTTTTTTCTAATGAATGTTTACAATTATTTATTATTATTTAAAGGTTGATGATCGATTTATTTATACTATTTTTATCAAAGGTGGCAAGCTCAATTAAAAAGTATCCAGATTTAAACTTAATATAAAAACTTTCGTTTGACACCAGTGAAGTAAATTGTGCTTAACTTACGTTTATTTTAAAATAATTTTAACTTTTAGATATGTAAGCCTGTAGGTGGCAATTTTTTTTTTAAATACTTGAGTTTAGTGAGCACTTAATTTTGATTCGTTTATAACTCGTACTGTAATATTGTACTTAATTAAAATATTTAGCTCACACAAATTTTTTTGTAAGTGGCAACCTTTTATGCGAACATCCCAAATTTGTACACATTTTTCCAAATATTTATAAGTATTTTTTATTATTGATGATAGAGTAGCTAATGACTGAGTTATATATTTTTTACTTATTATTAAGGGTGGCAACTCCTTTTAAAACGCTTTTGGATTTAAATTTGATCGAAAACTCTTCGTTTGTACGAAATATTGTAACAATTTACTTAATTATCAGATGTTTAACCATTTTATTACTATAAAGGTGGCAACTCTCTTTAAAAATTTAAGGTTAAAGCTGTTTTACAGTTGTAGTATAAAGTAGTGAATTAGAAACTCCTTTAAAAAAAGCTTTTGGATGTAAGCTGAATCTAAAACATTTCGCTTTCACGAAATATTGTAACACTTCACTTAACGCTCAGTCATCAGAAAAAAAATTACTTTTCTCACAAAGGTGGCAACTCTTTTTAAAAATTTTAAGGTTAAAGCAGTTTTAAAAAAAGATACGCTCAACACCCATATTTTTTATCTTACTTAAATTATATGTTTCATTCAATTTATTTTTTTTATCAAGTGGCAACCTTTGTCGAAATTTTTTTATTTATTTTTCATTGTGTTTGATTTGCTAACTGTTATGAGTGGCAACGCCTTGCAGGTTCAAATAAGCTTAATTTCAAACCTTACGATTGACATCAATATTATAAAGTTTTTTCACAAATTTTATATATTTGAAAAATATTAAAAATATCTCTTTTAAGCATGCTTAGTCCTATTGTGCTCTTTAAAAAGATACGTTTAACTCGGATATTTTAAGATTTCTATTAAACTACAAATTGTATACAAACTATTTTTTAGAAAGGTGGCAACTCTTGTCCAAAACTTTTATGGATGTAAATATTATACTTTCTGTATAATTTTTCTTTTCATTATAATGTTACATTATTTTTGTCTTAAATGTTCTAATTAGTCGGATACCAGAGCTGGGGTGCTATAGGATTCTAACAAAATCCTTATTTTCTTATTAGTCATTTTTAGCCTGAAGGGTGGTTTGCAAAAACGCATAAGAATACGAATTTCCTGCATTTTGAAAACCAAAACCATCATTCAAAGGTGTCAGTCGACGCATTTTTCCCCTGCTATTCATTATACTCACTAACTAGCTCTCGAAAAATTTGAACCTTTTCCTCTACCCTCCACCCCTGGCCACATTGCCATTAGCGCCATTATTCTTTTTACAGTGGAATAGCTGGCATTACTCCACTCATGGAACTATGCATTTTACAGCTTTTCAGCGCCTTCGAGCGCTATTGTCATTAGCACACATCATTAACTCATTTGTGTGAATGCAACAACGTAAGTATTCCGCGTGTGCAGCGTAAAAACGCACTGAGTCTACTATGGGTGTTTGTGCAACACTTGCGCGCAGGTTGAAAATACATAGTAAATGCAGTAGCTAATAGCCATTGAGAGGATTAAGTTGGCTACTTACCAGGCAGCTACCACGCCAAGCTAATAAAAGACGATGGGAGAAGCAAAAATGTTGCAAATTACGCGCGCAACCACTTAAGATATGGGTGAATTAGTTAATGCATGCAAATGAATTGGCTTAAATGGTTGCGGGAGGGAGTAAATGTGCTCAATAAGTTATAAGTTAAATGTAACTTAATGTTGTTAGGTTGGTGATATTTATGGCACAGAGGATATGAATTACTTTAGATTAGTTCGTTTAAGTTAAGAATAAAGTAACTCGCTAGAAACAGGTGGCAACCCTCCTCAAAAATATTTTCGGCAGTAAACTTTCCTTAAACTCTTCAGATTGATACCCATATTGCAATATTTAATTTATCTTATGGATTAAATTTAATTTAAATTTTCAAACATGTGGCAATCTCAACAAATATATTTTTGGCTATAAGCGTTCTTAAACCTCTTTCTCTTGACAGCCATATTTTAATATTTACTTCATTTTATCACTTTACTCAAACTTCAATTTTCAAATAGGTGGCAACTCTATAATTTTTTTTCTTTCCAGGTTTTAAGTTAGACTTCTAGCAATACCTCGGTGAAAACTGAATTCAATTTCATGCATTAGTTTTCGAGTGATGCGCGTGCAAACATACAGAGAGACACACAGACAGACAGACAAAATTGTTGATTTGGCTTCTATTGCTCTAATAATGACCCCCATATTAATTTTTCTTTAATATCTATAATGCACAGACATCGGCTTGTTACAATTTATGTACATATAGAATACCAGACATCAATATCATTGAAAAAATACATATTTATAAATTGTCCAACGTCAAAAGAATGTAAAGGCAAAAAACTACATACAAGAAACGGAAACTAAACACTAAATGAGAATTAATTCATCTTGGTTTTGAGGTCCGATTTCTACACAACGTCATTGATAACCATTTTAATGCAGGCAGGTCGACATATTTGCTATGCCCCGAAGAAGCACAGTGTGACCATTGTCATTGGCGCTTCTGAAGTTATATACAACCTTCGTTCTCCAGTTTCCTCTAAATGTCCGGTTGATGCTTTTTAGTAGCCATAAGGATCCTACCGTTATCAATACGTACGAATGTCGCTGGTAGTTATTCTGAAAACTCTAGTGTACATTACGTTCCGGAATAGCTGGGCCTAAGAGGAAACTCTTGGGTACTCCTCCAGTTGTAACGATGAAAATCTTTTCAGCCACTTTGATATTTTAGGGAAGCATACAGCATGAAAACAGCTTCGAATCTTCGTAGCTTCATTTACTCGATTATCTGTAAAAATTTGAGCTCTGAAATTTTGCGCAGCCTCATCTTTTGAATTTAGTTACAGCATAACCTGACAGCCAAATATACTACTAGTGTACCAGGCCACAGGGAGTAGCTGCGAACCATACCCTATTGGCTAGGGTCATTAGGCACATCTCTTTCTCCTATGATGCTTAGAGTGAGCAGGAAACAAAAATAGGTTCTGAAAAGCCCTCTGGCTGAGGCTGCATTATGAGGTATGGGTCCTTCCTCTCCGGGAACGCTCCCGACTTAGGCTGCTTGTGCGGCCACACTAGACAATGCTTAAGGGAGATGCATGCCTACAGAATGTGGTTTCCTCTGAACAGCTAATGTCGCAGTTGTATGGGTTGAGGAAGGAATCGGGACTGCAGAACACTTTCTCTGTTAATGCCAAGACTTTACCAAACTGAGCTGACAAGCTTTCCATCAATACTTTTTTCATGATTTGTCAAATTTAAGTTCGACGAAAGTTTGTAATTTACAGTGTTTCCCAAGAAAAGACTGTATTTTCAATAAAAAAAAATGAAGCCTTTGAAAACGAGGGGATTTTGGGTTCACTAATTGTATTTTATTACATTTTAAGCTTACATAAATAGCTATTATCTCCGAGAGTGCTTGTTAAGGTTGCCACCTATTCGAAATTAGTTACACATTAAGTAAAATATTATAATAAGAGTATCAAATGGAACGTATTTTAAAATCCCGAGTTCGGAATTATTTTTTAATAGGGTTGCCACCTATTTCGGATCGCATATTTATTTAATTTTAAATAAATAAAGGCACAATATTACTATTAACGGATACTAAAAGAAGGCTCGTAAATAATAGTTTGCCTATATACTAAATGTTGTGCCTTAAGGTTGCCATTTATATTCGATAAATATTATTTCGGTCAACCTGGTACTCAAACATAAAAAAACATTCAAAATTAAATAGTGTTAACTTTGAAATTTAGTAGGTAAAATCTGTAGAATTTTTTAAAGATATCTTTGATATTAAAAATACTACAGACTCCTGACACTTCCATCGTCCCTTCTTAGTTTAAAATTTGACTTCCAAAAACGGAAAGAGATATTTTAGTGTTTTTCCATATAAAAATGCTTGCATTTATGGAGTGATGCTTTTGCGCCAATATTAACAATTTTATAAACCTTTCGAAAAGGTACCCCTGAGCAAATGTGTACTCGTAATCAACTCAAATGCATTCTAACAATTCAAAGCTTATGCATACACAAATATTTATGTTTAGTTGCATTCAACCACATCACCAGCTTTGCATAAGAATGCAGCCAAGTAAAAGAAATACATACATTGTATACATATGTAAAAACACGGCAAAAGTAAGCTGATATGCCTGAACTTGCTTACCCACCACAGCACCCAAGAGAATGGAAAAATGATTCGTTATGGTAGCGAACTCCTTAAACATACATTTGTTCATATGTATAAAGGTATGTATGTACGAAGCTAGTATCTATGAATTCTAAAAACCAAGCTATGACCCGCCTCCCGCGAACCTAATGCGCTTCGAGAGCTAGAAGCCAGATTTACCGCATTTAATCTCAGAGCAAAGTAACAACTAGAAAAAGAATGGATTACATACTTAGAACAAAAGATGCAAGCCAGCAGCTAAGCTGGGCCACAGCTTCATACATAGCTAGTAGCTATTCAAGAACATGACGAAGAAGCTGCGGAAACAACGAATGCTGTTGTCGCTGCTCTATAAACCACATTCTAACGACTTGCGGTGCCAGCAGCAATAATACGAGTAGTAACCAAAGAAAAAAAAAAACAAAAAAAAAAGATATAAAAGAAAAAAATATAGAAGTAAAAATAAAAATAAGAAAAAACGCAGAATAACAACAATCTGTAAAAAATAAAAACAAAAACCACATTTGTTGATTAGACAGCAAAGCGCATTGCATACGTTCGTAACCTGGGAATGCGTAAATGCGGCGAAAGAAATTCAATATAT
>NW_023458562.1:37007072-37012892 GCF_013731165.1 Rhagoletis pomonella
TAAAAAATAAAATCAATTATTTAACTATATTGAAGGTAATAACTTTAACCCAGAAATATATTTTGAATAGCTCCCACTAAAAAAATTTAGTATACATTTTTATTATCGAAATGTATGCAGTACTGTCAGTCAGGTTGGAACTTGTTTTAGATGTAAGCAAGACATGTCCGCTACACTTGCCATCATCCAAGCTTTCACTTTTTTCTTTCTAAACATCTTCAAAGCAACTTAGACCACAAATTTAATTATAGTCTCTTAGCCAAATGTTCAACTTGACCCTACCAACATTTTCTTATACTTTTTTACGACCTCTGTATTGCTGCAACTTTATTTTTGTAGCGCGTTGTCGCAACAGCTCCAAACACATGTTTTAGTTACCGCACATCTTCTAAATTCAAGGTCAAGGTAAGCGTCCGACATACTTCACTACAGCACATAACTTATTTTTATTAAGTATTTTCTTGTACAATTATTTTAAACGCGATAATTACATACAAAATAGTACATATATATATATAATGGTCTACGTTTTAATCGTGGCCAACCACACACCACCATCGCCACTTAAAAAGGGGTGTTGCTGTGCTCTAATGCCGCGGCTTAAGTAGTGTGTGTGTTGCACAGGAAATTTATTAACTAAGTTAAATTGTTTTCGCATTCGTTAGTCTCCCCTTAATTTTTGGCTTGGCTTGGCGGCGGTGAGTGAGCGCAGGCCATAAAAGTGTTTGCTGCTTTTAAACCTGTAATCACGCTGAAGTTATAACTTACTTTCATTTTAGGGCTTTTAGTTCTTTTAATTTATTAATTTCAATTTTTCAAATTGGTGGGCTGGATTTCGGTAAGATGAAGGTTGGCTGATGTTAAAATTTGGTTGATTTACTTCGTGTGTGGGAATTTCAATTTTCGGGCTACACTCCGAATTTTAATAGAATTTGGCGATTGATGTTTGTTTATTTTTTTTGAGATTTTCGTGGTGAAAAAACTTTTTTGTTGTCTGCCCAAAATGTTTGATTAATTTACGCCTCACATTTAAACTTTTTAAATGGGTAATGTTAACTGGTCATTTACCTCGATTCCCTTCTATTTTAAAATAAATCAATTAAGAAGAAATTAATTTGAAAGGTTTAAAATCAGAGTGCTGCACTGTTTACTGATATTGAGAATTAAGTCTTAAAGGCTGCTGTTTAAGACGTTCGAGTCTAGATGCTTAGACCTAATCCTAGCAAAGGTTGTAGCGTTTCAGCGAAAGTGTTGAGATGTTTCACCTTATCATTGTATCATTGGCAAAATAAGGAAAGGTTTTCTATTTTTCTCTAAAAACCACAAAAATAAAGCGCAAAAATATTTGTTTAACGACAATTTAATTAGGAAATAAACCTAAATACTTTAATCAAAGAATGAAAAAAGTCCCTTCCCGAGGACTCGAACCGCGGATCTCTCAACTGTTGCAGCGTCGCAAGCAAAATGTTATACGCATATGCTATAAATAAATGTACCACCTGAGTCTGGCGAAGGCCGGACAGCGGCGGAGAAAATGTTCTGTACTATCCTCATCCTCCAAACTAGATGTATGTATGTACACAGCGGATCGTCGGTAATGTCTGTGATGACCATATGTCGTCCCCAAGGATTGTGCCCGTAATCAGTCGTATCGGAGCTCGTAGATCACTCCTTCCTTGTCGGGGAAAGAATTTTGCTATCACCCTTTCAGGCCTTTTCAGGAAACACTTGGTTGTTTTGCAGTTGTCAATACCGCACCAACGGCTCTCATCAGTTTTGGTTATGAGATCCTTGATGTACCCACCATGTTTGACCATAAAATTGGCTTCGATCCAGCCAGTTCGTTGCCTTGAACGCCGTAGTGTCCTGGCAGCCACAAAAGATCAAGCTCGTTCCACCTTGAAACGGAGTTCTGCCTAAAAATACATTCCTGTACTAGCTTTGAAGAGGTGCGAGCGGTTTCCAAGGCATTTAGAGCAGCTTGAATATTACTGTAGATCCTAATTTTATGTCCGCGCCACTTTTCACCAATTATCCACCCAAAGCTGGGGGTTAGTTACCGTCCATATATCATCCAGCTTCAGTACAATTTTCAGTCTCTGAGCCGTCGGTATACAAGGTTTTCACCGGGCTTCCCAAGAGAGTGTCTGGATCTCTACATTTGCTATCATTTGCCTGTCTCAGCTTGTTTTCAACACATATTTTTAGTAAACTTTTTGTGACTTTCTCTTCCTGAATACCCAAATCGTCTCAGGTCCCAAAAAGAGTCATTAAATTCTTCTTCAGATGAAATTGATATACCGAATAGCAGCATTAGTCTGACTTCACGGATCTCACTATGTTACTGTACTGTTAATACACCCTATACAAGTCAAGAATTGCGGGCTTTAGAAGACCTCAGAAAGCTTCTGATCGCCTTTGATTCAAGTTTTAATGGGATACCTCCTCATATGTACCCTTTCTGGTCAATATATCGGACTACATAAAAGTGGTTTAGCCTAATACATTTGGATATATTCTGAGTAAGCCCAAGATTTATTTTTAAGCGGTCATTCGTTTCATTCCCTACTCTCAGCTATCTTAGCTGAAATTCTGTAAGACATTCTGTAAGCGTACATTTGACGTCGCTACAGAGCTGCTGACAAAGAAACCTCCAAAATGTTCTTTCATCAAACTATGAACCGTCAGTATAAAAGTTCACAGGTCTGCAAGTATACTAGTTAATGTATCTAAACCTAAAAGTGGCTAAGCATCCAGTTCTCTTAAACCTGACCATGGCACCAGCTGGAACAATCGTTGTGCAATATACATAGGTGAGCGATATATTAAACATGACCCTAAGTATAGATAGCGAAAGGGATATCTCGTTCATTGTACGGATTGCGATAGGATTTAGAGGGAAGACTCATCTTTTATTCCGGAGCGAAATACCACTTCTGCATTTTCCACGCTTTCTTCAATGTTTGGCTTCCACGATAATTTTCAATCAAAAATTAAAGTCATTGAGATAAGTCAGTTAAATTTCGGGAGTTGACTCAGTGGCGCAAGCAAAGTAGCAAAGCAAGAACTTAAAACTGATGCAATCACGCTAAGTGCTAAGTGCTGAATACAAACATACATCCCAGTTGCATTCGTTGAAGTAACATTTTTTTTTTTAATTTTTTTCCAAACAAGTACTCTCGTAAAACATTTACCACATACAAAAATCACTTAATGAATAATAAACAATTAAAACAAGCAGCATACAAACTCTGCGGATTATCAAATAAACTAGCAACAGCAGCAGCCGGATTAAAAATTCTGCATTTTTATTTTTTCGACATATAAATTAATTTTCGTAAAAGAAAACCAGAAAATATTAACATTTTATAAGCCGTAAAAATGGTGTTTGCCTGCGTATTGACCAACTCTCGACCTTCGACGACCACTACATATTGCCGTTAATGAGCTGACAGTCAGTCCTATGTATAGCTAAAAAGACAAGCGATTAAGTAGAGGCGGCAACACTGTCACCAAAGCAACTTTTTATATTGCACGCTTGCCTCATCAAACTTTGTAAGCGACAAGATAATAAAAAAAATATTGTTTTTTTTTTTTTTTAATATTCTGCTTAACTAAAAATATGCGAGGTTTTAATTTTCTGCTGCAACTTTTTATCCTTATCTCAAAAAGTTTTGCATTAACAGCCAGCTATTTTGCTGTTTGTACTTTAATGACTTACGACTATTTGTGTTTGCGAAATATTTGCAATTTTAAAGCTGTCATCAGCAATTAAAAAACCGAACAAAAGAAAATAAAAACATGGTAAATATTACAAAAAAAAAAAAATGCGGCGAACAGCGCGTTGAATATTTATGTTTCGTATCTAGTAAAAATAAAATATTTATGTACATACATATGTAAGTATGTGAATATTGAAGGAAGAAAAAATTATCCACATGCAGTGACAAATTTTCGAATTTTGTTTAGTGCGAAAGTCGAAAGACTGAAATAATAGTTAAACTCCGAAATAAGATTCCAAAGTACAATTGATTTATTCCGAAAAGGGTTTACCATGCATACTCCGAAAATATTGTATGTATATGTATTTAAGCGATTTTTTCTTACAATAGTTGGAGTTCATTCCGAAATTTTGTACACCAAAAAAATACAATCCGAAATAGTAGTAAGACTCCGAAAATAGTCGAAACAAAGATTCAAAGATACAATACTTCTAAAGAAATTGATTTACTCCGAAAATGGTTCTCCGCGCATACTCCGAGAATATTATGAATGTATTTAAAATAATTTTTCACAAGAAATGGATTACATTCCGAAATTTTTTACACAAAAAAAATATATTCCGAGTTAATAGTTGGACTCCGCAAATAGTTTAGGATAGGTTTCCAAAGTACAATACTTACTCCGAAAGTGGTTTACCATGCATACTCCGAAAATATTATGTATGCATTTAAACAATTATGGGACAGGAGTTGGATTATAAATTTTTTACACCAATAAGTATATTCAGAATTAATAGTTAAGACTCCGAAAATAGTCCGAAATAAGGTTGCAAAGAAAAATACTTCTAAATAAATTGATTTCTAAGGTTTGATTTTAGAAAAATACTTCTAAAGAAATTGATTTACTCCGACATTTATTACACAATACTTTGAATATATTCCGAAGTAAGATTTCACTGCAAATATTCTTCTATAAAAGCCTTTTTTGACTAAATTCTCAAAAATACTTTGGCTTGTGACACATCTTATCTTAACTTGAGATTTTAGATGGTATACTATTAAAGAAAAAATTTTGTTCAAACCTTCAATTAAACTCTGAAAAAGATTTTACTATGCGAAACACCGATCATATGTGCTCTACAGATACTTGGAAATTTAAATTTTTTGCTTAAAAAAAACTTATACAATCAGCATTTACCTCAAAAATACTTCGAAATGGCTTTGAAATACAATAGTCTCTCTCTTAAGAATATTTGGTTGAAACAAGTATTTGCTCGAAGGTTAAATTTTACTTCGAAAATTTTTTCTATGAAAGGCAATTTGATTTCGAAATAATAACTACAGTCCGAAAATGCTACCAAAAATCACTGTAGCTCCGAAAAATTTCCCATAGCATCGAGATATTTTTTAGAAAGATGTCTTTCTAATGAATATGCATTAATTTGGTGCCTGTAGATTCAATAAAAAAAAGATTTCCACTTAATCTTTAATACTCCTCCGAAAAAAACTTCAGATGACTGTGGTTTAAAAAATTGTTGAATATTCAACTTGAAAACGGGTATAATTTTACTTATGCGAAAGTAATGCAGCATTTCCACTGGGCATTAAATGGCAAATATTGTAATGAAAAAATTGGGCATTAAAAAATATTAGCGTCATTACTTTAAAAAATAATCACTAAGGTCATTTCCAAGTGGTATTTTTTAAATTGCACCAATTTTTTGTCTTTTCAATGCCTATTGGAAATTCGGCATATTGTTCAACTTTTTCTTAATCCACAACCACCTGATAATTTTCGGAGTAGTATGAAAAAATTAAAAAACCCAAATATTTTCGGGGAGCCGATTCTGAAAAAAAACCGAACATTTTCGGAGACCCGATTCCAAAAAATCTGTGAACCTCGTAATTTCCAGCGTTAAATGGCAGTGGATTAAGAAATTTTTCAAAAAATTGTTTAACTCTGAAATTTTATTTTTACTCCGAATATTTTTCAAAATTTTTGGTTTTCCATACGTTTTGCCACATAATATTACATAACAAAATTTACATAAAAAGTTAAATATTTTAACCTGTAGCAGGTCAAGACTGTAAAAAACAT
>NW_023458562.1:37012992-37017979 GCF_013731165.1 Rhagoletis pomonella
GCGCAAAAGCATCACTCCATAAATGCAAGCATTTTTATATGGAAAAAACACTAAAATATCTCTTTCGTTTTTTGGAAGTCAAATTTTAAACTAAGAAGGGACGATGGAAGTGTAGCGTTTCCTCTTTGAGAATAATGGTTTCATACTATGTTTGCATCTCTATAGCTACGGCAAATGTTGCAAGAATATTTTCCCAAATCAATAAAAATAAAAATTATGAGAGATAAATTAGAAATTTCAGAAGTCTGTAGTATTTTTAATATCAAAGATATCTTTAAAAAATTCTACAGATTTTACCTACTAAATTTCAAAGTTAACACTATTTAATTTTGAATGTTTTTTTTTATGTTTGAGTACCAGGTTGACCGAAATAATATTTATCGAATATAAGTGGCAACCTTAAGGCACAACATTTAGTATATAGGCAAACTATTGTTTACGAGCCTTCTTTTAGTATCCGTTAATAGTAATATTGTGCCTTTATTTATTTAAAATTAAATAAATATGCGATCCGAAATAGGTGGCAACCCTATTAAAAAATAATTCCGAACTCGGGATTTTAAAATACGTTCCATCTGATACTCTTATTATAATATTTTACTTAATGTGTAACTAATTTCGAACAGGTGGCAACCTTAACAAGCACTCTCGGAGATAATAGCTATTTACATAAGCTTAAAATGTAATAAAATACAATTAGTGAACCCAAAATCCCCTCGTTTTCAAAGGCTTCATTTTTTTTATTGAAAATACAGTATTTTCTTGGGAAACACTGTAAATTACAAACTTTCGTCGAACTTAAATTTGACAAATCATGGAAAAAGTATTGATGGAAAGCTTGTCAGCTCAGTTTGGTAAAGTCTTGGCATTAACAGAGAAAGTGTTCTGCAGTCCCGATTCCTTCCTCAACCCATACAACTGGGACAGAGGAAACCACATTCTGTTGGCATGCATCCCACTTAAGCATTGTCTAGTGTAGTCGCACTAGCAGCCTAAGGCGGGAGCGTTCCCGGAGAGGAAGGACGCATTCCTCATAATGCAGCCTAAGCCAGAGGGCTTTTCAGAACCTATTTTTTTTCCAGCTCACTCTAAGCATCATAGGAAAAAGAGATGTGCCTAATGACCCTAGCCAATAGGGTATGGTTCGCAGCTTCTGCCTATGGCCTGGTACACTAGTAGTATATTTGGCTGTCAGGTTATGCTATAACTAAATTTTTACAGTTAATCGGGTATATGAAGCTACGAAGATTCGAAGCTGTTTTCATGCTGTATGCTTCCCTAAAATATCAAAGTGGCTGAAAAGATATTCAACGTTACAGCTGGAGGAGTACCACAAGGTTTCGTGTTGGGCCCGCCTACTCCGGAACGTAATGTACACTAGAGTTTTCAGAATAACTAGCAGCAAAAATTGCAAGTCTTGATGACGGTAGGACCCTCATGGTTACTTGAAAACATAAACCGGACATTGAGAGGAAACTGGAGAACGAAGGTTGTATATAACTCCATTAGCGCCAATGGCGATGGTCACACTGTGCTTCTTTGGGACATCGAAAAATATTTCGACCTGCCTGCACAAAAATGGTTATCAAAGACGTTGTGTAAACATCAGACCTCAAAACCAAGAAGAATTAATTCTCATTTAGTGTTTAGTCTCCGTTTCTTTTATGAAGTTTTTTTTATTTTCTAAACATAGGGTGTTTTCTCAGTCATTATTGACGTCGGACAATTTATAAATATGTATTTTTTCAATGATATTGATATCTTGTTTTCTATACATAAATTGTAACAAGCCGAAGTCTACATTATAGATATTAAAGAAAAATGTATATGGGGATCTTTATTAGAGCCAAATCATCAATTTTTAGAATTTTTTTTCTATCTGTCTGTGTGTCTCTCTGTATGTTTGTACGCGTATCACTCAAAAACTAATGCATGAAATTGAATTTAGTTTTCACCGATGTATTGCTAGAAGTCTAGCTTACAAAATAGAAAGAAAAAAATTAAAGAGTTGGCACCTATTTGAAAATTGCAGTTCAAGTAAAGTGATAAAATAAAGTAATATTGCTGTCAAAAGAAATACGCTTAAGAAGGCTTACAGCCGAGAATATTTTTGTGGGGGTTGCCACATGTTTGCAATTTTTAATTAAATTTAATTGATGAGATAAATTAAACATTACAATATGGGTATCAATCTGAAGAGTTTAAGGAAAGTTTACTGCCGAAAATATTTTTGAGGAGGGTTGCCACCTGTTTCTGGCGAGTAACTTTATTCTTAACTTAAACGAACTAATCTAAAGTGGTAAAGTAATTCATATCCTCTGTGCCATAAATATCACCAAACTAACAACATTAAATTACATTTAACTTATGTATAATGTATTGAGCACATTTACTCCCTCCCGCAACCATTTAAGCCAATTCATTTGCATGCATTAACTAATTCACCCATATCTTAAGTGGTTGCGCGCGTAATTTGCAACATTTTTGCTTCTCCCATCGTCTTTTATTAGCTTGGCGTGGTAGCTGCCTGGTAAGTAGCCAACTTAATCCTCTCAATGGCTATTAGCTACTGCATTTACTATGTATTTTCAACCTGCGCGCAAGTGTTGCACAAACACCCATAGTAGACTCAGTGCGTTTTTGCGTTGCACACGCGGAATACTTACGTTGTTGCATTCACACAAATGAGTTAATGATGTGTGCTAATGACAATAGCGCTCGAAGGCGCTGAAAAGCTGTAAAATGCATAGTTCCATGAGTGGAGTAATGCCAGCTATTCCACTGTAAAAAGAATAATGGCGCTAATGGCAATGTGGGCAGGGGTGGAGGGTAGAGGAAAAGGTTAAAATTTTTCGAGAGCTAGTTAGTGAGAATAATGAATAGCAGGGGAAAAATGCGTCGACTGACACCTTTGAATGATGGTTTTGGTTTTCAATATTCGGTATGCAAGACATGCCTCGCGGGTTCTGTATGCAGAAAATTCGTATTCTTATGCGTTTTGGCAAACCACCCTCTAAGCTAAAAGATGAGTAATATGTTGCCATATTCCTAAGAAAATAAGGATTTTGTTAAAATCCTATAGAACTTCCGCTCTAGTATCCGACTAATTAGAACATTTAAGACAAAAAGAATGTAACATTAGAATCAAAAGAAAAATTATACAGCAAGTAAAATATTTACATCAATAAAAGTTTTGGACAAGAGTTGCCACCTTTCTAAAAAATATTTTGTATAGAATTTGTAGTTTAATTGAAATGTTAAAATATCCGAGTTAAACGTATCTTATTAACGAGCACAATAGGACTAAGCATGGTTAAAAGAGTTGCCACTTTCAAATATATAAAATTTGTGAAAAATCTTTGCAATATTGATATCAATCGTATGGTTTGAGATTTGGCTTATTTAAACCTGCAAGGCCACTTATTAAAAAAATAATTTGAGTTAAAAATGTTAATTAAGTACAATCTTACAGTACGAGTTATAAACGAATCAAAATTAGGTGCTCTCTAAGTAAGCTCAAGTATTTTTAAAAAAGAGTTGCCACCTACATACTTACATATCTAAAAGTTAAAATTATTTTAAAATAAACGGAAGTTAAACCCTATTTACTCCACTGGTATCAAATGAATGGTTTTATATTATTTAGTTTAAATCTGGATACTTTTTAAATGAGGTTGCTTGCTTTGATAAAAATAGTAAAAATAAATCGGTCATAAACCTGTCGTTAATATAAAATAATTCTAAATATTTATTAAAAAAACATGATATTTTAAAAGTATTTTCGATGGGAGTTGCCACTTATTAAAAAAGAATATTTTGGGCTAAATGTGTTATTTAAATAAAATAATTGATATGAAATTAAAGTTACATGTTATAAAATAGTTTCAAACGAAAAGTTTTGAATAAAGCTTTAATTAGACAATTTTTTCAAATGGCGTTGCCACCTGTCATTATAATAAAAAAAATTTAAATTATTTGATTTTTTATAATACTGTAATAACCCTTTAGTCAAATGAACTAGTTGTAAACTACCTCACAACTAGTATGAACCGCATGCCCAACTAGTCAGCCAACTATCTTTTTTCCATGCAATCAACTGGTATTTTTAACATGGGGATGTCCTACGAGATGGAAATTGTCAGATTTCGGTCAGAAATATAATAGTCTCATACTAGTTCAAAATAGACAGAAAAATACTAGTCCAACTATGAACCAATGCCACTACTTTGGGAGTCAAAAAATCAAATGAATTCATGAATATACAATAAAAACTTTTGATTAAGTACACTTTAATATATGTATTACAAATTTTTATTTAGTAGCCTTATATTTGCCAATAATTAGTGTTAAATTTTTTGACTATTAATTAAAAGCAAATATATATACATATATATTTCAAACTTTCGAACATAAATTTAAATGAATTTTTCATTAAATGTTATTAAAAGTAAAAGGTTTCAGGTACAATAAATACCATAAGTTTATCTTTTTTAATAATATTGAATATGCAAAGAAAACATTTTAGTTAAAAATAAAATGAATACTTTAGTTAATTTTTGAGTGAACTAAAATAAAAATAAAATTTTTAATTAAAATAAATTATAGTCATTAGCTTAGGGCATTTCAGTCTATTCTTTTTAAAAATTTATAAAAGTATAATGTTTAAAAGTTGAAATTTGGATAAGAATAAAAAAATAATTATTCAAGCATTTATAAAATATTCTCAACTTTTGTATGTAGTTTGGCTTGTTGATTGATAATAGAAATTAATCAAATGATTATATTTATCGTGTAACTAAAGAAAGTCAAACATAATTGAAAATGATCAAAAATAAGAAAATAATGACGTAACTAAAATTAATGAATGAATTAAATTTTTTTAAGTAATTAATTATTAATCAGGTGGTAATATCGGTATTTGATCATTAAACGGTTATCCAAAAAAAACATGCTTTAATTAATAATCATTATAAATTATGAATAATAT
>NW_023458562.1:37018079-37019774 GCF_013731165.1 Rhagoletis pomonella
TTCGTAACCTGGGAATGCGTAAATGCGGCGAAAGAAATTCAATATATGCTGCTGAGTTTGGAGCAGCGGCAACCGCAAGGAAGCTGTTGAAGTAACAAAGGATGGTTATGTTGGTGGTAGTGTTGGTTAAATAACAACAGCATTCGATTGTTAATGTTTGAAGTGTATAGAATTGAAATTTCCTGCTGTGGCGAACCGTGAAAGAACCTTAGAAGGTTGAAAGAAGAAGAGCGATGCACATCTATTTACAAGGTACTGAATATGTACATATCTCGATTGCAGCTTGGGTAATGGCAAACATTTGTGTAACCACTGCCGCATTCTTGGCGCGGTAATAAGTGCGCTGACACTTAACTGCGTACCGCGAAAAAAAGAATATTTTATGTTTGTTCTGTTGCTAAGACATTTACGGGAAGTACTTAAATACTACAATATGTTATTTGGCATGGCAGTGTGAATATGGATTTCACTCGTACTTACGTAGTGCGATTTAAAAGTTTTAAGTTCATGGATCCGAAGAATGTAGTTTTCGTCTTAATTCAAGCGAATTTAATATTTTTGGCATGCAAGACATCATGCATGACAGGTCATCGAACAAGTCATGCAACGAGAAAATGTATTTTTATGTAAAATTTTACGAATTAGGTTCACAAAACATTATCCTTGGGCCACTTTTTCCAAAGAACTTCAACAATTTCGCTATCCTTTGCAAAATTACGGATTTACGCTGTCCAGTATCAGACTGTAGGCCTAAACTCTGGTTTGGTTTTTTCCCAATTTGGAAGAATCCAGCGTCGATCTACGTGGCCGTATTAATTTTTCGGTGATCCCAGACATATACACCAAAGAGGCAGCTTCTCTTCGTACTAACATAAGCCGCTTTTAAATCGACCACGAGGGTAATGCATGACGCTGATCCCATGGTAGTTGGCGCATGTTTCAGAGTCACCCTCCTTCTGGATTAAAAATACGCCTCCCTTCCCTGTTAGCTCCCTCTACTGGTCCCATATAGCTCGCATTGCCACCGAAGTGCTCGAAGCGTGCTTTCCGTCTATCACAACATGATCGATTTCGTTTTTGGTTTTTCGATCTGGAGACAGCCATGTAGCTTGTTTGATCGGACATTTCGTCATGGAGTCTGAATTTCTCGACAGTGGCATTGAAGTCTCCAAGCACGAGTTTGATATGGTGAAGGGGTCAGTGCTCCTAGGTGCACTCCAAATGAGCGAAATGTTGTATAATCGCACTTTGATGACAATTTTGGGGAGCTGTTCGTACACCGGGGTAAACGACGGCACTTGACGCCGAAGTCTCTCTCCCAACAAAAATCTGACACCGAAACTGCGTTCCTTTACATACCAACTGTAATACATATGTACATATCGGTAGGACCCAACTGTATCTTGACTTATTTTTCGTAAAAGGCGGTGGTCTGAGATTTAGGTTTTTTCCGAGGATTTCGACTAGCCCGGTAGAGGTACCTTCTCCATATGACTCCGAACAATCCACGTGCATTTCCTCAAGGTTTAGCCCTTTGAATATTTGTCATAGTCAAATAAAGGGTCTCATCCGAAGTTTTATAGTTCCATTCATTGGAAATTGGTTTTACGTCCCTTATGATGTCTGGATTGCCGCTTTTATGGACTGTGGTTTTATGCAGCCCATTTTAGTAGCTTACCTGCATTATCAAAAAAA
>NW_023458562.1:37019874-37022610 GCF_013731165.1 Rhagoletis pomonella
TTTTTTTGATAATGCGGGTAAGCTACTAAAATGGGCTGCATAAAACCATAGTCCATAAAAGCGGCAATCCAGACATCATAAGGGACGTAAAACCAATTTCCAATGAATGGAACTATAAAACTTCGGATGAGACCCTTTATTTGACTATGACAAATATTCAAAGGGCTAAACCTTGAGGAAATGCACGTGGTTTGTTCGGAGTCATATGGAGAAGGTACCTCTACCGGGCTAGTCGAAATCCTCGGGAAAAAACCTAAATGTCAGACCACCGCCTTTTACGAAAAATAAGTCAAGATACAGTTGGGTCCTACCGATATGTTCATATGTATTACAGTTGGTATGTAAAGGAACGCAGTTTCGGTGTCAGATTTTTGTTGGGAGAGAGACTTCGGCGTCAAGTGCCGTCGTTTGCCCCGGTGTACGAACAGCTCCCCAAAATTGTCATCAAAGTGCGATTATACAACATTTCGCTCATTTGGAGTGCACCTAGGAGCACTGACCCCTTCACCATATCAAACTCGTGCTTGGAGACTTCAATGCCACTGTCGAGAAATTCAGACTCCATGACGAAATGTCCGATCGACTTGGCCGGGTCCCGATATGTGGTAGTCTGTAGCACTAGATTCCAACATAACAAGATCAAACAAGCTACATGACTGTCTCCAGATCGAAACACCAAAAACGAAATCGATCATGTTGTGATAGACGGAAAGCACGCTTCCAGCGGTTCGGCGGCAATGCGAGCTATATGGGACCAGTAGAGGGAGCTAACAGGGAAGGGAGGCGTATTTTTAATTCAGAAGGAGGGTGACTCTGAAACATGCGCCAACTACCATGGGATCAGCGTCATGCATTACCCTCGTGGTCGATTTAAAAGCGGCTTATGTTAGTACGAAGAGAAGCTGCCTCTTTGGTGTATATGTCTGGGATCACCGAAAAATTAATATGGCTACGTAGATCGACGCTGGATTCTTCCAAATTGGGAAAAAACCAAACCAGAGTTTAGGCCTACAGTCTGATACTGGAAAGCGTAAATCCGTAATTTTGCAAAGGATAGCGAAATTGTTGAAGTTCTTTGGAAAAAGTGGCCCAAGAATAATAGTTTGTGAACCTAATTCGTAAAATTTTACCTAAAAATACATTTTCCCGTTGCATGACTTGTTCGATGACATGTCATGCATGTTGTCTTGCATGCCAAAAATATTAAATTCGCTTGAATTAAGACGAAAACTACATTCTTCGGATCCATGAACTTAAAACTTTGAAATCGCACTACGTAAGTACGAGTGAAATCCATATTCACACTGCCATGCCAAATAACATATTGTAGTATTTAAGTACTTCCCGTAAATGTCTTAGCAACAGAACAAACATAAAATATTCTTTTTTTTCGCGCTACGCAGTTAAGTGTCAGCGCACTTATCACCGCGCCAAGAATGCGGCAGTGGTTACACAAATGTTTGAGATTACCCAAGCTGCAATCGAGATATGTACATATTCAGTACCTTGTAAATAGATGTGCATCGCTCTTCTTCCTTCAACCTTCTAAGGTTCTTTCACGGTTCGCCACAGCAGGAAATTTCAATTCTATACACTTCAAACATTAACAATCGAATGCTGTTGTTATTTAACCAACACTACCACCAACATAACCATCCTTTGTTACTTCAACAGCTTCCTTGCGGTTGCCGCTGCTCCAAACTCAGCAGCATATCGTCGTCTCAGAAAACGGATGTCGAATGTTACAAAACACGGTTTTGAGAAAATTGACTTTGAAGTTTAAGGTCGAATTAATCCGAAACTGGACGGTAGATTTTTGTAACTTTTGAAGGAGACGTAGTTGGTGTTATTAGTTTTGATTTCCCATATTTTTACATTTAATATCTCTTAACGTTAATGAGAAAATTTACTTTTCATTCCGTATACATTTGTCGTAAGTAGCGTTTACTCACCACTTTGTTTTGTCCACAGAACATACGACAATAGTAAAGTATCTATTTCAACGACGATGGTATAATTTGATGAAAAAAACAGACATATTTATTAAATAATGATTACTTATTAGAAAAAAGATAACAAAAACATAATCATGTATTTAATAAAAAAAATCTGTACATCTCTTATGCTGTAAATATGTTACGAACTTACGTTTTCTTTATATAAAAACAAAAAACAATACTTAAATTCAGTCTTTTGTACATTTTTATCTCTTTCATTTCATTGGAGACTCAGTGCAAGCTAAAATTTAAAAATTTAAAATTTTAAAATTAGTTACTTAGTTTAATTTTCAATTTTAATTGTATCGTTATAGTAGAGGACCATCCAATTGTCGTAAGTTCAAAGATTTGCGATACATACGACAAATGTTTTATGATTAAAAAAGGATTACATTTGTATGGGAATTTGTCGTATGTGCCACATACGACAAACGTTTTATGATTAAAAAAAAGGTACGTTTGTATGGGAATTTGTCGTATGTGACACATTTTCAGCACATACAACAAAATGCATACCCAATCATTAATATTATGTAACATACGACAAAATGCGCACGAAATATCTCAAAAACTAATGGAGATATAAAAAAATGGATTGCAGAAATCGAAAGAGCATGTCCAACTTAGTAAATCTGCATCAAAATCCCAAAATCGTGATTTTGCACATTCGTCATCCGTTTTCTGAGGCGACGATATATTGAATTTCTTTCGCCGCATTTACGCATTCCCAGGTTACGAA
>NW_023458562.1:37022710-37027841 GCF_013731165.1 Rhagoletis pomonella
GATAGCTGATCAAAGTCAAAATTTTTTCGAATTTGCGCGATTTTTTTTATGGAAATTTTTTTGAAATTTTAAAATATTCTTTTATGTTATGCTGGAGTTATGCTGAAAAATTTGTCGAAATTGTGTGATTTCTATTTTTTTAATTTTTTAAATAACTGGTAGCGACCGCAAAAATTTATTTAAAATTTTTAAATTTTCGTGGATGTCTTTATTTTGTACGTAGAGCAATATCAAATCAAAACTTTGTCAAAATTGTTCGATTTTTTGTAATTCTAAAAATTATTTAAAAATTTTTAATTTCCGGGGATGTGTTTATTTTGTACGTAGAACAAATGTTATAGCTGCTAAAGCCAAATTTTTGTGGAATTTGTGGAATTTTTGTTTCTAATTTATTATTATTATTTTATTATTATTTTTTTTTTAATTTTGAAATTTGCGTGGATGTCTTTATTTTGTACGTAGAAAAAAATTAATGGGTGTACCATGGAAAAATTTAGGCGTTGACATTTTAAGGACCACCCTACTATGCATGTATGTATGGTTATTTGTTGCACCGAGTCAGCGCATTGCATTGCTGAATTTCAAATTGGCGGCTTATAAATCGTTCGCATGCCATTTTGCGTATTTCACGTACATATGTACCTACGCAGACAATGGCATACCACTAGAACACCGGCATTAAGTACAACGAACTAAACACGAGCAACAACACAAATCGACTTACGCATGCGCTGAAATAAATTTAAATTGTGATTTCATGATAAATTCTGTTTTGCTTTGTTGGCGCATTATGCAGTTGTTTTCTTTCATTTTTGTTGTGCTCTTTTTTTGAACTTTTTTACTCAGATGTTGCTGCTGCCGCCCCATTGTTCTACTGATTATGTTTGTTTTTTTCTTTTCACTTTTTATAAGACAATTTTTTCTTTATTTTTTCTGCTCTACTATGCTTAAAGACGCGCGCGTCTATAATGCCCCTATAGCCAGTGGGGTTTCCACACAAACTATCAGCCTATTACGACTTCACATTCGCATTTTCGCCCGCATTAAAGTTTTGCTGGCATATGTATGGGTAAGCGCTCCCAGCTCCACGCCGGCATGCAGCATCCAGTTTTGGCGACTCCTAGGCGCACCGCTGAGTTTTCATTGCAATTTCAATTCGATTGCCGCATTGCTGTTGCGATTTTTGTTTTGCTGTTCTGGTTATTGCCCAGTACATTGGCTTTAATTCCGCTGCAACTGTGTAGATATTGTATCCCTTTATTAGCATCGCGGGCTCGATGATGGCTATGGAGTTGGTGGTAAGGCTGTTGGCGCTGCTACAGTTTCCGCTCCGCCTGTTTCTACCCTTGCTAAGCTCCTGCTGTGTGGCTGCCTATCCATTCGTATTGTTGCTATATGCTTCTGCTGTTGCTTCCATATATTTTGTTGCTGTTGTTGTTGTTGGTATCGTAGACATCCTGCTGTTATAGCTGCTGTTTTCATTGTTATTGCACGCTTGTGACGCTGCCACGCCGCGCCGCGCCGCATTCGGTGTTGTTGTTGTTACTATTGCTATTGCCATTGTTATGGTTATTTTTTCTACGTTCGCGCAGCTTCTGAATCAATTCAATTGTTTTCACCAATTTTACAGTATTGAATTTCTATTCAGCGCAGCGTTACGTTTCCCGATTTGGATTTTGATGGGGTTGAGGCCACTCCAAGCGCGGAAGATGTTGATAATGGTGTTGTTATTACTCTAGTTGATATTCGCATAGTTTCGTTGGAATTTATTGATTTCAATTTTCGTCTTTAATGTGTTGGTGGCACAAGGGAGTGAATAAAATAGAGATGGGCACGGGACTAAATATTTAATCCCGATCCCGCACAAACCGATATTCAATTTTCAAGTCCCGAGCCCGCCCATACCGACGTTTTTCAGGATTGTACCGCGGGTCCCGTCGGTTCCGAAATCTATCACTAAGGAAAATTCACATATCTTTCAAATTAATAAAAAATAAAATAACAAAATTTCTGGCATCTTCCGATTATTTTGTTTTGCTTTGCTGCTCGTTTTCGTCTCAGTACATAAAAAAGTGCATATTTCCTGCATCGAGAAAGATTTTCTGAATTTGCGGCGGTTGCGGTTTCATCGGAGTGTTGGGAAAGGACTTTAGTCCCGTGGGTCCCGATATCCCGCGCCCATCTCTAGAAGAAAGTACATACATACTCGTAGTGAGAAGATTTAAGTGCTGGGAGTAGAAACATTAATACATAGAAGTACATATGTACGAAAGCTTGCGTTGTTTCACCGCAGTTCTTTTTTGTTTTAGCACTCAGTTTAAACATGGTTTCTTGTATTGTTTTCGATTAGTGATCTATGTTAAACCTAAACAACTGATGAATAAATCGCGTTTGATATCTAGAGGTTCCTCACATCTAACATATCAAAAATTGTGTCAGAATTTTGACTCGTCTTAGATGCATTGATATCCTATACGGTATGCCAATCAGACAGATCAATATAGCCTATTAACCAGCGGATGCATGGAAGTCGCTTGTTGGGCATCGAAGAGCTGCTGTGTTCGTCAACCAACACATTGATCTCAAAAGCCCTGTCTTGGCGTAACACAAAAAGTGTTCCCCCGTCTCTTTTTCTTCAATTCGGAAAGGTCATGCAGGCTTAACACAAGTTGTCTATAGTTCCATCGGCATTATTGAGTACAGATACCTATATAGGTAGACCTTCTGAGCTGCGGATAACTTGCGATTCGACAACCTGGAGCGACACGATGCCTCATTTTCCGACGACGACTACCATTCCTAAAGGAGAGAGTAAATAATCTGTCTCGCACTTTCTGGGCTAAATAAACGTGCTACGTCAGCCAACAAAATGAAGCTGTTACTTGTTTTGCTACTTATGCTAGTTTTCAAGCAATTGAGAGCCTGGGCAACGCAATGACCTGCTGCGTAAACTTATTTATAATGTTTCACCTATGCTCTAGAGTGATCCATTGACTTAAGAAAAACATACATCTACTTTAGAATAGTATGGTATATTATGCAAGTGAGGAGTGAAGCTTGCTCACATTAAAGTCGATCTAATTTTCAGATCCTGAATTAATTTTCAGCACGCAGACTAAAGTCGTTTAAAAGCAGACTAGAACTTTCTTGCAGTTATTTTTGGTAATTTTCGAAAGTTCTATTGTCCCTAGAAGTCGCTGATAGAAGTCTATCACTGACTCTGTTAAAACTCAACGTAGAATGACGATTTCACTCTGAATGCCTTTGTAAAATTGGATCTGGTTTGTGATGACTAAATCCCCGATGGTCGTAGTTCTACTTGTGGCCAATCCAGCAGGTACGAAACAATCAAGCCGACACAGCCTCGGGATCCCATAGCAGCCAGTAGAAAATTAGCAAAGTCCAATGAATAGTATCTGTCTTAATGCAATACTGCTATAAGACTAAACACAATACGAAGCTGGCCACGATACTACATCTGCGGCAGCTCAATTATGATTGAAATCGCTGACCTACCAACAAAAAGAAAACAGACTTCCAATCTGGACCACCTGCGTAAAATTCCTGACTTGAATGGCTGCTAGAAATATGTGGAAATCGGAAAAAGTCAGTGAGTACGGGTCCGTCCACATATAAATGGATAGATCCAAACTGAACTGAAGGTTTGGAGATCAAAAACATAAATTTCACTAACAAATTATACGCACAATGACCGTAAGAACTACAATAAATGTACAATAAAGATTTAATTTTGACTTAAAGACTCACCGAGGAGTCCTCTGGTAACATCACCTTATTTGATTTCACCTTGGATGCGCCATTTTGTCTGGGTTATAAGTCATAGCAGATACTCGAGAAGATTGTGATAAATGAGCTCGCTCGTCAGGGCCGTCACTACCCTTGCTGTTAGAAACATCATTCATACACGAGGTATTCCAACTAAAGTTTGTTAAAGTTAATTGTCCACTATTACAGAAGAACGGTAGCTTAGAGAACCCACCTGCCAAATGACTGGGCTACGGACATTCCTACTAGAGGTGGGGCTCAAACGCTATGCAAATACTTGAGTAGTCCACTTGCAAAGTGCGCTATGTAAATTTTATTTAGATTTTTAGTTTTTTGTGGTTAACGTACCAGTATTTAAAGTAGTTTCGTGTCCACTAACAATACAGTGCAAAATCCTTATATGTTCTGAAAAACATAGCATCAAATGTTAGGCTATAATACTTACTGTATGTATATATACACTTACAAAAGTCGCTATAATATTTATTGTACGTATTTATACAAGTTCATGTTATTAGGCTCTAATTTGTCCAAATTTTCAGATAATAAAAAGAAACATACAGTTTGGATGTTACTTGTTGTTTTAGACGTTTTTTTTTAATTTATGGCTTACTATTATAAAATCACATAACGCTGTTTGCAAGTGGACTACTCACTTCTTCAGAGCCTAAGTATTCCCTGAATGGAAGACTTCATCAACCTATGTAGGTCTCCAAAAGCAGAATTATAGGTTGGCTATGGCCATTTGACATCAGTTGTAAGACATAATAGTCTAACCTCCGATTAGGCTGATATTGAAAAGATATTCTTCAACAAAAATTTGATTTTAAGTTACCTCTGCGGCTTTGAAACAATTTTAAGTATTTTTTCAAGGCCATTTGGAAAAAAATTCGAATTCTAGGGTCGCTTTTTAAATTTTTTGGTTAAATCTACATTAACCAATTTTCTTTAAATAGTTCTACTGGACTTTGGAACAAAAAAAAACATAGCGTCTCGAGGCAAAAACATCAATATATCATATTTTAAGAGCCGATGATGCATCGTCATGATGTGACGAACAAAAAATTTAAAAGTGTTCGGCCAAAGAAAAACCACAATTTTTTTGAAACTACCTTTTAACAAGTAATTTTTAAGCAAAAAGCAAAACCGACTTCAATTCTCATATAAAAGTTTAAGACTACCGTTAATTTCTTCATGATCCAAATATCGGATCCGCGCCAAATTAGTATGGGACCACCTTTCCTTAAAAAAGAAATAATTATAGAAATCGTTTAACGTGGTCTAAAGTTATGCGGTAGCATATCGTCGCCTGGCTAAAAGGTTGTCGTATGTTACGCACGTACGT
>NW_023458562.1:37027941-37043566 GCF_013731165.1 Rhagoletis pomonella
AAAATCTGAAATGTGCTAGTCTTCCACGCAAATAACGAAATGTGCTAGTCTTCCACGCAAAAATCTGAAATGTGCTACTCTTCCACGCAAAAATCTGAAATGTGCTAGTCTTCCACGCAAAAATCTGAAATGTACTAGTCTTCCACGCAAATAACGAAATGTGCTACTCTTCCACGCAAAAATCTGAAATGTGCTACTTTTCGACGCGAATAATGAAATGTGCTAGTCTTCCACGCTAATAGTGAAATGTGCTAGTCTTCCACGCGAATAGTGAAATGTGCTACTCTTCGTAGGGACCGACGATATGTACGAAAGCTTGCGTTGTTTCACCGCAGTTCTTTTTATACCCGAGCGCACTTGTGCACAAGGGTATTATAACTTTGTTCACATAACGGTTGTTTGTAACAGGCAAAACGAATCGAGATAGATATAGACAAATGTATACATAAATGATCAGAATGAAAGGAGAAATCGATTAAGCGGTGACTGTCTGTCCGTCCGTCTGTGCACACGATAACTCGAGTAAAAATTGAGATATCTTAACGAAACTTGGTATATGAACTTCTTTTGGGCGTAGGACGGACGGTATTGAAAATGGGCGAAATCGGACAATAACCACGCCTACCTCCCATATAACGGTAATTTTAAGAAATACGAAAACTGCGATATTTTAGTAACTACTGAAGATAATTCACTCAAAATTGATACTTACAATGAGTTTCGGACGGAAAATATGAATTTTATAAATTTTTTTAAAATGGCCGTAGCCACGCCCACTTATGGTTACATGTGTATATCTTGGTAACCGCTACACCAATTTCTTCCAAACTTGGCACAGTTGTTGGCCTTAGTACAGCATACTAAATGGCTAAAAATTTAAAAAATCGGACAATAACCACGCCTACCTCCCATATAACGGTAATTTTCAGAAAACGAAAACTGCGATATTTTAGTAACTACTGAAGATAATTCACTCAAAATTGATATTTGCAATGAGTTTTAGACGACAAATAAGAATATTACAAAATTTTGGCAAATGGGCGTAGCCACGCCCACTTATGGTTACATGTGTATATCTTGGTAACCGCTATACCAATTTCTTCCAAACTTGGCACAGATGTTGATCCTGGTACAGCATACCAAATGGCCGAAAATTTCTAAAATCGGACAATAACTACGCCCACATCCCATATAACGGTAATTTCGAGAAATACAAAATCTTCGATAAATCAGTAAATATTGAAGCTAATTTATCCAAAATTGATGGTTGCAACAATTCTTTAGCAAGAAATACGTTTATGACAAATTTTTGGAAAATGGGCGTAGCACCGCCCACTTGTGATCACATATATGTATCTCGCTAACCGTTCTAGCAATTTGTACCAAGCTCTGTATGGTTATTGTGCTTGCCACATTAAAGCAAACCGTTGAAAATTGTTGAAATCGGACTAAAATTGAGGCCGCTTTTCATATAACGGTAAATTTCAGAAATGCTTGAAATTTCAATATTTCGAAATTTAAGGACGCTAATTTACTTAAAATGTATACACCCCGGCTTATCATGTAGCGGTAGCTTTCGGAAAGGTGGAAAACATATATTTAATACTTGCGCCGGGTATTTAATGTTCGGCTCCGCCCGAACTTAGACTTTCTTACTTGTTTGTTTTAGCACTCAGTTTAAACATGGTTTCTTGTATTGTTTTCGATTAGTGATCTATGTTAAACCTAAACAACTGATGAATAATTCGCGTTTGATATCTAGAGGTTCCTCACATCTAACATATCAAAAATTGTGTCAGAATTTTGACTCGTCTTAGATGCATTGATATCCTATACGGTATGCCAACCAGACAGATCAATATGGCCTATTAACCAGCGGATGCATGGAAGTCGCTTGTTGGGCATCGAAGAGCTGCTGTGTTCGTCAACCAACACATTGATCTCAAAAGCCCTGTCTTAGCGTAACACAAAAAGCGTTCCCCCGTCTCTTTTTCTTCAATTCGGAAAGGTCATGCAGGCTTAACACAAGTTGTCTATAGTTCCATCGGCATTATTGAGTACAGATACCTATATAGGTAGACCTTCTGAGCTGCGGATTACTTGCGATTCGACAACCTGGAGCCACACGATGCCTCATTTTCCGACGACGACGACCATTCCTAAAGGAGAGAGTAAATAATCTGTCTCGCACTCCCTGGGCTAAATAAACGTGCTACGTCAGCCAACAAAATGAAGCTGTTACTTGTTTTGCTACTTATGCTAGTTTTCAAGCAATTGAGAGCCTGGGCAACGCAATGACCTGCTGCGTAAACTTATTTATAATGTTTCACCTATGCTCTAGAGTGATCCATTGACTTAAGAAAAACATACATCTACTTTAGAATAGTATGGTATATTATGCAAGTGAGGAGTGAAGCTTGCTCATATTAAAGTCGATCTAATTTTCAGATCCTGAATTAATTTTCAGCACGCAGACTAAAGTCGTTTAAAAGCAGACTAGACCTTTCTTGCGGTTATTTTTGGTAATTTTCGAAAGTTCTATTGTCCCTAGAAGTCGCTGATAGAAGTCTATCATTGACTCTGTTAAAACTCAACGTAGAATGACGATTTCACTCTGAATGCCTTTGTAAAATTGGATCTGGTTTGTGATGACTAAATCCACGATGGTCGTAGTTCTACTTGTGGCCAATCCAGCAGGTACGAAACAATCAAGCCGACACAGCCTCGGGATCCCATAGCAGCCTGTAGAAAATTAGCAAAGTCCAATGAATAGTATCTGTCTTAATGCAATACTGCTATAAGACTAAACACAATACGAAGCTGGTCACGATACTACATCTGCGGCAGCCCAATTATGATTGAAATCGCTGACCTACCAACAAAAAGAAAACAGACTTCCAATCTGGACCACCTACGTAAAATTCCTGACTTGAATGGCTGCTAGAAATATGTGGAAATGGGAAAAAGTCAGTGAGTACGGGTCCGTCCACATATAAATGGATAGATCCAAGCTGAACTGAAGGTTTGGAGATCAAAAACATAAATTTCACTAACAAATTATACGCACAATGACCGTAAGAACTACAATAAATGTACAATAAATATTTAATTTTGACTTAAAGACTCACCGAGGAGTCCTCTGGTAACATCACCTTATTTGATTTCACCTTGGATGCGCCATTTTGTCTAGGTTATAAGTCATAGCAGATACTCGAGAAGATTGTGATAAATGAGCTCGCTCGTCAGGGCCGTCACTACCCTTGCTGTTAGAAACATCATTCATACACGAGGTATTCCAACTAAAGTTTGTTAAAGTTAATTGTCCACTATTACAGAAGAACGGTAGCTTAGGGAACCCACCTGCCAAATAACTGGGCTACGGACATTCCTACTAGAGGTGGGGCTCAAACGCTATGCAAATACTTGAGTAGTCCACTTGCAAAGTGCGCTATGTAAATTTTATTTAGATTTTTAGTTTTTTGTGGTTAACGTACCAGTATTTAAAGTAGTTTCATGTCCACTAACAATACAGTGCAAAATCCTTATATGTTCTGAAAAACATAGCATCAAATGTTAGCTACTCTAGCAAAAGTGGCTATAATACTTACTGTATGTATATATACATTTACAAAAGTCGCTATAATATTTATTGTACGTATTTATACAAGTTCATGTTATTAGGCTCTTATTTGTCCAAATTTTCAGATAATAAAAAGAAACATACAGTTTGGATGTTACTTGTTGTTTTAGACGTTTTTTTTTTAATTTATGGCTTACTATTATAAAATCACATAACGCTGTTTGCAAGTGGACTACTCGCTTCTTCAGAGCCTAGGTATTCCCTGAATGGAAGACTTCATCAACCTATGTAGGTCTCCAAAAGCAGAATTATAGGTTGGCTATGGCCATTTGAGATCAGTTGTAAGACATAATAGTCTAACCTCCGATTAGGCCGATATTGAAAAGATATTCTTCAACAAAAATTTGATTTTAAGTTACCTCTGCGGCTTTGAAACAATTTTAAGTATTTTTTCAAGGCTATTTGGAAAAAAATTCGAATTCTAGGGTCGCTTTTTAAATTTTTTGGTTAAATCTACATTAACCAATTTTCTTTAAATAGTTCTACTGGACTTTGGGACAAAAAAAAACATAGCGTCTCGAGGCAAAAACATCAATATATCATATTTTAAGAGCCGATGATGCATCGTCATGATGTGACGAACAAAAAATTTAAAAGTGTTCGGCCAAAGAAAAACCACAATTTTTTTGAAACTACCTTTTAACAAGTAATTTTTAAGCAAAAAGCAAAACCGACTTCAATTCTCATATAAAAGTTTAAGAGTACCGTTAATTTCTTCATGATCCAAATATCGGATCCGCGCCAAATTAGTATGGGACCACCTTTCCTTAAAAAAGAAATAATTATAGAAATCGTTTAACGTGGTCTAAAGTTATGCGGTAGCATATCGTCGCCTGGCTAAAAGGTTGTCGTATGTTACGCACGTACGTATGACGCTTATGACAATCTTTTACCCAGGCGATGATATGTACATAAAAAAAATATTCAAAAAATACCTCACCCTTTTTTCAAGTCGGTTAAAAAAATTTAAACTCAGAAGTGGCGGCGAATTTGTTTACTTCATGTGCGTCTTAAAGGAGAATTTCATACATATATACGTATGTATGTATGTGTTTATGTACAAGAGCACATCTTCCTCCACTCCAGTGCCTTTGAAAGTGTTTATTAACACCACCCATCGCCATGCTCCCCTAGCAACATGTTGCGCGTGAACAGCTATCAAACATGTTGCATGACGAACAAGTGCACGACCAAACGAACCTCCCCAAAACAATATGAGCAAAACAACACGATAGCAGCCAGTGGAGCGCCAGCGTCGACGCCAGCGTCAGCAACAGCAGCTGCAACAACAGCTCCACCAACTTGCCGAGCGCCATTGACGACTGGCGTTCGCTGCTGGCTGTGCTTTTACATTGCGCTGCTTTTGCTTCTGCCTTTGCCTTGCTTTGCTTTACTAGTGGCTGCCTTTTTGGCTTGGCGCTGCTTGGTTACCTTTGGGGGCGCGCATGCAGTCCAGTCTTCGTTACGCCGTTATCCGCGTTGGTTGGTCGTTAGAATTAAATTCGCAATCGTGATTGTTGTCGTAGGTAAGCAGCATGGTGCTGGCTCCTCGAGTTTAGTGAGTTTTGTGTTTTTCTCTGTGGCCATTGCTGCCGATATTTTTTAATGCAATAGATGGAGACAGGTGCGCGTCTAACAAAATCGACAAATAAAAGAAGCATCAAATCAAGTAAAGCAATTTGTTGCGAAAAACGAGAAAATTTATAAAAATTAAACAAATCTATAAAGTGTTAAGGAGCTGTGGATTTTACTCAACGATTTGTTATTATTATTTTAATTTTGGCATTCTTTGTCGAATTGCATTGTCTCGCATTTCGCGTGTTAATTTTTTTTGCCTTTCTTTTCCTGCGCAACAACGACGACGTGCCAGTGAGCTGTGCGTAGTGATTTATGCGAAATTTGTTTGTGTGTGAAGCAGCAGCAGACAGCCGCTTTTGTGCGAAAGTTGTTTGTCAGTTGGCGTATGAATTGCTCGATTGAGTGTAAACAAAAAGAAATTTTTAAAAAAAGAAATATTGTGCGAAAAAATTTACTTAAAATTTTGTGAATATTATTGTTGCTATTGAATTCGCGTATTGGAACGTATCGTACCAAAAGACGCGTACGGTGAGTTAATAAGAGAAAAGAGCGAAATTACAATTACAAAAAGCCGGAAAGCGTTGTACATTCTTTGTGACTGACTGCTGTTGCTTTTTGCTGTCTGTGACGCGAATTTGTGGGAGAAAACGTGCAAAGCGGCTTGCGGAAAAGCGGCCCAAAACAAAAAGCCCAAAAAGTATGTATGCAAATTAAGTTTTTATCACCAAATGAGTGTTTATAGAATATGTAAATATTTTAAAATTTTGGTAAAAATTGAAATTTAAGAATTATGGTAATGAACAAATTATAACTTCGCTGTGGAGTTTTGTACGAATTTTAAGGGTATTTTTTCTACAGTAAAGAAGTTAGAAGGAATAACGAAAAGAAAAGGAAAAAAAGAAAAAAATCTCACCTAACAATAATAAACAGTCAGCGAACAAGTAGAAGCGTGTATTCAATAAATATCTAAATACATAGATACAAAGAAGCCAAGCGCATAGAAGTAAAACCGGCTTCGACTGTGGCATTTGAATAATTTTAAATTCTACAAAAGGTCTAAACCATCTTCGCAAAAAAAAAAATCGGTTATGTGTTGCTATACTTTTGGTGGCAGTGTATTTAAATCTACGGCAAATATTTACCGCGAATCCGGATATATGTATTTTTTTTTTTTAAGCGGATGAACAATCCAATTTATTTACGTATGACAGCAATGTTTTTGGTGGAAGCGTAGGTTTCATTTTTAGGTAACAAAACATCGTAGTTTTCTAAAATAGATTGGTAATTAATAAAACGACTCTGAAGATGAGTTATGTTCGAAACGATGGGTGAAATATTTGTAGAATGCAATTCTAAAGGAATCCTCAACGCTTCCCGTATCGACGTCACATCTATTTTTTGGAATTTTTGATGCGTTTTTGCTTGATATCGATGTCGTATTCTTTGCATACTCCGCTCACATTTTCGAAAACTTCGTGAAAATTACTTTGCACTTTGTACCATCTCTTGAAATTCCTGAATAGTCTCCTCCGAAATTTTCAAAGCCTCGGAAATTTTTTGCGTTCTGATTGCAATTGCTTACTCAAAGGAAAAAGGATGGAGTACACTGACTGCATTATTTTGTAAGACATTTAAAATTCCAAAAAGCAGTCAGGAACTGGGAGTTTCGTGTTGCTGAATTGTCGTTTTTCCATACTCGGCATTCACGGTTGTGTTAATACTATGTGGAGCACACTTGGGCTCTGTTTATTTCACCACATCATATCTTTTGCTATAAAAGTACGAGCAATCTATACCAATTCCAAAAGCTACTTCTTGATAGTTCTTGATAAGTTTCCTCAAATCAAATAGCTGATAAACCACCAACTTTTTCGTCCTTTAGTTTGACTTGAGTAGCTCAACGACGACTTAACTTCGTCAAGCACCGTGATGTTGTTGCGACAAGCGTTTAATGCTCTATTCGCTGTTGAGTTGTACCTCCCGACCTTCCAAAAATTCTTACTTTCAGCAAGTTGCCGATTTAATTTACGAGTATGAAGATTTAAAAATTATATCACCAAAGGTGTTTTATTGAGGTCAGCGCCTGATAGAGGAGTTTTAAAATTTTAGTATTTAGTATTGGATAGATAACGCGGAATTTTTAATAGATGCTGGTCCAGCAGTTGAAAATGAAGTGCCAATAATCCTACTGTTCAGTTCAATGAGGTCCATGGCAGGACATTCATCAATCGGTTCTGCAATGGAGAAAACACCGTTCCGAAGAATGTGTTCCCAAAATAATTGGCGGTAGTAAGCTTGGCGATAGGAGTTGTTGTTTTTGTTGCAGCGAAATTACTAAGCCCCGCCTAGGTCGGTTTGTTCATCAGTCGTTGTAGTCAATCTCAACTAATGGTAATTCCAAGAAACGAGCTTTTTCGAAGGGGTCGAACCAAAGAGAGAGGGGTGTCGGCTGAGTGGGATTGAGATTAAATGTGAAAAGCTGGTTGGTGTCATGACGGAGTTCCCCAAATTCTGGACACTCATTGGGAATATTGAGGGTTGAGTGGAGAAAAGTAGCTGTTATAATATCCTGACCGTAATTGGGCTAGAGTAACGCGGATCTATCATGGTAGTCCAAGCTCAGAGTCTGCAATAGGTGGAAATTGGGCTCCTATCAAGGCATTCATAGGTCGAGAGTCGTGGTAGGTGGTGACCGACTCACCATGAATTGGTCAGTTGAAATCTGGACCGCGTCCATGTACTCGAAAAGATGCCTTCTGACGTGCCTGGGTGGAAGCTCTTCCTCAAGCAGATGTTTGTTGGTTTGTTTACGCCTGTGAGCGCCCACCAGAAACTGCTTGCTGAGTATTTTGAGGTGAATAGTTCACAATCGGTCAGCCAAATACCTTGTTTTGTTGGGGAGAGGATTCGAAGAAGTGTCTTCTGATGATTTGCATTGAGTACCTACTAAAACGACAGATAGCCAATTCATCCGAATTGGTCCCACTTTGCGCCACACGAAATTTCCCAGCCATTCGCTTTTAGAAGAATATCTTTGCTTTAGTCTGCTCTATGCATACTGTTTCTCGGAAATGTAATACCTCTGGGTATTTGCGACATTCAAACGGTACTTTAATAATATCACTGCTTGTTTCCCGATTTAAGCTACTTAAGAAGTGCAACATAGAGCTTTCTATTTCTAAATAATTTTCTTCTTTTTTGTCGCTGAATCCGAATTGGGAGTCCCATAATTCTTCAAAGTCATCTCGAGGTCATGCCAAGGTCAAATTCAGAAGAATTGAATTTCCCTACTTGACCTTAAAATAACCATGAACCTGACGTGATGGAGGCTAACAGACCTCGGATTTGCACTCAGGGCAGAAACTTTTTTTTTGTAAACCTGTGTTATTATAGCAGGATAAAAATTTTTCAAGTCATCTGTAACTATTATTCGAAGACTTTCGAGGGCAAGTTTTGTGGGAGCAAGGTACATATTAGGGCTGTTCAGGATCTTGTGTTTATGCATATTCGTTACAATTGTAAATTCACAACAATAAAAGGTTGCCATGGCAGCAAGAATAAAATTTGCAAATGCAATTCCAACTGCAAATCCAAGACCGCTTCCTCAACATCCTGAACAGCCCTATTGTTTACCAACTTTGCCGCCATACTGATTGCATAGATTATCTCAGTCTGGCAAACACTACAGTAGCCTAAAGGAATCTGAGGCTCAATTTCAGATTGTCGTGAGGGATCGTATTCTTTTACTTCAGACAGAAATGTAGAAACTCATTGTAAAGGCAGTAGGTGAATTCTTTATTTGTACTTTTATTGGAGCTCCAAAATTTAGAGTGTGCAAAAAATTTTTGTGAAAATGAGTCGTCTTATTATTTCCATGCGAACCGATTGGCTTTAAATTATTTCATAAGCTTATTGAGAATTGAAGACATATGCGTTAGGCGAAAGATATAATAACTCGCCTGATATGCTGTAGTACTTTTACTTGACCATTTGCATTACTCTCTTTGGGCGGCTAATTATGCTGAGAGTTAAAGAAGGGTGTTATATTAACTGTATCCTCTTAAATAAAGTATTATGGAACTCTCGTATAAAAAAAATTTATTGTAAGTAAACCACCTGAATTCAATATTAATATGTAATTAATTAATGCAAAACAACAACTACTTCTAGGCACAGCCAAATAAAGTCCGAAGCATAAAGTTTAGCTGAGATTTTTGTTAACAAAACAGTAATTAACTAATTGAGAGAGTAAATAAATAATGAAAACGAGGCATAAGCGACAGAGTGCGAGGCATAGCCAACGCACAAGCACAATAGGCAAGACATCCACAATGCGGTAGCAAAAACAACAATGGACGGCAGGTGCGTGTACACTTGTCACATTTTGAGTGTTGGCGACAGTAACAACAGAAACAACAAACAAAAAAAAACATGAAAAGCAAAGTAAAGAATATGTGTAAAGAGAATGGGAAAACCAGCAAATAATTTCTGTTTTTCCTTTGTAACCGAATTGCTTTAATGCTTCCGTTCTTCGTTGTTTTTGTGGTTTTTATTCTAGGCTAGCGTGTGACACTTCCTACCACTTCTGTGCTGCTTCCTGCTACCTTTCATAATTAAAACCACAGGCTTTTGCGTGAAGAGTGCTGTTGTGTAGACAAAAAATAGTAAATTTTTTTCAGTGTTTTTTTTACATTGTGTTTGCTTATTTATATTTATTATACATATACAATAGGGTGGTCCTTAAAAATATCAACATCATGGGTCAGCCCTTTATTTTTTTCTACGTACAAATTTTCATCGAATTTTCAACTTTTCTTAATTTTAATTTTGTTGTTTAAAATTTTCAACTTTTCGTGCATGCCTTTCTTTTGTGCGCAGAACAAATTAAAGCGGTGCCCATACAAAATTTAGACGCTGACATTTTTAAGTACCACCCTAATGTAATATTTTTTTTCCAGCATTCCGCTCGTCTTTTGCCGTTATTTAACACTTACTTTGTTCTCGCAAGTTTTTTGTTTTTGGCATTGTTTTGTTTTCTTTTTTGTGTGTGTTTTGCTTGCTGCTATGGCAGCACCTAATTTTGTTTTGTCCACACAGGATACAAAGAATAATGCCTCCATACAAAAAAAAAGATTTCACCCACATTTAAATTTGCTGCATAAAAATGTAGACATGCAAATGCCAGTAGAAAAGTCTTAAGTAAAAGGAAGCGACAAAAAATACATGTTGCCGGCGCTCAAAAACAAAAACTCAAAAGCTGGAAAAAGTCATTCATTTTTGTGTGTGGCGGCTGCCTACTTTTTTGCTTTTGTGATAGCGCCTGTTGGCGACAATTGTGTGATGGCAAAACACAAAATATGCTTCTAGACTTTTGTATGTAGTAAAGCTGTCTGTAAAATGGGCCAGAAGTGGGTGGAAAAAAATGTGACAAGTGACGGCATTCGTTGTTTATCGATTTGACTTTGTTGAAATTTTCTTTGATCATAGTAAATACTCCTCATTGAGTGGGTGAGGTGGACCTTACGCCTGTGTGTAGGCTTTGAAGTTGTTGACTTTTTTTAATTAGATTGCAGGATAACTTCTTGTTTCACTCCATTGAAACTTTTTTGAGCATTTTTTGTCGAAAGTGCATTTTTTTTTGTAAATTTATTTTGCATTTTGTTTTAGAATTTTTTCACCTTAACTTCGTCCATAACAGGTATTTTTAAAAAATTGTAAAACAATAAAAAACTTTCTTTCGTAACTTTCAAAAATAGCTTGTTTACGCGGTTCAATTATGGGCTGGTGTTAGAGAGTAGTTAACGCCACACATTATTTATTTCTCTATATCCTGGCAGCTCCATCAAATCCAGTCCTATACAGTAAAAGTTGGTGGTACGCGCCTTGGTGTAGTCACACCAAAGGAGAGAGGACTATAGTTTTTTCCCGGCCGGGGACGGAAGAAGATGGTTTTTTCATAGAATAAGTAGCTTGAAAAGGGATGAAAGCTTTGAAAAAGCGCCTTCAAGCTCCATTGAGTTTGCTTCGAGAGAATGCCTACCCCTCAGAAGTAGGCAACAGTAAAATCTGGGAGAAACTTATCGGAACAAACCAAAATAAACTCCAAATTTGGGTGATAGAAGTATAATATACGTAATTCTAGCTCAAAGCCCACCGAGAACGAGATGAGAATTTTGATACACGATAGCCCTGGGCTGTTGGAATAGCATGCTACCGCTTAAGTAGGTTGATGTTTGAAGAAAAAGAACTAAGTTGTGGAACTTCAAAGAAGCATCCAGCAAAAAGAGATTCTTTTCGACAAAGCAATCAACCACCAAACAAGGAAAGAAACAACCGTGTGGTTCAAGAAACAATCAAATTAGTATGGGACCACCCGTGAGGTAAACCTTTCCTTTAAAAAAAGAATTATAGAAATCGGTTAATATAATCCAAAGTTATGTATGTTATATACATTAAAAAAAATATATATATTCTGAAGAATTCCATTTTGTGAAGTCGGTTAAAAAAGAGATAAACTAAGAAAACAAGAACGAAAGAAATAGCTTTGAACAAGCGAGAAAAGGAAAAATACCAATTCTTTGAGGAACTAAAGTCGACCTTGCAGGTAACAGCCAGCTTAAGCTTAAGGCGATAGTCGAGCTCCCTAATATGGTCTGCCCGACTGCGAGTAACTAACGTTAAAATGCTGTAAGGCGAATTCGAGAAAAGGAAAACTTAAGAGCACATACTACGCTATCCTAAGAGAACTCGAAAACAATAACCGAACTGGCCCGCATAAAAATTTTCTAGGTGCATAGCAGAATAAGGCTATGGGTAAACATAATCCCAGGAGATTTGACCTCCAGATCAATGGAATATGAAATCAAGAGGTGGCCAAGTGTTAGACAACGCTGCTAGGTTTGGAGAAGCTATTATTAACAACAGCCAACAGCCAGAGAACACTTTTCGAAGGCCAGCAAGCGAAAAAACCACCATGGATATAGACAAAGACAAAAATAACGACAGAGATGAAGATTAAGTAAAAGACGCAACCAAATGCAAAGGCTAAGCCAATTACAGAGGTTAAGATTGAGATTGAGGGGAAAATGAGGTTGTATAAGATGAGGTGGCGATGATAATGAAAATAAAGACAAAGAAAAAGATGCAGATTAAAATGAAGATGAAGATGAATATGAACATGAACATGAAGATGAAGATGGCTCCATCTGGAGATGGAGATGGAAATGAAGATGAAATCGGCGATGTGTATAAAAATACAAAAAGATAAAGTCCAACACAAAGACAGATCTTAGAAAAAGATGAAGATGCAAATGAAGCTGAAGGTGACAGTTACGGTGAAGATGAAGATAACAAAAAACATAAGATGAACACGAAAATGAATATAAATATAAAAGTAAAGTTGATTGTGACGATAAAGATGAATATAATGGTAAAGATAAGAATAAACAGACAAATACAGAAAAATATAAAGACGAATATAAAGGCAAAGGCAGAGCCAAATGCTAAGGCCAAACTCAAAGAGAAAATTATTATTTTTAACTCCCTGCAGTCCGCGCGTAGGGGCTACGCGTGCCACGTTTTTTTGTTGTTTTATTATTACTGATTTCCACATTATTTTCAACCAAATTTCCCCAACATAACTTTCCATAAAAAAAAAAATGTTTTAAACTGCATTTTCCCTCATTTCCTAATTTATTACGACTTAACTTTAATAACCGGCATAATTTCCGTCACCTTTGTTGCTGCGATTCACGCCATTCTCAAGAATCTCCCTCTCTCTCTCTCTCTCTCTTTCTGAAATCATACCTCGAATTCCTGTGAGCACTCCTCTTCGGCAGTTTGCTGTTCTGCAGCTGACATTTTGTTTACAAAACATTTTAATTCATTCGCCTTTAACATAAATTGCAAATGTTCGCAACTCTTCCGCGGTGGAGCTTGTGCTTTATTTGGTTTTCTTATCGGCCAAAGCAAATATCTGCGTTTTCCTCTGCTCTCAGTTGCCTTTTAAAGTGGAGTTATGTTGCGTTGCATATTTGTTTTTATTGTTCGCAACCTACCACGCTTCGCTAGAGAATTTCTTCGCAGGCTGGTGACCTTCTCCACCCAATCCCTCGCTCTGCTGAATGCTATGCGTTTTTTTCACATTTTTTTATTATCATTTTTCGCACGCACACTCAATTCGACGACCATTCGTATGGTTTCTATAGAATAATTCTAAAAACAAGCCAGTATTTTTTTTAGCATTTTTATTATTATTGCTATTGTTAGCATTGTCACATAGTCGTACCTGTTTTTTGTCACATTGTTTTTTATTATCCCACACTGCTATTGTTGAATCAATTTCCGCTGCCATTTGTTGGTAGCAGCGACGTTGACTGAATCGTTTGGACGTTAGCGATGCTGCTGTTAAAAATCGATAAAGGACATTGTCGTTTGCTTGCGCTCTTTCACTGCCTTCCTCACGGTCTTTTATGTATATTCTCTCACGCCCTGCCTCTTTCTCTCTCACTTTATTTCTACCTCAATGCTCTCACACAGCTGATTTTAGCAAATTTTCTCGAGCGCTCTTCGCCCGTACTACACAACGTATTTTGAATGAGTCCTTTGAATTTGCTTTGTTTGTTATTTCTGCAACATTTTAGCAAGGCTTTCAACATTGTTGCCTATAAAATAGTATTCTTAATGGCAAAAAACCCACCCTCATCTGCCGTCACCTGTCCTTCTGCTTAGCTCATTCTATCATTATTTTCTCTCACATTTCAATACTATTTTTGACATTTTACAAATCTTCATTTCCTCAACTTAAGCCTCATTCGCCAGTCAATGGTGTGTAAATATTTGTAATTGTGTGCTTCGGAGTGTGAAATTATTACCAACGCCTTGGGTTTGTCTGTCTATGTGTTATTAGGCTTTCAACGAGTAGACAGATGAGCACCACTTGTTGATGATGCTATGTACCAAGTATAAATTTGTGTGCGATTCATTGTTTGTATAGGAGTGCTAGTTTGTCTGAGAGATTTGCACGGATTTTCATTTCAGAGTACATTGCGCTTCATTATGCCGCCTTCAGTGCGAGCTCGTCGCGCTTCCCCCGTATTTACACAAAAATTTATGAAAAAAATTAATAGGTCGACGGCTTGTGACCATTGATTACCATCAATTACCACCTGTGTATGTTTTAGACGTTGATACAACCCCGAGAAAAATCCAACAACTCAGAACGGTGTTTGTCGGCAATCGTCTATCCTTTTCTGAGTACGTGGACCCTGGGATCTTCTCCATCCGACCTCAAGATCGTCTGTCTCTACAGAAGGCCCCATTTTATTCGAATAGTAACTTAATTTGCAGTGTCCTGTCAGGTAGCTAGTAAGAGTTCTAAGACCATACCGGCTAGGCTCAAGTAGTCTTGCGGAGTTGCTATTGAAAGAAGTTATAATTCTCTTTGATTGTCTCATTCCCTTTGACTGCGTTCAAACCCGCGGACGCACCAAAGCGTTATTCTTTTGTGGGCTCACAGGTGGCTAAAAAGAGTTTTACAGTTGTCCACAAGCCTTGACGTCATTCGAAATGAATCTAGGCTCCTTAACGCTACCCGACTATTCTACATAATATTTATTGTAGCCCGATTTGCCATTACACGAAAGCATTCGCGAACACATTTCGCCTGGAATGTGGTTGGGTATGTGCCCAGTAGCAGACTTTTCGGGTTTCTTGGTCCAAGTACGCTTATGCCAGTACTACTGCCATCCATCTTAGATCCGTCGGTATATCATATTTGACACCCTTCGTTAAGTGCCCTTTATTTTCTTTTCTCCGAATTCAACTATACATATCTTTTATTGAAATTCGATTATATACCGCCAAATATTCGGATTCCGCAAAGAAGCGGCCGAAATTTTTATTTATTTTGAGAGAACATTACATCATTTATATTTATTTGCTTATTTATCAAAGAAAAAATATGCAAACATGCAATTGCATTATACCTAGGCAAGCTTTGGAATCGTTGGAAATTATATCTTTGTACAATGTGCTAATTTGAATGACCTTCACCGAAGTGGCAACCTCATTATCACTTCGAAATGAATGGAATAAACACCTAAATTTTTATAACAAGCTTCAAGCTTAAGCTGTTGATGAATTATACATAACTAATTATGAAACAATTCTTTTACTCATAAACAAATTAGTGATAATTAAATTAATACTTTCAATATTCGCTTTGGAGTGTTCAGAAAGTACTATATGTATGTATGTAAATATATCCGGAAAAATTCTAACAAAACCATATTTATTATTATGTAGCTACATTCTTATAAAAAATAAATGAAACAAAAAGAAAAAAAGAGCCAGAAAAACTTGCATAAATTATTACTAAGCCACATCGCTTTGGTAAGAAGATTTTCA
>NW_023458562.1:37043666-37055567 GCF_013731165.1 Rhagoletis pomonella
ACTATAACTACCCTGTTACTAATAGAAAATTCAATCGTAGTGAAATCTTATTTATTGTCAATATTATTGTGGCTTATTAACATTTGTTTCCATATTGTTATTGAGCTTTGTAGCACTATTATGTTTTTAGGGAAAAGGGAAAAAGCAACAAAGTCTGAGCGGTAGAAGTTACCAAAAAAACAGTTATATCGTTGGAAAAGCAAGGCCAGAGGCAGTGAACCACAGACGGGATTGCAGCAGCAAAAATCACTGGGGAATAGATGCATAGTTAAATACGTAGTTCTTGTTTAAATCTTCCATCTAAACTTACCAAGAAAACAGTTATATCGTTGAAAAAGCAAGGCCAGTGGCAGTGAACCACAGACGGAATAGCAGCGGAAGGAAGCACCGACCAAAATAACTACAAATCCTTGGGGAGAACTCTAAACCGATGTTTTTTTGCCGAATTAATGTTGAAATTTCTAATTTAATTTTCAGTTGCCAACGATAAGAATAGAGTAAATGTCAAAGAATTGTTCAGTGATTGCAAATCGGTTTTGGAATAGGGAATGAGGTAGTTTAGTACTTTTTTAAAGGCGATAAAATGTAGTTTTTTCAAGAGGGAAACACTGATATAGCTAAGGGAGCCAAGATGGCGGATTAGAGCGAGAACGCTGTCAATATCCAACACCTTGTATTATTCCACCATGCATAATAATAAATATTGTTTTGTTAGAATTTTTCCGGATATATTTACATACATACATATAGTATTTTCTGAACACTCCAAAGCGAATATTGAAAGTATTAATTTATTTATCACTAATTTGTTTATGAGTAAAGAATTGTTTCATAATTAGTTATGTATAATTCATCAGCAGCTTAAGCTTGAAGCTTGTTATAACAATTTAGGTGTTTATTCCATTCATTTCGAAGTGATAATGAGGTTGCCACTTCGGTGAAGGTCATTCAAATTAGCACATTGTACAAAGATATAATTTCCAACGCTCCAAAGCTTGCCTAGGTATAATGCAATTGCATGTTTGCATATTTTTTCTTTGATAAATAAGCAAATAAATATAAATGATGTAATGTTCTCTCAAAATAAATAAAAATTTCGGCCGCTTCTTTGCGGAATACGAATATTTGGCGGTATATAATCGAATTTCAATAAAAGATATGTATAGTTGAATTCGCAGAAAAGAAAATAAAGGGCACTTAACGAAGGGTGTCAAATATGATATACCGACGGATCTAAGATGGATGGCAGTAGTACTGGCATAAGCGTACTTGGACCAAGAAACCCGAAAAGTCTGCTACTGGGCACATACCCAACCACATTCCAGGCGAAATGTGTTCGCGAATGCTTTCGTGTAATGGCAAATCGGGCTACAATAAATATTATGTAGAATAGTCGGGTAGCGTTAAAGAGCCTAGATTCATTTCGAATGACGTCAAGGCTTGTGGACAACTGTAAAACTATTTTTAGCCACCTGTGAGCCCACAAAAGAATAACGCTTTGGTGCGTCCGCGGGTTTGAACGCAGTCAAAGGTAATGAGACAATCAAAGAGAATTATAACTTCTTTCAATAGCAACTCCGCAAGACTACTTGAGCCTAGCCGGTATGGTCTTAGAACTCTTACTAGCTACCTGACAGGACACTGCAAATTAAGTTACTATTCGAATAAAATGGGGCCTTCTGTAGAGACAGACGATCTTGAGGTCGGATGAAGAAGATCCCAGGGTCCACGTACTTAGGAAAGGATAGACGATTGCCGACAAACATCGTTCTGAGTTGTTGGATTTTTCTCGGGGTTGTATCAACGTCTAAAGCATACACAGGTGGTAACTGATGGTAATCAATGGTCACAAAGCCGTCGACCTATTAATTTTTTTCATAAATTTTTGTGTAAATACGGGGGAAGCGCGACGAGCTCGCACTGAAGGCGGCATGATGAAGCGCAATGTACTCTGAAATGAAAATCCGTGCAAATCTCTCAGACAAACTAGCACTCCTATACAAACAATGAATCGCACACAAATTTATACTTGGTACATAGCTTCATCAACAAGTGGTGCTCATCTGTCTACTCGTTGAAAGCCTAATAACACATAGACAGACATACCCAAGGCGTTGGTAATAATTTCACACTCCAAAGCACACAATTACAAATATTTACACACCATTGACTGGCGAATGAGGCTTAAGTTGAGGAAATGAAGATTTGTAAAATGTCCAAAACAGTATTGAAATGTGAGAGAAAATAATGATAGAATGAGCTAAGCAGAAGGACAGGTGACGGCAGATGAGGGTGGGTTTTTTGCCATTAAAAATACTATTTTATAGGCAACAATGTTGCAAGCCTTGCTAAAATGTTGCAGAAATAACAAACAAAGCAAATTCAAAGGACTCATTCAAAATACGTTGTGTAGTACGGGCGAAGAGCGCTCGAGAAAATTTGCTAAAATCAGCTGTGTGAGAGCATTGAGGTAGAAATAAAGTGAGAGAGAAAGAGGCAGGGCGTGAGAGAATATACATAAAAGACCGTGAGGAAGGCAGTGAAAGAGCGCAAGCAAACGACAATGTCCTTTATCGATTTTTAACAGCAGCATCGCTAACGTCCAAACGATTCAGTCAACGTCGCTGCTACCAACAAATGGCAGCGGAAATTGATTCAACAATAGCAGTGTGGAATAATAAAAAACAATGTGACAAAAAACAGGTACGACTATGTGACAATGCTAACAATAGCAATAATAATAAAAATGATAAAAAAAATACTGGCTTGTTTTTAGAATTATTCTATAGAAACCATACGAATGGTCGTCGAATTGAGTGCGAAAAATGATAATAAAAAAATTTGAAAAAAAACGCATAGCATTCAGCAGAGCGTGGGAGTGGGTGGAGAAGGTCACCAGCCTGCGAAGAAATTCTCTAGCGAAGCGTGGTAGGTTGCGAACAATAAAAACAAATATGCAACGCAACATAACTCCACTTTAAAGGGCAACTGAGAGCAGAGGAAAACGCAGATATTTGCTTTGGCCGATAAGAAAACCAAATAAAGCACAAGCTCCACCGCGGAAGAGTTGCGAACATTTGCAATTTATGTTAAAGGCGAATGAATTAAAATGTTTTGCAAACAAAATGTCAGCTGCAAAACAGCAAACTGGAGAAGAGGAGTGCTCAAAGGAATTCGTGGTATGATTTGAGAAAGAGAGAGAGAGAGAGGGAGAGAGATTCTTGAGAATGGCGTGAATCGCAGCAACAAAGGTGACGGAAATTATGCCGGTTATTAAAGTTAAGTCGTAATAAATTAGGAAATGAGGGAAAATGCAGTTTAAAACATTTGAAATGGGGAACTTGCATTTGGGGAAATTTGGTTGAAAATAATGTGGAAATCAGTAATAATAAAAAAACAAAAAAAAACTAGGCACGAGTTAAAAATAATAATTTTCTCTTTGAGTTTGGCCTTAGCATTTGGCTCTGCCTGTGCCTTTATATTCGTCTTTATATTTTTCTGTATTTGTCTGTTTATCCTTATCTTTACCAATATATTCATCTTTATCGTCACAATCAACTTTACCTTTATATTTATATTCATTTTCGTGTTCATCTTATGTTTTTTCTTATCTTTATCTTCACCGTAACTTTCACCTTCATTTGCATCTTCATCTTTTTCTAAGATCTGTCTTTGTGTTGGACTTTATCTTTTTTTATTTTTATACACATCGCCGTTTTCATCTTCATTTCCATCTCCATCTCCAGATGGAGCCATCTTCATCTTCATGCTCATGTTCATATTCATCTTCATCTTCATTTTAATCTGCATCTTTTTCTTTGTCTTTATTTTCATTATCATCGCCACCTCCTCATCTTATACAACCTCATGTTCCCCTCAATCTCCATCTTAACCTCTGTGTTTGGCTTAGCCTTTGCATTTGGTTGCGTCTTTTACTTAATCTTCATCTCTGTCGTTATTTTTGTCTTTGTCTATATCCATGGTGGTTTTTTCGCTTGCTGGCCTTCGAAAAGTGTTCTCTGGCTGTTGGCTGTTGTTATTAATAGCTTCTCCAAACCCAGCAGCGTTGTCTAACACTTGGCCACCTCTTGATTTCATATTCCATTGATCTGGAGGTCAAATCTCCTGCGATTATGTTTACCCATAGCCTTATTCTGCTATGCACCTAGAAAATTTGTATGCAGGCCAGTTCGGTTATTCTTTTCGAGTTCTCTTAGGATAGCGTAGTATGTGCTCTTAAGTTTTCCTTTTCTCGAATTCGCCTTACAGCATTTTAACGTTAGTTATTCGCAGTCGGGCAGACCATATTAGGGAGCTCGACTATCGCCTTAAGCTTAAGCTGGCTGTTACCTGCAAGGTCGACTTTAGTTCCTCAAAGAATTGGTATTTTTCCTTTTCTCGCTTGTTCAAAGCTATTGCTTTCGTTCTTCTTTTCTTAGTTTATCTCTTTTTTAACCGACTTCACAAAATGGAATTCTTCAGAATATATATATTTTTTTTATGTATATAACATACATAACTTTGGATTATATTAACCGATTTCTATAATTCTTTTTTTAAAGGAAAGGTTTACCTCACGGGTGGTCCCATACTAATTTGATTGTTTCTTGAACCACACGGTTGTTTCTTTCCTTGTTTGGTGGTTGATTGCTTTGCCGAAAGGAATCTCTTTTTGCTGGATGCTTCTTTGAAGTTCCACAACTTAGTTCTTTTTCTTCAAACATCAACCTACTTAAGCGGTAGCATGCTATTCCAATAGCCCAGGGCTATCGTGTATCAAAATTCTCATCTCGTTCTCGGTGGGCTTTGAGCTAGAATTACATATATTATACTTCTATCACCCAAATTTGGAGTTTATTTTGGTTTGTTCCGATAAGTTTCTCTCAGATTTTACTGTTGCCTACTTCTGAGGGGTAGGCATTCTCTCGAAGCAAACTCAATGGAGCTTGAAGGCGCTTTTTCAAAGCTTTCATCCCTTTTCAAGCTACTTCTTCTATGAAAAAACCATCTTCTTCCGTCCCCGGCCGGGAAAAAACTATAGGCCTCTCTCCTTTGGTGTGACTACACCAAGGCGCGTACCACCAACTTTTACTGTATAGGACTGGATTTGATGGAGCTGCCAGGATATAGAGAAATAAATAATGTGTGGCGTTAACTACTCTCTAACACTAGCCCATAATTGAACCGCGTAAACAAGCTATTTTTGAAAGTTACGAAAGAAAGTTTTTTATTGTTTTACAATTTTTTAAAAATACCTGTTATGGAGGAAGTTAAGGTGACAAAAATTCTACAAAACTTGCAAAATAAATTTACAAAAGGACTCTCAAGGCGAAATTATACATAAAAATTGCACCTTCGGCAAAAAAAAGCTCAAATTTCAACCCACTGGAAAAAATTGCAATGGAGTTGAACAAGAAGTTGTCCTGCAATCAAATTAAAAAAAAAACACAACTTCAAAGCCTACACACTGGCGCAAGGTCCACCTCACCCACTCAATGCGGAGTATTTACTATGATCAAAGAAAATTTCCACAAAGTCAAATCGATAAACAACGAATGCCGTCACTTGTCACATTTTTTTCCACCCACTTTTGGCCCGCTTCGCAGACAGCTTTACTACATACAAAAGTCTAGAAGCATATTTTGTGTTTTGCCATCACACAATTGTCGCCAACAGGCGCTATCACAAAAGCCAAAAAGTGGGCAGCCGCCACACACAAAAATGAATGAATTTTTCTTGCTTTTGAGTTTTTGTTTTTGAGCGCCGGCAACATGTATTTTTTGTCGCTTCCTTTTACTTAAGACTTTTCTACTGGCATTTGCATGTCTACATTTTTATGCAGCAAATTTAAATGTGGGTGAAATCTTTTTTTTTTGTATGGAGGCATTATTCTTTGTATCCTGTGTGGACAAAAAAAAATTAGGTGCTGCCATAGCAGCAAGCAAAACACACAAAAAAAAAAAGACAAAACAATGCCAAAAACAAAAAACTTGCGAGAACAAAGTAAGTGTTAAATAACGGCAAAAGACGAGCGGAGTGCTGGAAAAAAATATTACATTAGGGTGGTACTTAAAAATGTCAGCGTCTAAATTTTGTATTTTGCTTTATTTTGTTCCGCGCAGAAAAGAAAGGCATGCACGAAAAGTTGAGAATTTTAAACAACAAAATTAAAATTAAGAAAAGTTGAAAATTCGTTGAAAATTTGTACGTAGAAAAAAATAAAGGGCTGACCCATGATGTTGATATTTTTAAGGACCACCCTATTGTATATGTATAAAAAACATAAATAAGCAAACACAATGTAAAAAAAACCACTGAAAAAAAGTTGCTATTTTTTGTCTACACAACAGCACTCTTCACGCAAAAGCCTGTGGTTTTAATTATGAAAGGTAGCAGGAAGCAGCACAGAAGTGGTAGGAAGTGTCACACGCTAGCCTAGAATAAAAACCACAAAAACAACGAAGAACGGAAGCGTTAAAGCAATTCGGTTACAAAGGAAAAACAGAAATTATTTGCTGGTTTTCCCATTTTCTTTACACATATTATTTACTTTGCTTTTCATGTTTTTTTACTTTTATTGTTTCTGTTGTTATTGTCGCCAACACTCAAAATGTGACAAGTGTACACGCACCTGCCGTCCATTGTTGTTTTTGCTACCGCATTGTGGATGTCTTGCCTATTGTGCTTGTACGTTGGCTATGCCTCGCACTCTGTCGCTTATGCCCCGTTTTCATTATTTATTTACTCTCTCAATTAGTTAATTACTGTTTTGTTAACAAAAATCTCAGCTAAACTTTATGCTTCGGACTTTGTTTGGCTGTGCCTAGAAGTAGTTGTTGTTTTGCATTAATTAATTACATATTAATATTGAATTCAGGCGGTTTACTTACAATACATTTTTTTTATACGAGAGTTCCATAATACTTTATTTAAGAGGCTACAGTTAATATAACACCCTTCTTTAACTCTCAGCATAATTAGCCGCCCAAAGAGAGTAATGCAAATGGTCAAGTAAAAGTACTACAGTATATCAGGCGAGTTATTATATCTTTCGCCTAACGCATATGTCTTCAATTCTCAATAAGCTTATGAAATAATTTAAAGTCAATCCGTTCGCATGTAAATAATAAGACGACTCATTTTCACAAAAATTTTTTGCACACTCTAAATTTTGGAGCTCCAATAAAAGTACAAATAAAGAATTCACCTACTGCCTTTACAATGAGTTTCTACATTTCTGTCTGAAGTAAATGAATACGATCCCTCACGACAATCTGAAATTGAGCCTCAGAGTCCTTTAGGCTACTGTAGTGTTTGCAAGACTGAGATAATCTATGCAATCAGTATGGCGGCAATGTTGGTAAACAGTAGGGCTGTTCAGGATGTTGAGGAAATGATCTTGGATTTGCAGTTGGAATTGCATTTGCAAATTTTATGCTTGCTGCCATGGCAACCTTTTATTGTTGTGAATTTACAATTGTAACGAATATGCATAAACACAAGATCCTGAACAGCCCTAATATGTACCTTGCTCCCACAATACTTGCCCTCGAAAGTCTTCGAATAATAGTTACAGATGACTTGACAAATTTTTATCCTACTATAACACAGGTTTACAAAAAAAAAGTTTCTGCCCTGAATGCAAATCCGAGGTCTGTTAGCCTCCATCACGTCAGGTTCATGGTTATTTTAAGGTCAAGTAGGGAAATTCAATTCTTCTGAATTTGACCTTGGCATGACCTCGAGATGACTTTGAAGAATTATGGGACTCCCAATTCAGATTCAGCGACAAAAAAGAAGAAAATTATTTGTATTGAATAAATTTGTGGTCCTATTTGACCCTCAAATGACCTCGAACCTGACATTATGGAGGCTAACATACCGCGGATTCGGATTCAGTGAGTCCAAACCCCTCTATTACTTGTATGAATTTTCATATTTATTCAATGAATTTTTCCCTCCTTGACCTTCAAATGACGTCGAACCTGATGTGATGAAGAAAGCTCTATGTTGCACTTCTTAAGTAGCTTAAATCGGGAAACAAGCAGTGATATTATTAACAGTACCGTTTGAATGTCGCAAATACCCAGAGGTATTACATTTCCGAGAAACAGTATGCATAGAGCAGACTAAAGCAAAGATATTCTTCTAAAAGCGAATGGCTGGGAAATTTCGTGTCGCGCAAAGTGGGACCAATTCGGATGAATTTGCTATCTGTCGTTTTAGTAGGTACTCAATGCAAATCATCAGAAGATACTTCTTCGAATCCTCTCCCCAACAAAACAAGGTATTTGGCTGGCCGATTGTGAACTATTCCCCTCAAAATACTCAGCAAGCAGTTTCTGGTGGGCGCTCACAGGCGTAAACAAACCAACAAACATCTGCTTGAGGAAGAGCTTCCACCCAGGCACGTCAGAAGGCATCTTTTCGAGTACATGGACGCGGTCCAGATTTCCACTGACCAATTCATAGTGAGTCGGTCACCACCTACCACGACTCTCGACCTATGAATGCCTTGATAGGAGCCCAATTTCCACCTATTGCAGACTCTGAGCTTCGACTACCATGATAGATCCGCGTTACTCTAGCCCAATTACGGTCAGGATATTATAACAGCTACTTTTCTCCACTCAACCCTCAATATCCCCAATGAGTGTCCAGAATTTGGGGAACTCCGTCATGACACCAACCAGCTTTTCACATTTAATCTCAATCCCACTCAGCCGACACCCCGCTCTCTTTGGTTCGACCCCTTCGAAAAAGCTCGTTTCTTGGAATTACCATTAGTTGAGATTGACTACAACGACTGATGAACAAACCGACCTACGCGGGGCTTAGTAATTTCGCTGCAACAAAAACAACAACTCCTATCGCCAAGCTTACTTCCGCCAATTATTTTGGGAACACATTCTACGGAACGGTGTTTTCTCCATTGCAGAACCGATTGATGAATGTCCTGCCATGGACCTCATTGAACTGAACAGTAGGATTATTGGCACTTCATTTTCAACTGCTGGACCAGCATCTATTAAAAATTCTGCGTTATCTATCCAATACTAAATACTAAAATACTTTAAAACTCCTCTATCAGGCGCTGACCTCAATAAAACACCTTTGGTGATAAAATTTTTAAATCTTCATACTCGTAAATTAAATCGGTAACTTGCTGAAAGTAAAAATTTGTGGAAGGTCGGGAGGTACAACTCAACAGCGAATAGAGCATTAAACGCTTGTCGCAACAACATCACGGTGCTTGACGAAGTTAAGTGGCTAGAAAGAGTCGTTGAGCTACTCAAGTCAAACTAAAGGACGAAAAAGTTGGTGGTTCATCAGCTATTTGATTTGAGGAAACTTATCAAGAGCTATCAAGAAGTAGCTTTTGGAATTGGTATAGATTGCTCGTACTTTTATAGCAAAAGATATGATGTGGTGAAATAAACAGAACCCAAGTGTGCTCCACATAGTATTAACACAACCGTGAATGAAGAGTATGGAAAAACGACAATTCAGCAACACGAAACTCCCAGTTCCTGACTGCTTTTTGGAATTTTAAATGTCTTGCAAAATAATGCAGTCAGTGTACTCCATCCTTTTTCCTTTAAGTAAGCAATTGCAATCAGAAACGCAAAATTTTTCCGAGGCTTTGAAATTTTCGGAGGAAACTAGTCAGGAATTTCAAGAGATGGTACAAAGTGCAAAGCAATTTTCACGAAGTTTTCGAAAATGTGAGCGAAGTATGCAAAGAATACGACATCGATACGGGTAGCGTTAAAGATTACTATAGAATTGCATTCTACAAATATTGCACCCATCGTTTCGAACATAACTCATTTTCAGAGTCGTTTTATCAATAACCAATCTAGTTAAGAAAACTTCGATGGTTTGTTCCCCAAAAATGGAACTTTATGGGTTCGAAACCACTACCGTAAATCAACCACTGCTTTCCGTACATCACGGGCAGAAAATCAAAACCTACGCTTCCACCAAAAACATTGCTGGATTGTTCATCCGCTTAAAAAAAAATATATATATATGTATATATATCCGGATTCGCGGTAATTATTTACCGTGGATCTACGGTGAAAATGCCCGTCACGACTGGGTGTCTATTAAATACACTGCCACCAAAAGTATACCAACACATAACCGATTTTTTTTTTTTGGCGAAGATGGTTTAGAACTTTTGTAGAATTTAAAATTATTCAAATACCGTTCACAGTCGAAGCCGGTTTTATTTGTATGCGCTCGGCTTATTTGTATCTATTTACATATTTATTAAAGACACGCTTCTACTTGTTCGCTGACTGTTTATTGTTAGGTATGACTTTTTTCCTTTGCTTCTCGTTATTTTTTCTAACTTCTTTACTGTAGAAAAAATACCTCAAAATTTCGTATAAAACTCCACACCGTAGTTATAATTTGCTCATTACCATAATTCTTAAATTTCAATGATTTTTACCAAAATTTTAAAATATTTACATATTCTATAAACACTCATTTGGTGATAAAAACTCAATTTGCATACATACTTTTTGGGCTTTTTGTTTTGGGCCGCTTTTCCGCAAGCCGCTTTGCACGTTTTCTCCCACAAATTCGCGTCACAGACAGCAAAAAGCAACAGCAGTCAGTCACAAAGAATGTACAACGCTTTCCGGCTTTTTGTAATTGTAATTTCGCTCTTTTCTCTTTTTAACTCACCGTACGCGTCTTTTGGTATGATACGTTCCAATACGCGAATTCAATAGCAACAATAATATTCACAAAATTTTAAGTAAATTTTTTCGCACAATATTTCTTTTTTTAAAAATTCCTTTTTGTTTACACTCAATCGAGCAATTCATACGCCAACTGACAAACAACTTTCGCACAAAAGCGGCTGTCTGCTGCTGCTCCACACACAAACAAATTTCGCATAAATCACTACGCACAGCTCACTGGCACGTCGTCGTTGTTGCGCAGGAAAAGAAAGGCAAAAAAATTTACACGCGAAATGCGAGACAATGCAATTCGACAAAGAATGCCAAAATTAAAATAATAAAAACAAATCGTTGAGTAAAATCCACAGCTCCTTAACACTTTATAGATTTGTTTAATTTTTATAAATTTTCTCCTTTTTCGCAACAAATTGCTTTACTTGATTTGATGCTTCTTTTATTTGTCGATTTTGTTAGACGCGCACCTGTCTCCATCTATTGCATTAAAAAATATCGGCAGCAATGGCCACAGAGAAAAACACAAAACTCACTAAACTCGAGGAGCCAGCACCATGCTGCTTACCTACGACAACAATCACGATTGCGAATTTAATTCTAACGACCAACCAACGCGGATAACGGCGTAACGAAGACTGGACTGCATGCGCGCCCCCAAAGGTAACCAAGCAGCGCCAAGCCAAAAAGGCAGCCACTAGTAAAGCAAAACAAGGCAAAGGCAGAAGCAAAAGCAGCGCAATGTAAAAGCACAGCCAGCAGCGAACGCCAGTCGTCAATGGCGCTCGGCAAGTTGGTGGAGCTGTTGTTGCTGCTGCTGTTGCTGACGCTGGCGTCGACGCTGGCGCTCCACTGGCTGCTATCGTGTTGTTTTGCTCGTATTGTTTTGGGGAGGTTCGTTTGGTCGTGCACTTGTTCGTCATGCAACATGTTTGATTGCTGTTCACGCGCAACATGTTGCTAGGGGAGCATGGCGATGGGTGGTGTTAATAAACACTTTCAAAGGCACTGGAGTGGAGGAAGATATGCTCTTGTACATAAACACATACATACATACGTATATATGTATGAAATTCTCCTTTAAGACGCACATGAAGTAAACAAATTCGCCGCCACTTCTGGGTCTAAATTTTTTTAACCGACTTGAAAAAAGGGTGAGGTATTTTTTGAATATTTTTTTTATGTACATATC
>NW_023458562.1:37055667-37062015 GCF_013731165.1 Rhagoletis pomonella
AAAAATAGTACCAAATTTCGTACTACTTCGCAAAGCGGGCTTTTTTTCTTCCCGTTTCTCTCGTGCTTCCATATTACAACCTTTTGTAAGGGAGCTGTCGACATGAGCTGTCGACATGAGCTGTCACTACGTACAACACCTTGTATAATTCCACCATGATTATTATGTAGCTACATTCTTATAAAAATAAATGAAACAAAAAGAAAAAAAGAGCCAGAAAAACGTGCATAAATTATTACTAAGCCACATCGCTTTGGTAAGAAGATTTTCAATTCCTAAGAGAGCATAATTTGGTGCATTGGTATATGTATATGTACATATATAAATATTAAAAGAGAGCTATGAATGGTGGCCAATTGCATGAATTTTGAGTTCTTGAAGAATGGAAGGTATGTACTAATTTTTAGGCACATTCTGCCTTGACTCTTCCCTCGATTTCGTAAAACAGCCTCTCATTTAAGGAATAGATGCCGAGGCATACACCGCATGACGCAGGTTGACTTGTTCTATGTGGTGAGTTCATCTTCTTGGCTCGTCAAGATCCGACACGCACCGCTTGTAGATTTCAAATTACCTTAGGCCGGTGTTCTCTCATTGAAGTAGTACCTTACCTGGAAGTGATTGTAGGAGCTCTGGTGGCTGATTCAACAGCATGTGGATACTCGCCTCAATCTCGGAAAAGGAGTGATGCCTCCATCGATCTTCTGCGACTCTGCCTTATTGCTCTCTAATGCATTTGGTCGCCTGCCATGGTCTCACTATAATATATTTCTATAATTCAGGTTGAAGGCTCTCCTTCAGATGTTATTGGGCGAGACTTCATCCATACCCAATTTAGCCTATGCTCCGCGGCCTCAACGCTATTAATATTCACTCACCACGCTGAACTATGAAGATATTCGCTCTGAGCTTTGCGTAATCGAAGAGTGGACATTGCACGAGTTCTTCAGAGTTTTGCAGCCACATCTACAAGCCATCTCGCTGTTATTTCGTGCTTGCAGTCCACATGGACCAAACCTGATCTAAAACACGCTCTTAAAAAACAAGTGGGTGCAACCACCCTTTAAAGACCTCATCTATGATAGCAGTCTGAAGCTTGGTGAATTTATCTGAGTTTAGTAAAATAGGAGGGTAGGCCATGGTAAGCACAGCTAAGCGAATACTTAAGAGGACGTTCGTGAATCTGGGCTGGCTGCGGAGTGGCTCCCTGTTATGTCTGCCCCAGGTCAGGCTTCTGGATTGTAAATATTTAAGTCGATATTTGGGTCGATCTGCCGCCCGCTACTACTCTCTGAAACGGGTGCGGTTATGTCGGTCACTCGTGGAGCTCTGACTTCCCTGCCTTTCCGCCGGTAGGTATGGGTCTATGGAGAGACTGGTGGCACCCCGCTTCTCTTCTTAACCAGAGGCGCGTAGGTTCTGGAGCCTAGTGTGGTTTCTTGCTCAATGCGGGAGGTTCGACTATTCGGTGCTTCCTTCAGCTTGTCCGCCATGCTGGTTCGGTTGAGATTATTGACTCCGAGCAGCTTGAGGACCTGCCTCAGTTGCTCGAGAAGGTCGCGCTTCGCTTGATCTTGAAGTGGTGTTTGCTGGTATTATGCTCTCACTATCTAGATACTTAAAAGTATAACTGATGTGTTCAGCTTGTTGTCTTCGAACTTAATGTGTACATCCTTTTGGAATTGGGATTTGTATACAGTAGTGCTAAATTAAGGCGAAAAAATCATCAAAAGAGTAAAATGCTCATGTTAACAAAAGAATAAGTAGCAATACAATGGCAACAACGAATACTTAGCTACTTGTATACAGTTTTACAATACGAATATACATAAAAAAAACAGCAAAAAGGCGGCAATTCTGCCGACCACTTTGTGCCTTTGTAGAGCCACTTTGTTTTTCTTTTCGCGAATGTTGCTTATCTCTCGACAATTGTTTCGTTTGCATTTTACTTTTTGCTCTTTTTTTACTTTTCCGCGTGGCTTAGAGACACTGTGAGTGCAGCAAAAAAAACTTTGAAAAGCAGCTGAAACTATGGCATGACCAAAAGTAGGTATTCAAGAAAAAGTTCCCGCATATTTTTGTGTACACTGCTGTTGCTGCTGCAAGAATGTGCGGGCACGGGTATAAATTACAGATAAGTCATTGCATTACTTGTTGGATATCTGCGCTTCGAAAGTGGCGTAGGTGGGTGGTGGAGGAAAAATAAACACGCCGCGACAAAGAAAAAAATACGATGAAAAGAAAAAAGTCAAAAGCGAACGAACTGTGATAACATTAAGAACAGCGCCTACAAAAATTCGATACAAACCGAACATAGACCCACATAAATATGTACGTATGTATGCTTGTTTACTTGTAAGATTATATTAAAACAACGACTGTTGAAACTAAAAGCAAACAATGCACAGATACGGCCGCCATCGAGCTGAAGGAGATAGTAGTAAAAGTTTCCGAATGCTGGCGAATAAAATAATAAAAAGAACATAAAAGAAAAGAGATGGCTAGGAGAAGGAGACGTTCGGAGCGCAATGCTGGCAACAACTAACAGGAATGTACATACATATGTCTGTATGTATGTATATAAGTTAGTACAAAAATGATTAATTTTGCTTAAGAATCTTGCATGCAAGAAATCCAGCAAAACAATAGACCTTAAAGTAAAGAGCTAAATAGTTAAAGCTTACGCAAGGCGAACGATACAGTAGCAAAAATAGTTGAAGCTATTTAAACAAATTTTAAGTTTTTGGCTCATAAAACAAGAAAAGTACCGATACTTAGTAAAACTAACAACAGATATGAGTCTCAATGAATTTAGTAGGTAACATTATCAACAGTTAGTGGGAGTAGCGGTCAGCAGCAATGATACTTTACGTTCTAGCGATGAAAGCTCAAACATGCAGTGAAAGCTCTTACAGTTTATTTTAATATGCTCGAAAGCTCTAAAGTTGCTGCAGTATTATAAAGGGAGAGCTTTCATGCATTTTCCACTTATCGCACTAAAATAAATTAGGCGCGAAGATCTTTTAAAGCTTTCTGTAGATTTCGTATGAACGCAGTACGAGTTAAATCTCTTGCTGATCGTCACTGACCTATATCGGTAATAAGCATCGCCTTGCGCGCAGGCTGGACCTTTTTGAGCTTTCTGTGCACTTTCTATACTAACGCATGCAGAGTTGAGGCTCTCTCCACCCTTTGCTGATTCATATAAACTAGTTGTACAACACCTATTACATATTTTGCATTCACAAGCCTAGAATAAAAGCTTTCATTGTTGTTGTAGCAGAAAAAAATACCCAAAAAAGTTTTAGGAAATGCTGTTAAATTGAAAGTCCTTAGAAAGAATCAAATCAGAAAACTTGTTCACGTAAAAGCGCTATGGCCAAATCCGATATTAAAAGCTTATAGAAGTCAAAGCTTTTTTTCTAAGTTACCACAACAACGTAGTTTCATTAGAAAATAAGAAAAGCTCCACCTAAAAATGTACGCTTCTTTGTCTTATATCTAAAAAAAGGTTATATTTAATTCAGCAAATACTACGGAGTTAGTGTGAAGGTTCGAATAACTAATCAGTGAAAGCTCACGCAGCGATTTTATAATGGAAATATACAGGGGCGCACCCAGGAATATATTTTAGGGGGGGTTTTATATTTCTGAAGATATATCACCGGAAAATAATGAAAATTTGCTTCAGATAATACCCTCTTTAAAATAAATTTATGCAAGTTTTATGTACAGTATGTAATAAATAAATAAACGTTTTAAAATTCATAAACTGCACTTTATTTACAGATTAACAGAACTCAAACGCTTTTAACCGACTTAAAACAAAAAGGGAGGTTATTATCTCGCCGGAATACATAACTTTGGACCACGTGAACCGTTTTCAATAATCATTTTTTTATTAGAAAGATAGTACCTCAAGGTTCGTCCCGTAATTTGTTTTAGAGATCCGATGATTGGATCATGAAGAAGTTAACGGTACCCCTAAATTTGAATATGAGAATTGAAGTCGGTTGTGTTCTTTCCTTAAATACTACTTGTTTAATAAAAAGTTCTATAAACTCAAGATGCGCTCAACTTTCAAAAGTACCTAATAAAAAATTAAAAAACAGTCAGTAAAAATAAATTTATTGATTCCATGAATTTTTGCACTTCTATGTTTATTTTTCGATTTCTGGTTTTCGATAGAGATGGTGATTTTTCACGATTGCTAAATTTTTTTAATATTTCAAATACCGAAAAAATTAACTGAACTCTCAAGAATAACGAAAAGTTCATATAAAACGACGGACGAGAAATGGAAAAGAAATTTTCTTCTACCAAAATTTAATAAATCAGTTTGCAGCTCTCAAGAAAAAAAATGCTCGTATATTTATTCCCTCATTAAAATTTACAGCAAAAGCAAAGCGCTTTTTCAAGCAACAGAAATTATAATAAATATTTCTTATAATTTCCTTGAGAGCTGGATTCTTAGCTTTAAGATATAGATTGTATTTGAGGTTATTAGCTTTAGGGGGGGTTTGAACCCCAAAACCCACCCCTTCTGTGCGCTAATGGAAATATAACATACTTATGTATGAACATATCGTTACCTAAAGGTGAAAAGGTGCCAAATCCATTTTTTGAAATTATTCAGGAGAGGCGGAGAGAAAATCGATGCAGTTTCGCATTATCATTCTGCATCTAAAACTAAATTTTGAAAAAAGTGGACTTAGCACCTTTTCACCCTTAGGTAGCGATATTTAACTCCACTTTTATGTTACAAAAATTAAAAAAAAAAAATGTTTACAGTTTTTGAACAAAAGCCTTGTTGCTAGCGGTGAAAGCTCGCGTGAAAAGTGAAACTGTGTACAAATAGTATGCATCATTGTTAAAGGTTAAATAAATTTCAGTACTAAAACTTACCTTAAATTACTTGAAATAATTTATCTAATTGCTTTGCTTGGAAAGCTCAGGAGTTAATGCTCATAAGAAAAAAGTCTAAGTAAAAGCTAACAATAAAAAAAAATTAAATAAACTAGACTCTCGTTAGAAAGAACCAAACAACAATGTTTTGCAGTGAAAGCTCTCTATGAGCATTTCACAACAACCAAAAGCTTTAAAAGTGCTCGGAGATTTTTTCAATGTTAAGTTCATTCATGGTTAAAACATCTTTAACGATAGAAGCTTTTTAAAGTTTCCGAAAGAATTTTTGTTGATCGTCGCTGGTGTTGATAAAGCTCGACTTGGCAATACACTTTGAAAGCCAAATAGGTGCTTTGTACTATTGAATTTTTCTGGCTTGTAGCTAAAAAAGCGTCGATTGAATTCCGAAAACTTGTAATATAGTTAAGACTGTTTTTCGCAAATATTAGTACCTTGTCATAATGGTGGAATTCCTCTAAACTGGTGAAAAACTCGTACATGGGGAAGCTTTTGTTTTTGAACTCGGTGATCCTGAGTGCTATAAAAATGCAGCTGTTTCCGTCGATGTTCTTCTTTACTCCTAGAATTTATATGCATTTACAACACGTCGATTTGTCTGGAGAAGCTACGACTACTTAAAATATAACCTGCCCGATAAGCTTTTAAAAGCTTTATTTATATTTTATATGGGCATGCAGAGAGCAAAGGCTCTCTCTCTAGCAGTAGTAGACTCCCACGATTGAGAGAATACAAAGGTTGCGCCGATCTCGGACCGCTATTCCTCTCTTAACGAATTTGACAGAATCGTGGTTTGCATGACGTCACACTTGTGCAACTTGTTTACGTTTTCCTTGCAACATTTTTTCTTCTTCTTCCGTTCTTGCTCACGTTTTGGCATTTCTCTCTCGCAATTGCACCAGTGTGACGTCACACAAAAGTTATTCTCAAAAATCCTCTCTGATCGGCGCAATCTTGTATTCTATCATTCTTGGTAGACTCCTCACTTTTTAATACTAAAAGCTCACTAACTGTAGAAAAGCTCTACTCTTCATGACAGCAAAGCTCTTAAATATTTCTTCAACTTCTTCGTAAGAAAGTAGGTTCTTTTTTCCATATACTTCAAGTACAAAATGCTCCCCAACCTTTTTTCCAAAACAATTCTTCAATGAACGCACTGAAATCATAGCAACGTCAATAATAGCATCTAAGCAACCCACACTCCCTTAAGTAGCGCTCCTGATGTATTGTATTTCCTCAGCTGTTTACAGTCTTTGTCCCTTCCTTATTTTAGTAATAAAGCTATACAAAAGCTCTCTCGTAAAGCAAAGCGCAGGCAAAAAGTGTATAAACAAGTTCGCGCGAACAATTGAATGTTTGAAGATTTGAAGTTGCTGATTTGTTGTAACTACAAATAAGCACTTCCGTTGAAGAATAACTTTTTTT
>NW_023458562.1:37062115-37065409 GCF_013731165.1 Rhagoletis pomonella
TTGTTGTAACTACAAATAAGCACTTCCGTTGAAGAATAACTTTTTTTTCATGCGTATTTGCCTCTTTGGGTTATTTGTTTGCTTTGTTATCTTCTTTTCTTTGGCTTCTTTCACTTACGTACTTTTCTTTCCAAAATTGATAAGCATTGTAATGTTTTCGGGTATGCTGGTTGTATTGTACGTACTATGTAGCAGGGTACGGTGACTTTGAGGTGGGAGATTGCAGCGAACTTTTAATGATTGACAATCAGTTTAAGTAATTACATAAGACAAACTTCATAATATTACGGCGCACATAATTGATGTTGTAATAATATTTATATAACAGTTGAAAATCTGGTTTTCAAGAGAAGTACGGAAAGAGGTTGGTGTGAAAATGCGCTGCGGAGAGATGTGCCGTATGTGTAGTATTTATGTATGTATGTACTTCAATTCGTTAGAAGCTCGGAGACTAGAGAGTGATTAACTAGTAGAAGGCTGTAGACCAAGCTTCAGGCTCATGAAACCCCACACTCCCTACAAGCAGGAATTGTTTTACGGAGATTCCTGAAGAGTTTTCCATAGCGCATCTTCAAAGCTTTCTCTAAGGGAACCATATTTGCTGTTCAGCAGCTACACTGATGACAAGATCCGAACAAGAGAAGAAGAGATCTAAACGTAAACTCCGCAGTCAGTGAACCGGACGTTGCACATACATATAGACGTGCTACCAATGACAATCGCCACCTTCATGGACCGACGTCCTGTGAATACCGTAACCTCAGTTCACTCATTCATTCCAGCTGTCTCTATTTAAAATTCCTGGTTGGTTTAAACTTCTAAATTACTGAACTGATTTCTATGACTGGCTTTTCAAAATATCACATTCGAGCTGCATAAGGACATAGGACTTTTTTAATGAAGTTTTTGTAGTAAATATTTGTTAGCTAAATATAAAATAGTTTACAAAGATTTGCAATAATATTGTTGAGGAAAATAAAATTTTAAAATAATTTGTTCGCGATATAGTCCCAAACTACTGGGCCGATTTCATTGACTGACTTGACTTTTCAAAACATCACATTTGAGCTTTAGAAGGGCATAGGGAGGTTCGCTTCATGTAAGTTTTATACAAAAAATTTATACTCAAAGTGCGAACTCTTCATTCGGGAAAAACTAGAAAACTACTATGAAGATTTTTATAATTTTTATTTGAAAACATCGCAGTTAATTTGCGTAGGGTAATTGTTCAGGATATATATTCTTATTAAAATATATTTGAGCCAAACATAACGACCTTTTAACATTGACGCGACGGAGCTCCATCTGCCTCGGGAGACCAGAACAACAATAGCCCAACTTCGCTCTGGCTACTGCAGCAGGCTAAATTCCTACCTGAGTTGGTTAAATGCGGATGTGCCGAACGAATGTCCGGCATGCGGAGAGACCCCTCACGACTCGAAACATCTCTTTGCATGCCCGGAAAGCCCCACAACCCTAACGGCGTCGTCCCTATGGACCGACCCCATAGAGGCTGCACGCCTCTTGGGGCTGCCGTTAGTGGAACTTGACGACAACGACTGAGATATTAGCCTATCTGGGCGGGGTTGTTGTAGCCGCTACAATAACAACACAACCTTTTAACATTTTATCTTAAAAATTTTATCAAATTGAAATGCGATTTCTTTTTTCGAGATAAACTAACAAATTACTGGTCGGATTACTATGACTCACTTTTCAAAACATCATTAATGGTTTTTTTTTAATTTTTTTATTTCTGTATAAAGTTTATTTATAATTTTTTCTCTTTACAGTTTAATCACTCACCATTTGAATTGCAAGATTCCTAAAACTGCATTTTTTCAGCGGAATATCAACTAAAAAGCACAAAAACAGCGAAAATTTCACTCGACATAAAAAATTTATTTTGCAAATCACTAGCAAAAATATTGCTATAAGTAATGAAAGTAAGAAAAGAAAATTCATATACCAAACTAATAAATATCGTGATTGTGTAAAAAAGCGACTAAGAGTGACCAACACAAAAATCAAGTTACAGCGTCTTCAAAAAAAGGAAAAAAAAATGCTGTGAGACATATAAAATTAGAAAATATATGCCTGCACATAACTAACTACAACTCATTGAATTCGCCGTGAAACTAGTAACACGCAGAAAAGGAGAAACCTGTCACTCGATGACGATAACGGCAAACGGCGCACGACAGCCTCATTAACATACCGGATTTCTACCGAAAATAGAAGGTCGCACAAGGCAGCGAAAATATAGTTGAAAAAAAAACCACGAAACAAAAAAAAAGTTTGTGAGATTAAATTTCAGAAATACTACACAGAAATTTACAGCCAATAAGTTTCACTTTCTTTTGGCTAAATAGCAGCTTGGCTTTAATTGCAAAAGAAACACAAACTCGTTTCCAATTCCTTTGAGTCAAAAGGTGATCGCATCAGTCAACAGCAGCACCGGCATACATATAAACAACGTACATAATTAATTTGTGTTTGTTTTACGGTAAGTTCGCTAATTGCTGCTTTGATTTTTGTATGTTTAATAAATATTTTTTTTCTCTTAACTCTCCTCAACTTGAATCTTAAATCATCTTAAATATAATTAATATTGGTGTCTTCCTTACGCTGCAGTGCATTAATTAATCAAAATGCAGTAAGAGTTGAGCCCAAAAGCGTGGCAAATGGTTGAACAAATTACTTAATACTCTTCGGTATATAAATAAATATTTGTTATTAAGAAAATGCGAAACTGGTTCAACAGCCACGAAAAAGCCATTTAATGTCTTTGATGTGCGTAATGATTTCGGTGGTATTTTGTTAAAAGAACTTATCTAGAGGTAGGGCCTTTTTCTCTTTAATGCAATATTTCTTTGGATTGTCAAAAAATATTTAAAAAAATAACTAACTAGCAATTTAGTTTAAAATGCTCTTTTAATATAAGTTTCATAAAAATTTACGACTTTTCAAGGGGAACTTATTATTTTTAATTAAAATTCAAACCTTTTTAAGTCACTTAAGTTGTTTTAACAAAATGCACATATTTATTTATGTAAGTTGTATGTAATGTTTTTTTTTTATTTTATTTTATTTACTTTCTTTCACGCTCCCACTTTTCACTCTCTTTTCTACTTTTTCTGCTTCTGCTGCTAGTCCGCAAACTATGCGTCCGTGTTTTGATTTAATTTTTCTCATGCGTCTTCTTGCCAGCGGTCACCCATCTGCGTACATATTTAACCTAGTATGCAGTTACGTACTTTACTTGACGTAGTCAGCTGTTGCTTCAATTGAAAC
>NW_023458562.1:37065509-37068109 GCF_013731165.1 Rhagoletis pomonella
GTTTCAATTGAAGCAACAGCTGACTACGTCAAGTAAAGTACGTAACTACATACTAGGTTAAATATGTACGCAGATGGGTGACCGCTGGCAAGAAGACGCACACAGAAAAATTAAATCAAAACACGGACGCATAGTTTGCGGACTAGCAGCAGAAGCAGAAAAAGTAGAAAAGAGAGTGAAAAGTGGGAGCGTGAAAGAAAGTAAATGAAATAAAATTAAAAAAAAACATTAAATACAACTTACATAAATAAATACGTGCATTTTGTTAAAACAACTTAAGTGACTTAAGAAGATTTGAATTTTAATTAAAAATAATAACAAGTTCCCCTTGAAAAGTCGTAAATTTTTATGAAGCTGCTATTAAAAGAGCATTTTAAACTAAATGGCTAGTTAGTTATTTTTTTAAATATTTTTTGACAATCCAAAGAAATATTGCATTAAAGAGAAAAAGGCCCTACCTCGAGATAAGTTCTTTTAACAAAATACCACCGAAATCATTATGCACATCAAAGACATTAAATGGCTTTTTCGTGGCTGTTGAACCAGTTTCGCATTTTCTTAATAACAAATATATATTTATATACCGAAGAGTATTAAGTAATTTGTTCAACCATTTGCCGCGCTTTTGGGCTCAACTCTTACTGCATTTTGATTAATTAATGCACTGCAGCGTAAGGAAGACACCAATATTAATTATATTTAAGATGATTTAAGATTCAAGTTGAGGAGAGTTAAGAGAAAAAAAAAATATTTATTAAACATACAAAAATCAAAGCAGCAATCAGCGAACTTACCGTAAAACAAACACAAATTAATTATGTACGTTGTTTATATGTATGCCGGTGCTGCTGTTGACTGATGCGATCACCTTTTGACTCAAAGGAATTGGAAACGAGTTTGTGTTTCTTTTGCAATTAAAGCCAAACTGCTATTTAGCCAAAAGAAAGTGAAACTTATTGGCTGTAAATTTCTGAAATTTAATCTCACAAACTTTTTTTTTGTTTCGTGGTTTTTTTTCAACTATATTTTCGCTGCCTTGTGCGACCTTCTATTTTCGGTAGAAATCCGGTATGTTAATGAGGCTGTCGTGCGCCGTTTGCTGTTATCGTCATCGAGTGACAGGTTTCTCCTTTTCTGCGTGTTACTAAGTAGTTTCACGGCGAATTCAATGAGTTGTAGTTAGTTATGTGCAGGCATATATTTTCTAATTTTATATGTCTCACAGCATTTTTTTTTCCTTTTTTTGAAGACGCTGTAACTTGATTTTTGTGCTGGTCACACTCAGTCGCCTTTTTACACAATCACGATATTTATTAGTTTGGTATATGAATTTTCTTTTCTTACTTTCATTACTTATAGCAATATTTTTGCTAGTGATTTGCAAAATAAATTTTTTATGTCGAGTGAAATTTTCGCTGTTTTTGTGCTTTTTAGTTGATATTCCGCAGAAAAAATGCAGTTTTAGGAATCTTGCAATTTCAAATGGTGAGTGATTAAACTGTAAAGAGAAAAAATTATAAATAAGCTTTATACAGAAATAAAAAATTTTTACAAAAAAAATCATTAATGAGACAGTCCTATCAGTATTCATGCATATCTAATGTGATGTTTTGAAAAAAAGAGTCATAGAAATCCGATAAGTAATTTGATAGTTTATCCCGAAAAAAGAAGTCGCATTTAAATTTGATAAAATTTTTAAGATAAAATGTTAAAAAATCGTTATGTTTGACTCAAATATTTTGTAATAAAAATATATCTCCTAAACAATTGCCCTTATTTCCTACGCAATTCTCAAATAAAAATTAGAAAAAATCTTCAAAGTAGTTTTCTAGTTTTTCCCGAACGAAAAGTTCGCATTTTGAGCATACATTTTTTTTTATAAATAAATTGTACATGAAGCGAACCTACCTATGCCCTTCTAAAGCTCAAATGTGATGCTTTGAAAAGTCAGTCAATAATATCAGCCCAGTAGTTTGGGACTATATCACGAACAAGGTATTTAAATTTTATTTTCCTCAACAATATTATTGAACATCTTTGTAAACTATTTTATATTTAGCTAACAAATATTTACTATAAAAAATTCATTGAAAAAAGTCCTATGTCCTTCTACAGCTCAAGTGTGATGTTTTGAAAAGCCAGGCATAGAAATCAGTTCAGTAATTTAACCGCACAACGAATTCACATTTTAATAGAGACAGCCGGAGAATGAATGAGGTAACGTCATTCACAGGACGGCGGTGCATGAAGGTGGCGATTGTCATTGACAGCATGTCTATATGTGCAACGTCTGGTCCACCGACTGTGGCGTTTACGTTTAGATCTCTTCTTCTCTTGTTCGGATCTTGTCATCAGTGTAGCTGCTGAACAGCAAATATGGTTCCCTTAGAGAAAGCTTTGAAGATGCGCTATGGAAAACTCTTCAGGAATCTCCGTAAAACAATTCCTGCTTGTAGGGAGTGTGGTGTTTCATGAGCCTGAAGCTTGGTCTACAGCCTTCTACTAGTTAATCACTCTCTAGTCTCTGAGCTTCTAACGGATTGAAGTACAAACATAACGGGTGATTTTTTTGAGGTTAGGATTTTCATGCATTAGTATTT
>NW_023458562.1:37068209-37074135 GCF_013731165.1 Rhagoletis pomonella
AAAAAAACATATGGAATGGTACAAAGCCATAGTAGGTGGTACTTGAATTCTAAAGCAACAATGAGCTTTTCCATAACCTCGCTTTTACAAACACGTCGCTGCGGATCTTACTTTGCCGATCTTATTCTCACTTGACAATACATTTTCTTAGCTTCATGGCTCATATAGCCCTCTTGCTTTAATTTTGTTATCGCTTTCTTGATGGATTTTCGAAACCAAGTATTTATTGATATGTTCGACGATATCCCTATATTGCCTTTGATGTCTTATTGCACGTCTATTTTTATATGGATAACCAGAGTCTCTAACGCGGTGTGGCGCGCAGACGCGGGCCGCCGCGAAGCTAAGCAAATTTAATGTTTGAAAGAGCAATAATATCAATGGATCTTATTTCGCTTTTGAAAATGTAATAATGTCAATTGATTTTATTTCGCACAAGCGTGGGAAATAAAGTCAATTGACCTTATTTCCGTTAATCTTATTACCTGTCACCAAAACCACCGATCCATTGATTGGTAGCGTTAATTTAGGTGGCGCGTTCTAAACCCTGCCCAAAACTAGAAACTGGGTCAATTTTACACGGCTATATTGCAAGCAGCTTGATCCAAAGCAGACGGTTCCGAGAAAATTGAGATCTTCGCCTTAAGTTATTCTCAATTTCATTCGAAGAACTCTTTTTTTTTGCATTTTTTCACGCCAACTAAACGTGCACATACTAATATCACTGAAACTTCTTCGACTTTTTATTTTCTCATTAACACCAGGAAGAGAATGCACCACAACCCATGTTGCAATTAAGGAAAAAAATGAAACTTGCAAATAAAATGAATAAATGATCTGAATTGTAAAATACCCACACCGATGCATTGAGTCTGGCTGCATGGAAGCCAGCATGTGGCGCTGGCTGGTCGTTACGCCAAAAGTTGTTGTGCCATAAAAAACATAGCATTAGACTGCCTCGGCCTCCGCATTGAACGTACAGAGATGCAGCCTTAGCTGGCAGCAAGTAGAGGCAGTACAAAGCGAAAGGGCACGGCACGTAGTACGTACTGGCATACTGGCAATGACAGTGGCTGCGGCTGCCCAAACAGGGAACCTGTTTTGAAGAATTATTTATGAGTGTAGTTGCTTGCCAACAGGCCGCTAGCTAACAAGTTAAAAAAGCAACAGCAGCAACAGTAGCAACAACAAAACAACAACCACAAGATGAAGAAAAGAGGCAACGAGACAGTAGCCACAAAAAAAAGAAAAGCATTGACTGACAAGAATTCAATGAACTCAGTGGCGGTGGAGGAGAACGCTAAATTTGCTTGTTTGTACGTAGACCGCAAGCGCCAAAAGGTGAATGCATACATACAGGCATACATATGTATGTGCACTGGTCCGACCAGAGGGGGGATCGTGGACTTTTCCACCCAGTTATTTGCGAGCTCTGATAAATATACATCAGGCATGCCCAGCGCAGGTCGCTTGCTTATGGAGTTGTGCCAGCGTTGGACATGACTGATATACATATTTATGTACATAAATACATATGTACGATTGAACTGCTTCCGTCCTCCTCTCGCCGTCATCCAGCCAATCAAATTCTTAAATTTCTGCGGAATGCCACGTGCTCGCCAAATTTTAACCCTTTGTTTACGAAACAGTTAGGTATTTCGCATACGTTTACATTTAGTATAGCCATACTCGTACATTTTGCATGGAGAATAATAATAACTCATACAAAATTCTGCATGTATGTAAATATGTTCTTGTCACACGCAATCACGGCAATTAGCTATATCAAAGCCTTTGCCTCAGCTAAAGTCAGGAAGGCAATATTCCGAGAACTGTGTCAATAGTTTTAATAATTTGTCAGTTAAACTGAGTGAATAAAATTTTCGTTGTTAAAGTTTTTCTCTGATTCTTTCATTCATTATCACAACCAAATTAATTATCCAAGCATAAGCTATACTAATATATATTTTGAAAGCCGTTTTTTTGTGTTCGCAAAGCTCGAGAACGGCTGAACCGATTTATTTGAAATTTTGGACGCCTGCCGCACACGTCCCAAGGATGGTTATAGGCTAAAAGAATTTCGATACATATAGGGGGCGTGGTACCTCCCATATAAACAGAATTTTTTATACTACTTATCTCTGGAAGCGTTCATGATGGGGTACTACAACTTAGTATGGAGATATATGAAACCAATTGCACACTCTTGAAGATATGAAATCAAGCCCATTATCATCGACCAAGTGAGAAGAGGTGCCGTGAATGTCAGATTAAATCGACCTGTTGCACCATTGAGTGTATAGAATTGAGTGCGTTACAATTGGCCCAATGGATGTGATTTTCCAATATTATTATGCGTTTGAGCTTTTAAGGTCTTTCGTCTTAAAGAAGTATGTGTATATTGCTTTCTGTAGAGCAATGATGTGCGCCCATTTTGAAATTTCTGCCAACTATACCATAAAGTTTCTAGGATAGATTCACTAAAGAACCGGCTCATTGTTGCTACCAGGGAGTGAAGAGGAAAGAGTTCTTAAAATTTATTTCGTTTTGCGATTAACCGTGTTATCAATTGGAGAATTTAAAGCACCTCTTCACGGACATTACACTTTCGTTAGGTTACTTAAAGCGGCAAATGACCACCAAAACATAATATTAGACGTCAATGGTGAAAATATTGGACCAAAAAGTTTCAATAAAAATAAAATTATTTTGGGTGAGACGAAGTTCGCCGAGTCTGCTATTATTAAATATATGTACTTTTCAAATCATAAAAGCCGTAGTTAACCACTTTCTTACGGTGGACGGCAGTATACTACGATATTGGTATTATTATTTCTTTCATCTAAATTTTACACAAGTCAAAAATTGTTTGGGGCCCACATTCGAGATACCCCCCGGGCCCGAAATTCCTCTCTACGGCCCTGTACATACATACGTGGATACAAATGAACATATGAAAGCTAGCAAGGTAATTTACACATACAAATATCAATGGATTTTTAACTACGTCTATGCCCTGCAGTTGCTTCTGTTCTATCACTTTATGCGGAAAAGGAGGCAGAGGAGGCAGTGGAGGCAGTGAAAGATTTCTTCTTGCAACATGTCTAATACTTACATGTTGCAGAGCATGTAGCAGAGTTGCGGCTGTCGCAACACCTCAACAAGCACATTAGCAACAACAGCAACAGCATTACAATAAGACACATAGGATGCAAAACATTTGAAAGCCTATACAAACTTTTTTTCTATGGTGTTGTGCTGGCAAGCAAGGTAAAGAAATGATGCACTCATTGCTTGTGGCAGAAAGCTGAAGACTCGAATGCAAAAGGGGAGCGAACGGAAACAAAGCAGTTGAGTGTTTGGAAAAAAGTTAAATAAACTTTTTACAAGCTGCAAAGTAGCGAAGATGCAAAGTGACAGTAGGCAAGATTGCATAAAGTTACGCAGAAGTTTAAAGACAGATCCTTAAAGGGGACATAAATAAGCAAAGTGTAAAGGAAATTAAGCTAAACGAGAATTGTGAGTGCCACGAGTATGAAAGGTGTGCGTAGTCAAATGGAAGAGTGACAGAGAGAAAGAGAGGGAGACAAAGTGCGAAAGAGAAAAGCGAAATGGAAAGTGGTAGCATAATGCTTAGATGATGTTGATACATATAAAATTTAGTATTAATTTGATAATATGTTATTAATGAAAAAATGTTTTTTTTCCAAAACCTAAAAATTCATATTTTACACAAAACAAAAACACATTACCACCGTAAAAATTTTTGGATCTTTTAAGAACATGCAGAGGTATGATAGAAAAAGCTTTTGATGCAATTTTACAAATTTTGGCATTTCAAAACATTTTTTTAGTATATATATTTTTGTATCCTCTTTAAAACGAGTCCAAAATAGTTTATAAGATATAAAAAAAAACTTGAAAAACTGGAAAATTTTGAATTTTGCTTTTTTCTGTTATCTGTTTCAGTTTATTTTTTTAATACATATATATTTGTATTCTCTTAAAAACTAGTCCAAGATGTTTTTTGTAATTATAAAATTTTTTAAGTTATTAAAAAAATAAACTTGAAAAACTGGAAAAATAGTGAATTTTGAATTTCGCATAACTTTTTCAAACAATTTTATTTTTTTTAATTTCTTTCTGTTGGTAAAACTTCACTGTAGGCTGAAAAAAACTTCTCACTAAGTGTCATCCAAATCGAAATACCCTAGAGTAGACATGAATTGGACTTATGGGTACTTAGCTCCCAAGTGCAGAAATATTTTGTTATCTTTAAACAAAAAATTATATGAAAATCATTCAGTAAATACCACAATTGATTACGAATTTAGGTTTTCGCAACATACCGACAACAGCGCCACCTATCGAACGAAATCGGCCCATAATTAGGACTCCTTCTAATCACTAGCGCCACCTATAGAGTAAATTTTTGGTACAAATAATTATTTCTATGTATCTAACACCCTTTCTGAGAGATTCTAATACATCTCATTCATTTACGTCCAAGCCCCGAAGGAAGAGGAAGCGAACGAGGCCACCAAAAGCTTTTTCTAAAATCGTGTTTCGCGTTTCAATTCCTGAATGGGAAAGGACGAAATCTTTGGTCCCACTGATTTTTAATCTGATGCTGCAGAAGGTAGTAACAAAGGTATGGCATCCTTGGTGGTTTCAACACCCTATCTGCTGGTGAAGGTCTCCTCGTAGGTGGAAAGATCAGTTGAAGAAGGACTTGGCTTTAATTGGCATAGCAGAGACACGACTGGCGTCCTTTATTGGGCTCGGCCAAAAACGCTTCGCCGATTACAGCGCCACTCAAGAAGAAGATTCTAGTCAGAGTGCACGTCCGACTTGTTATTTTATTTTATATTGTTCTTTTTTCAACCCAATATACAGCAATACATATTCGTCTTCATTGGTAAAAATTATATACATAGATATATATGTAAATATGTATGTATGTATTTATCATCATCTGTGTGTGTGTGTGTGTGTTTGTCATTCGCTACTTTATTGTGCCGCCGTCGGTCACATCTTGCAGCAAATATGTATGAACAAATGTCACATACACAGCTACAACAATAACAACAAAATCAATAAACATAATGCTATCTAGGCAAAAAAAATGCTGATGGCTTTACAATACCTGTTGGGTTAAATGCCAAAGCTTCATTCGATTTGAAAGGTGAACGTGGAGTTCAGGGTCTACGAGTTTACAAAAACATGCAAGCATACATACTTACATATTTACATTGGTATTATTGGTAGTTTAACACATCAAGAATTTGTCTATTACTGACTAGTAATAATATTTGTCTTGCTCAGGTATGTAAATATTTTTGTACAAATGTAGTTATGTTTGTATGTAGATGAGTAGACAAAAATACTAAGTAAGTACTATAGTAGTTTATTTCATAGAAAATAATTGTTCTTATTTATACAGATTTTTTGCTCTAGCAACACAAAGAATTAAGTTGAAAAGTTTTGCTTGATAAGATTTTTTTTTTGATCTGGGTTTGTGTTCTTTTTTGCCGCCATGATAACATATTTTTTCCTTTGAAATTTCAACCGTCCATAAGCAGTAAATAATTCTTATATAAGTGTACTTTTGGCTTTTTCAAGTTCAAGTATATTAAACCCCTTTGGCAGGCCATTCGACCCAAAGACTGCAAACTAAAAAAATAACCGTTTTTCAGCTGAATAAATACAGTGACTCAAACAAGTATTTTTTTTTTTATAAAAATACTATTCATACTTTAACCAAAAATCATACAAATCAATATTTCAATTTTCATACAAAATTTTGCAAAAATCTAAATCTTTTCATAAAATTTTAGAAAAATTAAACAAATTTCCAACCAAGTTCCGAACCAGGGACCGTAACAGTTACAATCTTTATTAAAAAATCGCTTCTTAACAATTATTT
>NW_023458562.1:37074145-37074364 GCF_013731165.1 Rhagoletis pomonella
GTGATCACATTTGTTTTTTAATTAATCATGATTTCGTTATCTTTAATTTCAAACAAAAAAATGTGACCACTTGTTTGAATCACTGTAGGTTTTGCATAAGTTGTCTAGGCAGACTACTTACGTAGTTTGAGTTGAAAATTTCCATTGTTTTGCAAAATCTAAAAACATATGCTGCTATGTACATATTTTTCAACTATTTTTTGTTATTTATTCGGTTAT
>NW_023458562.1:37074464-37076941 GCF_013731165.1 Rhagoletis pomonella
TGCTATGTACATATTTTTCAACTATTTTTTGTTATTTATTCGGTTATAATTATTTTATAACTGAAATTCTTAATTTTATTTTTATTGCTTTTGTTCTGGCAGTATAACGCAGGCAAATAAAACTCACCGGGTCGTGGATGACTTTATTTTATATGTAGATCATTCAAAAGGGTGTCCCATATATAATTTAGATATTAATATTTTATGAACCACACTAGTATGTCTATATATATATGTATATAATATTATTTACTCTGTAATGTGTTCTTAGACAGCTCAGGAAAAAATCATGCAAAAAACTTAAGATAAGTAGGTATAGCTTTGCTTCTGTGATTAGTTTTTGAAGTTTTAGAAAATTTTTAGTTTTTTATTTGTAGAACTCTTAACTTTTATAAGCGTGAAATGGCAAACGCATGCGTATCATACATTTCAGTTATTGCTTCTTATGCTGACATGCGTCCAACCGCACGCCAAATGTTGCGTCGCCCAGTAGCCGCCGGCATTAAAAGCAGCTCACGCGTTCAACTTTACTGCTCACACTCACTTAGCGAACGTGAAATTTGTTGCTTCTGTGATGGCATTTATGTACCTGCCATACTGCCATTGGCATATGTATACACTAGGGATGTAAATTTTTTGGCTTTTAACGATCCCGGGATTTTCGGGATATCGTCATCACAATCCCGGGATCCTGGGATTTAGATATTCATTACTTTTCAACAACCTAAATCGAAAAAATTTCTTCTATGTTTCTACCATAAAATAAATAATAAATAAATGGGTCTGAAACCTGCTCTTTTTATTTAAAGTGGCGTTTTTATTTTTTCTCTGTGATGTCAGGATTTATTTTAAAGAAATTTGTAATTTCAAAGATATGATTAATTCCAAAAATTATCTTAAAAAATCAATGCATTAGAATTAAATATGGGTACCAAACAAAAGGAAGGAAAGAAGCAAGAAAATTTCTGTAGAATTAGAAAAAAATAAAATTTTTTGGATTCACAAGGACGAGTAGATAATTTTTTAAGCTGATGAAATTAGAAGAACGAAATTCGATGATGTTATCCTTAACAAATAATTTTTTCAAAAACAGATATTGCGAAATTTCAAGGAAAAAATTTTAAAAGGACATTTTCAATACCTACCAGTCCATATGCACAAAAAAATTGAATCTGATTAAATTCTACAGAATTTCCTCTTTAACTTGATGCCCATACTTCTTCTCTAAGCATATTTCACTGCATTTTTTAAATCATTCTGGAATTACTTGCGTCAGGGTGAAAAACTAAAAACGCAGTTTTACAATATTTGGCCCATGGTTTCACGAATATATTGATTTTTTTGTGTAAAATTTACTATCGCGCGATGTTGTATGTGTAATGAGCTAGATTTTTATGAAAAAATTTTAATTATTAATAAAAATAAAAAAATAAATATAGCCAATACTGGTCAAGAAAAGGAGTTTCTATTATTGCCATCAGTGCAAATTACAAATCCCAAAAATCCCGGGATTAATTGCCAAGAATCCCGGGATTGTCGGGACCTAAAAAAGGGCGGGATCCCGGGATTAACATTCCTAGTATACACACGCTTCACGCTCGTAAAACTTTGGAAAAATTGTATAATAAAAAATATTAATACTCGATACAGTGTCAGGCACAAAATTGCAGACGTACATACGTCATATACGCAAGACCATTTGCGAAAAGAATTTAAAAAAAATCAACGACAGTTTTTATAAATTGCAGTTGTTATATGAAAAAAAAAGAAACGCAAAAGTCGTCAGCAAAAAAAATACAAAATATCGACGCGATTTTTTAGCCGCTTAAATCTTGCACTTATTTTACTAAAATTCCATAAACCCTGTATCCGCATAACCCAAAAAGTTTATAAATAATTCTGATTAAAAAGCCCAAAATTTTGATGAAAATGTGTTGATTTTTTCTAAGTTCTTTATAAAGTATGAAAATTCGATTTATACGGTTTTGGTTAAAGTATGAACCATGTTTTAATAAAAGAATAACAAAAAAAATTATCTTGGAAAACATTTTTAATATATATGCAAAAATTACTGCTGCTGGGCCAGAGATGTAATTTATTTTTCGACTGAATGGGGTGCTAAGAAACTCCCATAAATGAGCAGTGAGAATAAAGTCATACATGTGTATACGGAAATAAAAATAGTACATTCACCGTAAATATTTTCAAAGTAATTAATTGATTGGTAACGCCAACGGAAGTCACAAAAAATATTGGTTGAAATTTAACTATGCATAAGCGAATTCTAAGCTATCTTTAACCAGTAGATATGTAAGTTAGGCAGTCAAGCGTGTAATTTTATTACTTTCTATGCTGTTTAGGCAAAACTTAAAAAGGCATTAAGAAAATTGATTCTTATACATACATATCAATTTTTCCTTAACCAAAAAATTATACTCAACAAATACAGGTGCAAACCTAACATATTGGGCGTGCTT
>NW_023458562.1:37077041-37079485 GCF_013731165.1 Rhagoletis pomonella
TGCTATGTACATATTTTTCAACTATTTTTTGTTATTTATTCGGTTATTATTATTTTATAACTGAAATTCTTAATTTTATTTTTATTGCTTTTGTTCTGGCAGTTTAACGCAGGCAAATAAAACTCGCCGGGTCGTGGATGATTTTATTTTATATGTAGATCATTCAAAAGGGTGTCCCATATATAATTTAGATGTTGATATTTTATGAACCACACTAGTATGTCTATATATATGCATATATAATATTATTTACTCTGCAATGTGTTCTTAGACAGCTCAGGAAAAAATTGTGCAAAAAAATTCAGAGAAGTAGGTATAGCTTTGCTTCTGTGATTAGTTTTTGAAGTTTTAGAAAATTTTTAGTTTTTTATTTGTAGAACTCTTAACTTTTATAAGCGTGAAATGGCAAACGCATGCGTATCATACATTTCAGTTATTGCTTCTTATGCTGACATGCGTCCAAACGCACGCCAAATGTTGCGTCGCCCAGTAGCCGCCGGCATCAAAAACAGCTCACGCGTTCAACTTTACTGCTCACACTCACTTAGCGAACGTGAAATTTGTTGCTTCTGTGATGGCATTTATGTACCTGCCATACTGCCATTGGCATATGTATACACTAGGGATGTAAATTTTTTGGCTTTTAACGATCCCGGGATTTTCGGGATATCGTCATCACAATCCCGGGATCCCGGGATTTAGATATTCATTACTTTTCAACAACCTAAATCGAAAAAATTTCTTCTATCTTTCTACCATAAAATAAATAATAAATAAATGGGTCTGTAACCTGCTCTTTTTATTTAAAGTGGCGTTTTTATTTTTTCTCTGTGATGTCAGGATTTATTTTAAAGAAATTTGTAGTTTCAAAGATATGATTAATTCCAAAAATTATCTTAAAAAATCAATGCATTAGAATTAAAAATGGGTACCAAACAAAAGGAAGGAAAGAAGTAAGGAAATTTCTGTAGAATTAGAAAAAAATAAAATTTTTTGGATTCACAAGGACGAGTAGATAATTTTTTAAGCTGATGAAATTAGAAGAACGAAATTCGATGATGTTATCCTTAACAAATAATTTTTTCAAAAACAGATATTGCGAAATTTCAAGGAAAAAATTTTAAAAGGACATTTTCAATACCTACCAGTCCATATGCACAAAAAATTGAATCTGATTAAATTCTACAGAATTTCCTCTTTAACTCGATGCCCATACTTCTTCTCTAAGCATATTTCACTGCATTTTTTAAATCATTCTGGAATTACTTGCGTCAGGGTGAAAAACTAAAAACGCAGTTTTACAATATTTGGCCCATGGTTTCACGAATATATTGATTTTTTATGTAAAATTTACTATCGCGCGATGTTGTATGTGTAATGAGCTAGATTTTTATGAAAAAATTTTAATTATTAATAAAAATAAAAAAATAAATATAGCCTATACTGGTCAAGAAAAGGAGTTTCTATTATTGCCATCAGTGCAAATTGCAAATCCCAAAAATCCCGGGATTAATTGCCAAGAATCCCGGGATTGTCGGGACCTAAAAAAGGGCGGGATCCCGGGATTAACATTCCTAGTATACACACGCTTCACGCTCGTAAAACTTTGGAAAAATTGTATAATAAAAAATATTAATACTCGATACAGTGTCAGGCACAAAATTGCAGTCGTACATAGGTGATATACGCAAGACCATTTGCGAAAAGAATTAAAAAAAAAATTAAGGCCAGTTGCAGTTGTTATATGAAAAAAAAAGAAACGCAAATCGTCAGCAAAAAAAAATATTAAAAATCGACTATATTTTTTAGCCGCTTAAAACTTGCACTTATTTTACTAAAATTCCATAAACCCTGTATTCGCATAACCCAGAAATTTTATAAATAATTATGATTAAAAAGCCCAAAATTTTGATGAAAATTTGTTGATTTTTTCTAAGTTCTTTATAAAGTCCGAAAATTCGATTTATATGGTTTTGGTTAAAGCATGAACCATATTTTAATAACAAAAAAAAATTATCTTGGAAAACATTTTAATATGTATGTAAGTATATATGTACAAAATTACTGCTTGGTCGCTGGATGGCCAGAGATCTCTGTTTAATGTTAAAAATAATACATTCACCGTAAATATTTTCAAAGTAATTAATTGATTGGCAACGCCAACGGAAGTCACAAAAAAAATATTGGTTGAAATTTAACTATGCATAATCGAATTCTAAGCTATCTTTAACCAGTAGATATGTAAGTTAGGCAGTCAAGCGTGTAATTTTATTACTTTCTATGCTGTTTAGGCAAAACTTAAAAAGGCGGTAAGAAAATTGTTTGCATAAAATTTAAACCCTATTGATTCTTATACATTCAAATTCATTTTTCCAGAAAAAAAAATTTACTCAGAACTTATACTCAACAAATACAGGTGCAAACCTAACATATTGGGCGTGCTT
>NW_023458562.1:37079585-37083277 GCF_013731165.1 Rhagoletis pomonella
TTATACTCAACAAATACAGGTGCAAACCTAACATATTGGGCGTGCTTTGCATAGCCAATTTACAAATTGCCAATAATGAAAAAATATCGAAAACATAAAAGAAAAGCAACACAAAACCATTTAAATTTAAAGTCAGCCAAACTATAAGTATTTTACGCGTATTTATTTTTTATTATTTTTGTTTGCCGAACTGGCATTTTGGTTGAATCACCAGCAAACGGAGCAGACCAAATAAAAAAAAAATGGTTATTTGTGTACGCCAATTGCATACTGAATGCTACTTTAAACAGGAGTAACATGTATGTGTGGATGTGGATACAATGGATAGTTGTGAATATGCCTCATATGCATATTGGGTGGAAGAATGCGTGTCGGCGTAGGTATCGATTCAGTTAGAGAATTTAAATTATTTTCTTTTTTGTAACTTTTCATTATTTTTAAGGTTTTTGTTTTTGTACTCCTTTTAAATACATATATATAGGTATGTATGTGCATATGTATGTTCAAGTACATAGTTCTCTTATTTAATTATTTTTTTCAATCTATTCAACTTTTTATTACAGCTTTTATTTATAAACAAAGCATTGCATAAGTAAATACGTCTGAATGTATGTATGGCGGCGGACAAATAAATAGAAACGCGGCATTTCAACAAGTTTTGGCAGATACTTTTTTATAAACTTTTATATTTGAGCCATCTAACAAAAACCACGTAAGTCAAAATTTCAAAACTTCAAAAAATTTTCGTCAAAATTTCAAACTTTTTATTCAGAATTAAAAAAAGTAGGTATCTAGTTTTGTAGCTTATTCAATTCTAGTCTGATAAGGTGCAAGTTTCAAGTGGCTAAAAATTAACGTTGATTTTTTAGATTTTTTTTATTGAGGTTGTTAAGTATTTTCTTCAATATAAAAATAGATCTTACTTAATATGAAAGGAAAAATTCTCAAAAATTAACGATAACTTTTAGCTATTTTAAACTTGCACTTTATCTGCCTAAAACTGAATGGGATAAAAAACTGTATACCAGAAAACTTTCTTGTTACAAAATTTTAAAATTTTGATTAAAATTTTATTAAATTTGATTAGTGCTTGTAAAATTTGTGCAAGCTTTGAAACTGTTATATACATATTTTATTTATGCTGCATGTATGTACATTGAATTAAATTTTAAATGAAATTTATTACATTACTTTGAATGAAAAAAAATACGGTATTCAGCAAAAAAAAAAAAATTCAAAAATCAACGGTAAGTCCTAACTATTTCACACTTGCACTTTGTTGTACTAGAATTCAATGGGCCACAAAACTACGTACTTGAATTTTTGTTAAAAAAAAATCTGAAGAAACAATTTTAAATTTTTATTATTTTTGTAGAAAACTTAAAATCCGGACTTACATGGTTTGTGTTAGACAGTGAGCCATACTTGCATAAAAAAATAAATAAATAAATAAAAGTAAAAAGCCAAAACTTGTTAAAAATTTGTGTCCGTGTTTATTTTCCCGCCACTGTATACTCTGGATATCATTGACTTTAGTTTGCAGTGAAACAAATTTACTTACAAAAAGAATATGTATGTATGTATGTATTGTTGCTACCGGTACTTAGGTGGCTATGCAAAAAAAAAATCTGGCCTATTTCACGAATGGAACATCTACTATATACCATAGATTATATAGTTACGTATTTTATATGTAAACATTGCTTTTGTACGCGTATCAATGAAAATTATCTAAACTAAAACTGCTGAAATGTATTTTTTTAAATATTCCACAGGAAGAAGTTTCCAGGCTATGTAGAAAAAAAAATTTATTTTTTTATTTAGTGCATTTCTACAATAATGACGACTTAGGTACATATTTTGACCATATCCAAAAACACACAACAAGTATGTAAGTAGGCATTGTAAGCATAATTGCTTAATCTCACTTAACAGCGGTGCTTGCATAATAAATTTTTGAGCTTTTTAGCCAATTTGCAAATGATCATTACAATGGCTTTTGTACTACAAACAAAGTTTATTTTCTTATTATTCTCTTTCAGTAAACTTCAAATCAATCTTCGCTTTTATGAAGAAAGCGGAACGGAGTACCAAATGCGATTTTTTTTTTTGGCTTAATCGAATTTCTCTTGCATGTACTAAATACATATTTTAGTGGACCTTAAGTTTGGGCATTTTAAGTTTGGCCATTTTGTAGATTTGCAAATTTTTAAACCATTTCTGGGTTTCGTTAGAACACCCTTTATATTCAAAAATATTACTTGCCCGAATTTTATACATATCTCTTAATTTTTAATGTTTTTAAGAAATAACCTTTTTTAAATATTTTTTTACGATGTTGCTTTGACCAGGGCTTGAACCCAGGCACTGCGGAGTGGAAGCGCACACTGCTAGCCACTACACCACACCGGCCATAAGCAAGAAAATACGATAAATTTTGCTTTTTTAAGTATTACAAGGCACAAATATAAGGCCAAAATTTTTCTGAATAATTTTATTGAATAACCCGACGAAGCGCGACGACAGAGTGGAAATCTCATTCGCTACATCGGACCCGGAGCGATTTAGCTGACAAATCACGCTGAATCCTCCGGTGGACAAAGCCAAACGTCGAGGGAGACCAGAAAGCTACACAAACTGCCAACAGCCCCTCTTGCTTTCACCAGTGGTTGGTTCAGGTAGACATTGGGAAAGCGAAAGTCTTCCTGCGAGACTTGATTACCTCACCAAGGTCCTCAATTTAGTCCTCAACTCAACTAACACCCCTGCACTTCCCGGGTCTCACATTAGTTGAATTTGAAGAAGTCGCTACAGCAACAACCGTCCCTTAAGGTGACACACACTTTGCGAAAATAATCATTTTACTCAACCCCATATATATCATCTGATGATTATACAGACTCTGTCTCTATTGCTAGGTTGCACAGGTGTTTGCGTGATGCCGAGTAATTTTCAGATACAGATCTTAAACAAGAAAATCTGGGGATCACAGTTCCTCCAGATCTATTTGTGAGATATGACACAAGTAAGAGCGTTTTATTTGTGAAGGCTATAGACATAGAACTTTATTGATACAGAGACTCTTCGAAAACTGCAGAAGGTAAAGGGTAGGTATCTTCCACACCAGGACAAAGTAGGTAGTGGTTAAATTCTCGAACATTTTTCATTAATTGAATATATGCGGAGTAACGGATTTGAAGATATTTTAAACCTACAACACAGCCAGGACACATTGGAGGCACCCCTACTATTTAAGGCTAAATCCTCTACATATAATCTTGGGGTGCAGAGAGTAGTTTAACGCATTTCGATTCAAGGTATGTAGCTTACCCAGAGAGGTAGAAGCCTCAATTTCAACTGACCCTTAGCCATTACTTGCAGTGGGGAGGAATAAGAGTAAGTAACTTAAAATAGTACGAGTATAATAAATATTTGATTTTTTAAACTTTCCACTTTTCAACTTTTCACTCTTACCGAAGACGTGTTTACATACGCAGTAAATTAGCTTAAGTTAGAAGCGCAAGCAGCAAGAACTTTCACCAGATTACAATTAAAATAATCTAGTTTTCGATTAGCTATGCCAAACCAAACAAGCGCTACCTGTAGTAAGCGTATAAATTACACTGGCGCATGAACGATTTAAGAGTTTCAATTGAAGCAACAGCTGACTACGTCAAGTAAAGTACGTAACT
>NW_023458562.1:37086277-37090979 GCF_013731165.1 Rhagoletis pomonella
AAAAAAGTGGACGTTTTATGAAACAACATCCATACAAATGGATGTACATTAGGCTGCCTCACACTCAATATAAGAAAAATAAATAACAATTCTTCTTCTTTGAAGGAATTACCAAAGTGTATGAAATTTTTAACTTTCGTCAAAATATTCACCAATGAAAGGGCTACTTTCTCCTCTTTTAACTTTTTACATATTTACAAATTTACACCAGACCCAAGAGTTCCGGCCAATTTCTTGCATAGGAGACAATGGGCCTCATGCATAAAAAGTGAGTTTAAGCTCCAACTCGATTTTCAGTACAAATTCTTGAGCTTGAGCTCACCCTTCAGTGCAAAAATTGAGTCTGAGCTTAGACTCATTTTTTATGCATGAGGCCCAATATTTTTCAAACTCTAACTCGGAAATGAAAATTAGTTAAGAAATGTCTAAGTTCGGGTTTTCGAAAACTAGATTCAAAATTGCATTTATTTGAATTTTTCAGAGACCATTTAGTGAGAAAATCAAAGAAAAAGATTACTTTCATGGATAACTGAACTATTAGAAATGAGCACAAGTTGAGCAAAAATGTTTTAAAGAAAGTCTAAATAGATGACAAAAAAAAATACTTTGTCAGGGTATCTTAAACATGAAAATTAATTGAGACATCGAACCGAATAATTTAAGATTTAAATTATTTAAAAAGTTAAATCAACTATTAAAATATGGGCTTTATTTCTTAACTTCATACAGGAGGGTTTCTGTTTAGAAAGTAAGATTCAATTTGAGTTAAAGCAATTAGGCAATAGAAATATCTATCATCATATGGGTGCCAAACGAAAGAGGAAGGAATATATATATATTAAAGAGGATTGCCACGTTTTTAAAATGTTGTATATAATTAAATTATACCCAAGTTATATGGGCGTCAAACGAAATAGTATAAAAAAAACTGTTAGGTTTGAACATTTAGAATATTTTTGAGGTGTTTTAAGAGGGTTGCCATCGGCTTAAAAGGTCAAGTTTAAGGTACCTAATCAGTTAAATGGTAAAAGAAAAAAATTTCTGAACTATATCTACGAGAGTTGCCAAATTCAACTTAATTCATCAGTTAATTGAAATATGTGTCAACAAAAGGGACTTAATTTTTTTAATACCTTCAAAGAGGATTGCCACCTGTTTGAAAATTGGAATTTATTTAACTTATGCACAACATAAATGGAATATTAAAATATGGCTGTCCATCGAAAGTTAAAAAAAAAAAACATTTGTTTGAAAATATTTGTGATTAGTGTTGCCACCCATTTGAAAATAATATCTATCTAACAACGTATCTACCACATTTCATTCAGAAACAGCTGGAAGGATTGCAGTGAAGCATTTGAAATATTTTGTTAGGTTTTAATAGCGTTGCCAGCTGTTTTAAAAGTTAAATTCAATTTTGGCGTTTTGAGGCAACGCAGTTGCCCTAGTATGTAAACAGAAATATATACTTACGACTAATAAAACAAGGTTTCCGGCCAATAAATGGTTATTTTCCTAATGTACAATATATTTAAGGTTCTTTGAGAATACATACATACAAACACATATGCTCTGTTAGTTAAGTAAATACTGATAATAACTAAAAAAATTACTTCAACGGTCGGCATTTTGAGTCCAGTGCGCAAGTGATCATTTATAACTCACCATAAATATGTATACTTTGCTTGACTATATAAGTACTATGTAACAATGCTATTTATTTATTACGCCCATAAATGCTTGCTTTTGTTTGTGTACTTACTACTATTTCTTTTCTTCAACAGTTATGATAAGATTACGTGCGTTATTTTGAGTACCAATATTTTGCTTTCTTATCAACTTCTTATTTTGCTTACACTTGCTTCTAGGTACATACATATGTAGTTACACTCTACTATGGTTCTTAGGAGGGGAGCCTCTGCGCTTATCTATTTATGGGCGTATGTATGTAGTATGTGTGGCTGGTATACCAAAAGTATTGCTATGCGATTGTAGATATCTAAATGACCGATATCAAACGTTGAATAGTTTCATTACTATAACATAGTTTGTTAAATTTTTAAGTGGCCAGTTTGATTTAATAGCTAGCGGCTGTGAGACGTATCTAATGCCGGGTCCGCATATCCGGTGGTGCCTGCAAATTTTGAGCAGGCAACGAACATGTGATCGAATTGGACTTTGAGGTAAGCTGGTATTTTATTCTGCTTTTAGTTGAGATTTTTAATTTTAGTACATATTTGCTTTTTTTTCCTTTCTTACAGTCGTCTGCTATTAGGCGAACCCATTGAAGCTCTAGCTTGGGTTGAATAAGCGCAATGTATCATCCATGAGCTTTTCTAGCTCCAGAAATATGATGCATTGTAAAATGGAGAATTTTAAATGATTTTTTCAAAAAAGCGCTTAAAAAAAAACAAATAACAAATTGCCACGATATTTCATTATATTTATGCCAAGAAGAGAGAGAGCACGCATAAAGGAATTATCTCTTTTAAATATTGTTTGCGTCAAATCCAAAAACTGTCGGTGACTATTCGGAAAATTTGTCGTTAATCTCTGCAAAAAAAAAGGCGCCGATTAATATATCCACGTCATGCCACGATGAGACCATTTAGCAAAAATTGGGCTTCGTAATCCAACTGCCGTACGAAACAAAATTAAAGAGGGTTATATTCGAAGACATTACTGAGTTTAAGGAACAAAAAGTATGCATTCTTATAAAAAAAAAATGTTTTAGCTTTTAGAAATCCTAAAAAAAATACAGGCATTTTCTGCAAATCGTAAGATTTGAAATCGGTGCAATTGACAAAACCTTTTCTGGAGATTGCTAAACAAAAACGCTCAAATTTGACTAATGGCGAGCGTGATGTGATTTTAGCAGTTTCCATTTAAAATATTTATTGCTCTCATTACAAATATTTAAAAATATTTGGCAAATCGTTGCGATTTCAAATCGTACGATTTGCAGAACAGGCCTGAGAAGCTGAAATTTAAAAAATTGTGAAAAAATTGGAATTGCATATATGTATGTTTTTATGTATATTCCAGTGTAATTAAAATTACAAATTAAAAATGTAAAAACTTGTTAAGCAGTGACTTAGAAGTTACTGCTTTAAATCTGAAATGGATGAAAAATTTTATGAACGAAAAATTATTTTCTCCAAAGATATTTTTATGTATCTTATCGACATATCACTATAATTGACTATATGTACATATAGATACTTTCCTTCACTAAATATGTAGTATAAATACTACAATTCCTTAAAGTAATATTCGTATAAATATGCATAACGTTAAAACTTTTGAAAATATGTATGCATGTTTCTTCAAAAAGTTGCAATTAGTATTGCAGTAAGAGCTTTAGAAAGCTTTGAACGAACTTTTTTACAATTTTCTTTTTTTTTATAAATCCTTTTATTTGCATTTACACATTTTGAATTGATTTACAAATGTATAATATGTATCTGCGTATATATGAAATATATGAAATGAATAAATAAAAAATTTTTGAATAAATGAAAACATTTAAATTTTATTTTTTGCAACAAAAAAAGACCAAAGATAAATTTTTAAATCAAATACTTTCACTTCACATTCAAATCACTTCAACGTTGCTGAGTGTCAAATGAGTGTGAGTGTCGAACGATAAATATAAATAAATAAAATAAACGGTGTTTCATATCAGAAAAATCAATGGTATGGAAGATAAACGGTGGCGAGAATGTAAATAGGAAAAAGACACTTTAGGCAATTTTTCTTTGTTTAAAAAATATTTATTATTTTTTTATGAAGATACATATAGCATACTATCTAAAAAATCGCTGTAAATCAAAATTTTAAGTTTTTATAAAAACTCGATTTTTTTTTTAATTTTAAATTCGTAATTTACTAGTTTTACTCAACTTCGGTGTAAAAAAAAAAAATCATAACTCAAATTTGTGTAGAGTGCACCCCGTCATACTACATATACTTAAATATTGCGCAATACTCAGAGCTCTCATTGTGATTTTTTTTAATTTTTTTTTGAGATGGCATATTTCAAAAAATAATTTTTTTTTATCAAACAATTTTTATGTGAAAAATTTTTCAAGAAAAAAGAAAATTTTTTTTAAATTTTTTGCTCGCCCGTTCTCGTGATATTTGGAAAACTATTAAATCGAATGGTGTTTGTTTTTGTGCTGTAAAGTTTTAAAAAATGTATTAATAAATAATTATTTATGTTTATCCAGCAAGCCTAAAAATTTGAAACAAATCAAACATATGAAGTGCGAACCCCGTACATTTTGGTATGGAATGCCCCATATATTATAGAATTTTGTAAAAACTTGAAAGTTTTATTGTTTTTCGTTATAATTAAAGACGACTTATGATAACGATAAACAATTGCACAAAATCTTTGCACTTCTTAAAGTATTTATAATAAAATTAAGAAACCGAAAAAAATCGATGACAATGACGAGATCTGAAATTAAATTGTCGATAAAAAATATTTGTATGAGAATAAATACAAGTATATTATCACACAGCAAATATCCACAACTGTCAGCTAAGCACTCAATAGAACCCACGGCCCACGGCGTGATAATAGCGAAGAGTGTCCTCTGGGAACTCGAAAGTGCTACAAAAGCGCAACGAATGAGTGCCAAGATACGAGTAAACTTGAAAATCAACGCCAGAGTAGGCAGAAAATTGGTGATCAAAT
>NW_023458562.1:37091079-37092125 GCF_013731165.1 Rhagoletis pomonella
AAAAGTATGGTACCGCTTTTGCGAAGTTGGATTAGTTGATCTCTAGTAATAGTAGAAATAAAAAATTTACTATGTTTGTTGTATATTTTCATGACACTCATAGAAAAGTATAATGATTAATGATTTTTTGGCTCTCTTCGAGGATTTTTGACTTTTTTCGAGATTTTCTTAAAATTTGTTACATTTGTATGGCATTTCGGGATAATTACAAATCATTCCCGGGACTTTACTCGAGGCTTTTCAGAATTTTTCGGGAATATTGGAGTTTTTTAATGGACTCTTCAGGATTTTTGGAGACTTTCTATTTTGTTTTCGCGACCTGTAGGTATTTTTACGAAACCTTCGGAACATTTTCGAAACATATAGGGTTTGTTTTTGGGATCCACCGAGATTGTTAGTTTACTTTTTAAACTTCTCGGCACTTATTTCTATACCAAACACTTTGGAAATTTTCAAGTTTAAAAGCACTTTTAAATTACAATTTTGCTTTTATTGTGAATACCTAAAAATTTTAATTTTAATAGTTAATAGTGAAGAAGTTATTTTTGGCGAGAGCTTCCAATAGCTTCCCAGCAGAAATATAAGGTAACTGATGCCTTCCTCACTCAATGTTTGGTTTACACGGCAGCTCTCTAGCTAGGATCAGGCTCCACTGCATGACCATGTCGGAGTTGCGTTGGAGACTTGCACTTTGCTGTGAATGAAACCGCTGCCTGTTGAGTACCACGTTTAGGTAACCTTGCATGGTCTAAATGGCTCATTTTTATCTAAAGATCCGCCGCCACTATATCCACGGTGAACTACATGTGTACATATGTACATATATCTGAACTCTGCAATATTCCTCCTACACTACATACTTTGCGCCGTCTGTATTTTTTCGAAAACTAGTAGCTAGATACATGCGAAAATATTAAAGGTACGTAAATATTGGGGTGGAACTTAAAAAAAATAAACATATACATTTTACGTACAAAATATACATCCAAAAACAAGAGTGATAGCTGATCAAAGTCAAAATTTTTTCGAATTTGCGCGATTTTTTT
>NW_023458562.1:37092225-37093304 GCF_013731165.1 Rhagoletis pomonella
AAAAAAATCGCGCAAATTCGAAAAAATTTTGACTTTGATCAGCTATCGCTCTTGTTTGTGGATGTATATTTTGTACGTAAAATGTATATGTTTATTTTTTTTAAGTTCCACCCCAATATTTATGTACCTTTAATATTTTCGCATGTATCTAGCTACTAGTTTTCGAAAAAATACAGACGGCGCAAAGTATGTATGTAGTGTAGGAGGAATATTGCAGAGTTCAGATATATGTACATATGTACACATGTAGTTCACCGTGGATATAGTGGCGGCGGATCTTTAGATAAAAATGAGCCATTTAGGACATGCAAGGTTACCTAAACGCGGTACTCAACAGGCAGCGGTTTCATTCACAGCAAAGTGCAAGTCTCCAACGCAACTCCGACATGGTCATGCACTGGAGCCTGATCCTAGCTAGAGAGCTGCCGTGTAAACCAAACATTGAGTGAGGAAGGCATCAGTTACCTTATATTTCTGCTGGGAAGCTATTGGAAGCTCTCGCCAAAAATAACTTCTACACTATTAACTATTAACTATTAAAATTAAAATTTTTAGGTATTCACAATAAAAGCAAAATTGTAATTTAAAGGTGCTTTTAAACTTGAAAATTTCCAAAGTGTTTGGTATAGAACTAAGTGCCGAGAAGTTTAAAAAGTAAACTAACAATCTCGGTGGATCCCAAAAACAAGCCCTATATGTTTCGAAAATGTTCCGAAGGTTTCGTAAAAATACCTACAGGTCGCGAAAACAAAATAGAAAGTCTCCAAAAATCCTGAAGAGTCCATTAAAAAACTCCAATATTCCCGAAAAATTCTGAAAAGCCTCGAGAAAAGTCCCGGGAATGATTTGTAATTATCCCGAAATGCCATACAAATGTAACAAATTTTAAGAAAATCTCGAAAAAAGTCAAAAATCCTCGAAGAGAGCCAAAAAATCATTAATCATTACACTTTTCTATGAGTGTCATGAAAATATACAACAAACATAGTAAATTTTTTATTTCGTTAAGAATTTATGTACATGTATTCTTAAACTAGAGATCAACTAATCCAACTTCGCAAAAGCGGTACCATACTTTT
>NW_023458562.1:37093404-37098216 GCF_013731165.1 Rhagoletis pomonella
GTTGTAAGCCGTTTGATAGCTCCAGACAACGTTTGACTGCGGTAGATCGTTTAGTGGCTCGAGACAACGATGAGGCTATTTCTAGAGGCAACGATGAGGGCGCCTGGCTCCTGAAACAGTAAAAATATTGGTGAGAGTATACCCAGACCCCCGGTGTCTCACCGGTGCTGGTTATGACCTATGTACGAATAGTGGCTATTGAGCGGTGATAGCTGCATTGGTGGTTACTCCGGTGGTGTCCACTGCTAGAGCAATTCAGTTGGAGAACTTCAATCGACCTATAGAAACGCAATATGGATTGACTTGGAAGGAGATAAAGCCGATTTCTTGGATTGATTTAAATATATAACGGCGAATGTGCGCAGGTGATGTACATAGATACCTTATGTTAGCTCGGAATAGACGGACTAAATTTTCTAGGTATCTCGGAAGTTAGCTACGAAAAGGGTGACAAACAGATTGGCTCCGTGGAATTTATTCCTCCGTGTAGCATTAAAAGCCGTGGTTCCGAAAACTGGCTAATCGAAAATGGAAGAATCTACAATTCTGCAGGGTCTGCGTAAGTTTGTTGCCTGGCTCAAAACGGACTTAGTTTGAACTAAACTGTAGAGAGCGCGTATTTTCTACTGTTTTATAGCGCATTCGGCCTTGGTTGCCCGCTCTGTATGAATAGGACTGGTGAACTGCCATATTTCCAGTAAAAAATTGACTCATTTGAAGCGCGAAAGAGAAAGTAGGGCAAACTCTTTGCGGTTGTTTACCGTTATGCTCGATTAAAAGCAGGTTTCTACTTAATTTTTTCTTTGCTGATCTAACAGAACTGAGTGACTAAGTGGCAGCGAATTTACGTGCTTAGTTATGTTTAAATTCTCAAAAAGTACGCCTTAAAGTATGAAATATGAGACATTAAAATAAATTTGCCTTTTTTCGGCACAAAATTCGATCGCTTAGCATATCCAAACAATTCTCAAATTGTGCATCAAATATTGGCTTGAAGTCGCAAGTAGCTGAGATTGAAGTAGTTGAGAATGAACTTCGTATAAGCTTTAACCGAACAGCTTTTCAGGAAAGTTTTCAACCGACAAACTTGTAATTTCAGGTGAAAAATTTTAAATATTTTCGCACATTGGTGATGGACCTAATTTGGCTTCCAAAAATTTGCAAAGTTGTAAGTAATTAAAAGAAAATATTAAACTTCAAATTCGTACATTTATTCGTTCAAGCACATAAATATGTACATATTAGTATATTCACTACCATTATGAAGTGCTGCAAAGCTCTCTTTTATAGCTTTGGCTAACTACATAATTTAAAACTGTGAAACAAACTTCACTAAAAATTACTTATTCAACATAAATTACGTGTATTACTTAACACTCTCCTCCGCTCGGTTGCATAAAGTTTATGTGCCACTTGCAACGGCAACAATAAAGCCCATTTACTATCTACCACCGCCTGCAGAGAGCGGTCAACGTCACTTTGCTGGTGGCAGACAAGCTCACAGCTGTGGGCTTGCGGTCTGTTGGTAAGATAGAAACATGATGGCAACATTTATTAATAATGAAAAAGTGTTTCAATTTAAATGTTGATAAAGCAGAAAATGTGCGGAGTGAAGACAGCGGGGACGTATGTATGAGTAATGTGAATGATGCTGGTTGTGGTAGCTGAACCGGGATATTATTTACGTGACAGGGAGAGCGAATGTTAAGATTTATAGCAAATAAATAAATTAAGTAAAATTTTTGGAAAATAAAGTGCCAAATCAAGGCACAAAAAAGGAGATGTGCTTCATAATCGATAGTTTTATAGATAAAGAGGTTATCGCTATCGTTTTAAATTGCGAATAGCGTAAAACTATAAAAAGTTTAGTTTGTGATTGATGTTATTTTTTTTATCGAAATCCATATTTTTATCGTTATCAATATAAATGATAAACTATCGGTACAGTTATCTAAAACTGCTAACGAAATCGTTATCATTATCGATATTGTTATCATTAGTTTTATAAATATCGCGGATGTGCTTAACAATCGATAATTTGATCGATATTTCATGGATTTTTTTATCGATATGGTTATTGTTGTCTTTATAAATAACGAACCGCGCAAAAAAATATGCAGTTTAGTCCTTAGTTGTGCGTATTTTTTGTATCGATATCGATATTTTTATCGTACGATTTTTAATATTCATTAGAACTGTTACTGAAATCGCTACCATTATCGATATCGTTACTCTTGTAAATATCGTTATTATTATTATTATTATCGAAATATATTACTTAATTTTATCGGTAAAGAGGAGGTAAAGCAAAGTGTTTTCGGTATAATCATTGTTATCGATAATTCAGTTGAATTTTATTTTTCTTTCGAGCAGATAAGAATTTAGAAAGTCGATAGTACACTTACTGCAAGAATTTAAGTTCAGCTCTACCACTCGCATCTGTAGGGAACTCCACTCTATCCGATAGCTTGGTAGAGGGATTTGGCGATGTTGTCGCTACTGCTTCCCAAGCTGCTCTTGAAAGCTAATGATACCAGTCTTCATGCGAAGGGGTTGTTAAGTAATAGAGCCCGCAGCACTAAATAAGTTACCCTCAAATTGGGAACATTACAAAAGTGGAGCCCTCTTGCCTTACTATATTTGAGGGACGAGGTAAAGAACTGTACAGAGAGTAGCGGCAAGTCGCTTAAGCTTCTAAACAATGCCTACTTCCTATGCAACCCAAACTCCAGCAGAAAGCTATCCATTTGGGGGAAATACTTGGCCGTGCCAGCCTGTGTGTCCACTTATGTATATAAGCATCACCTTACTTGGGTACAGTGTTGCCACCCAAAAATTTTTTTGAATTCCCAAAAAATCTTTACTTATCAAAAAAAAAAAACCTGTAACCTTCAAAGACAAGGTGAATTTTGGAATGTTAAGGTTTTTAGCCGTATGATTGGAATCCAGCTGACTCATTTTTATTCAAAAGAGGAAATGCTGCAATTCCATCGCCTCTTTTACAAATTAAAAAATTTACTTCCAAAAAAACCGTTAAGCTTTCTTTTCTAAATTAACCAAAGGCAAGCGTTAACAAACAAAAACTTTCAACTTCGGTATACATTCTTTTCCCGCCCCTTCTTCTAATTTCCACTTATTCCCTTGGCAGCTGTTGTAATGATTAACTTTGTTTAGAAGCCTCCAAACTAAAATTCGTTGCTGGCACAGGACCGAAAATAGCATAGAAAACAACAATAAATTGCTTACATGCAATATTACAAACGCCAAGTAGTTCAACAAATCACAGCAATTCAACTTAAACCCATTGAGAATTACCACAAGCCATGTAGAGCGGCAGCAGAGCAGCGAACTAAGAAAACAAAGCTACCAATACATACGTATGTAGCACGTACAATCACGGTTGCCAGACTTGATACTTTGGCACCAAAAGTGGAACATTTTTTCATCGCTGGTACTTTGGTACCGTTTTCCATAGATTGGTACTTTTTGAATTCAATTAATAAACTTCAGCTTTCTTTTTATTTCATGCACAATATCTTAAAATTTTAAACCAAATGTTAAAAGGTACCAACTACATAGCATACCAGAATTCGATGTTTAAAATCTTTGGTTTTATAAAATTATTTAACTTGGTCATGGGAAATAGCGCAGTGTTCTCAAATGAACAAGGCATCATCTCAAAGTATCAACACAGTACGGTGGTGTCATCTTTATTATTTCTATCATTGTTGGAGCTGAAAAGCATAAGGCACGCTTGCTCAAAGTTCTCTGCCAATAACCAACGGAATTCGATGGGCCGGAATATAGTAAAAGCCACGATATTCTGTGATCCCTCTTTAGTAAGAGTTTTAAATTTGCCAAGATGAATTTCTCTGACATTCAACAGTCAAAAGCTACAAATGCATTTAATTTTTGTAAGAATTCGCCTTAGTTTCGTATGTGTGTTAGTGGCCCTAATTCATATAATAGGGGGTTGGTTTATTTCTCGCAAATTTTTTATAAAAATTGGGTTAATTCTACAACAAAAACACTAAAAATCAGAGTTCCAAACCTTATGCAAAACTAAAGAAAAGTCTGCAAATTTTCATCCAAATATTGCCCTTTTTATTTACACTCTTTAGAAAAAATCTGTTTGATAATTTTTTAGAGAGTAAATAAAAAGTGCAATATTTTAACGCAATTTCGCTGAATTTTCTTTAATTTTGCAGAATTTTATTTAATTTGGCACAGGGTTTGGATCTCTGATTTTTGGGATTTTTGTTGTAGAATTAACTATATTTTTATAAAAAAATTGCGAAAAGTAAACAATTTAAAAAATAGTTGCCCATATTGTAAAAATTTCGCTGTACCTAAACTTTATTGACTGACTCTATAAACATATTGAATAGTTTGGTTTTTAATAAGAATAATACAAGTGGTACTTTTTATCGAAATGGTACTTTTTTGTTAAAATTTTGATACTAATATATTTTGTGAAGTGGCAACCGTGTGTGTGCCATATATTTTATACGCAATTATTCAAAAACATTCACACTCCCCATCGCAAACACAGCTTTTACGAAACAGTGTACTATGTAATCGTTGTTGAAGGCAGTAATGTAAAATAAATCGAGATGAGTCCGCTTAAAAGCTTAAGCTGTTAAGCACAATTATCCTCGTAGCCTTTTACATGCCAATTTTATTGGCGTTGAGAGCAAATAAAATGCGTTACAGCAGTTATAAAACAGAGGAAGGATGGATGGAAGCTGAGATGGATAGAGTAGGCACATACATACATACCTACACTAGTCGATATGTAAATGAATTGTACGC
>NW_023458562.1:37098316-37104550 GCF_013731165.1 Rhagoletis pomonella
GCGTACAATTCATTTACATATCGACTAGTGTAGGTATGTATGTATGTATGTGCCTACTCCATCCATCTCAGCTTCCATCCATCCTTCCTCTGTTTTATAACTGCTGTAACGCATTTTATTTGCTCTCAACGCCAATAAAATTGGCATGTAAAAGGCTACGAGGATAATTGTGCTTAACAGCTTAAGCTTTTAAGCGGACTCATCTCGATTTATTTTACATTACTGCCTTCAACAACGATTACATAGTACACTGTTTCGTAAAAGCTGCGTTTGCGATGGGGAGTGTGAATGTTTTTGAATAATTGCGTATAAAATAAATTGCACACACACGGTTGCCACTTCACAGAATATATTAGTAGATATCAAAATTTTAACAAAAAAGTACCATTTCGATAAAAAAAGTACCATTTGCATTATTTTTATTAAAAACCAAACTGTTCAATATGTTTATACAGTCAGTCAATAAAGTTTAGGTACAGCGAAATTTTTACAATACGGGCAACTATTTTTTAAATTTTTTAATTTTCGCAATGTTTTTATATAAATATAGTTAATTCTACAATAAAAACCCCAAAAAGCAGAGATCCAAACCCTGTGCCAAATTAAGTAAAATTCTGCAAAATTAAAGAAATTTCTGCAAAATTGCGTTAAAATATTGCACTTTTTATTTACTCTCTAAAAAATTATCAAACAGGTTTTTTCTAAAGAGTGTAAATAAAAGGGGCAATATTTGGATGTAAATTTGCAGAATTTTCTTTAGTTTTGCATAAGGTTTGGAACTCTGATTTTTGGGGGGTTCTTTTGAAGAATTAACCAAATTTTTTTATAAAAAATTAGCGAGAAATAAAATATTTAAAAAATAGTTGGGTTAACACCGTAGCAGGAGTATCCGCGCCAACCCTCCAATATATGAAAAGCGTTAGTGCCATTAAAACCAAGAAACACACACGACACTAAGGCGAATTCTTACAAAAATTACATGTACATATTTTGTTTTGGCTTTTGAGTGGTGAATGTCAGAGAAACTCATCTTTGAAAATTTAAAACTCTTACTAAAGAGGGATCACAGAGTATTGTGGCTTTTACTATATTTCTTGCAATTTAATTCAGTTGGTTATCGGCTTTTTTGTGGGCCGCTATTTAAAAACTGCAGAGGCCAACTTTTTGCAAGCGTGCCTTGGTATAGGCGCTTTTCAGCTTCAACAATGATGGAAATAATAAAGATGACAACACCGTACTGTGTTGATACTTTGAGATGATGCCTTGTTCAAGTGAGAACACTGCGCTATTGCGCTGAGTTAATACACTGACACCACAGATGGCGGCGGTGTTATTGAGTTAGCGTCACAAAAGGTGCGCTATTTCCCATGACCAAGTTATTTAATTTTATGATACAATTTCAAAAAACCCAAAAATTTTGAATTGCATCGAGTTCTGGTACGCTATGTAGTTGGTACCCTTTAACATTTGGTTTAAAATTTTAAGATATTGTTCATGAAATAAAAAGAAAGCTAAAATTTATTAATTGCATTCAAAAAGTACTAATCTATGGAGAACGGTACAAAAGTACCATCGATGAAAAATGTACCACTTTTGGTACCAAAGTATCAAGTCTGGCAACTGTGATTGTACATACATATGTACAATTCGCTGCTCTGCTGCCTATCTAAGCGGCTTGTGGTAATTCTCAATGGGGTTAAGTTGAATTGCTGTGATTTGTTGAACTAGTACTTGGCGTTTGTAATATTACATGTAAGCAATTTATTGTTGTTTTCTATGCTATTTTCGGCCGTGTGGCAGCAACGAATTTTTGTTTTGGAGGCTTCTAAACAAAGTTAATCATTACAACAGCTGCCAAGGGAATAAGTGGAAATTAGAAGAAGGGGCGGGAAAAGAATGTATACCAAAGTTGAAAGTTTTTGTTTGTTAACGCTTGCTCTTGATTAATTTAGAAAAGAAAGCTTAACGGAAATAAATTTAAATGATAAATGAAAAGAGGCGATGGAGGTGCAGCATTTCCTCTTTTGAATAAAAATGGGTCAGCTTCAATCCAATCATACGGTTAAAATCCTTAACATTCCAAAACTCACCTCGTCTTTGAAGGTTACGGTTTTTGTTTGTTAAAAATACAGATTTTTTAAGAATTAAATTTAGTTTGCAAACAAAATCTTGGCAACACTGTAGCCAAATAAGGCGATGGTTATATACATAAGTGGACACACAGGTTGGCACCGCCAACTATTGTCCCCAAATGGATAGCTTTCTGCTGTAATTTGGGTAGCATAGAAGTAGACACAGCGTAGAAGCTTAAGCGACTTGCCGCTACTCATTGTAGAGTTTTACCCTCATCCCTGAAATATAGTAAGGCAAGAGGACTCCTCACAAACATTCGTCTGAATTTGAATTCATGGCACTTCTCTAAGCTTTTGCGGAAGTCTCGCCAAGAAAAATTCGAACTTATAAATATACAGTCCACTTTTGTAAAGTTCCCAATTTGAGGGAAACATAGTGCTGCGGACTCTGTTTCTTAACAAGCCCTTTGCCCGAGGTCTGTTGTCCACCTGAGTTGCTGTCCTCGGCAGCGTTGCCGTTTTGGTCCAATTGGACCAAAATTGGGAGGCTCATTATCCTTTGGTAGTTTGGTTGGTAGGATGAAGCTTTTGGTAGGCAAAAGTGAAATTGCAACCAAATTGAGCAATAAAATTTGTTTGCTTAAGATTGCATGCTGCCAGTGCTATCTACTATTTATAGTAACTCTAAAAATATCTATGAATGGTAACCCTGTATTCATAGCAAGCAAAGGAAATAATTACAAGAGAAAGAGTGAAAGAAAGATGTTAAATGTCAAAAACTTGGCATTTGCGCGCCATTCTTCAATTGAATTTAACAAACAATCGAAAAGATTAGTGATGGACAAGTAAGTTAATTTTGCTTTAAATTTGTTACTTTTTAATCGTTGTTTATTTGCAGGTATATCTATAAAGCCTCTAAACCGTCCGAAGTAAGTGTGGACAATAATAACGACGACTTGTTCAGGTAAAAAATTGCGACTAAGTAGGCATGTACATATGTGTAAATTAACAAATACTGAAAATTCTCGTGGTGATGAAAACTCGCCTGCGCCCAAAAACCAAACTCAGAAATAAACTAACCATCAGTACAATAAATAGTATTATGCACTGTAAAGAACTAGTACAAAAGGCTGATGCACATTACGTGTGGTCAACAAAAAGAGATCTCAAAGATGTATGATTTTTTTTTACAAACGTTTTGTATACAATTAGGGGATATAAAAACTTTTTGTTTTTGATATAATATAGGATATAAAAACTTTTTGTTTTTAAACGAATAAAATGCTTGAAATTGTATTGAAGAAAAAACGTTTGAAATGAATTGAATTGATCTCAAAGATATATGTATATACTCGGTACGTTTTTTTTTACAAACGTTTTGGGTACAATATTTTTGATACTTAGGTTGTTCACACTTGCTTGGTTATCAGGATATCTGGTTAAAAATTATTATTCTGTAGTGTATTTTATTGTTGTAAACTGAATAAAAAATATAACCACATAACCAGATAACCAAGCAAGTGTGAACAACCTAACTTGTATTTAAACGCATAAAATGTCTGAATTTGTTGTTTTATACATCAAAATGTTTGATATGAATTGAATTAATATCAAAACTATATACAATGCTTATAACTGTTTTTTATACGATACGTTAATTAATTTATTTAAACACCCGAATTTATTTTGTGTAAACTTCAAGTATTGCATGAATGGATAACCAACTGTAGCACAGTAAACCATATTATTTGGTATTTTAATTTATGCCTACTGTTAATCTGCAAAACCTGTAAATTTAATAAAATCTCGTTTTATTGACAAAAATTTTTTTGGTAGTTTGCAAGTTTTTGGTACCTTAAAATATTCTCAAGTGGCAACGCTGGTCCTCGGCCCTAGAAAAGTCTTAAGCTTCATAAGCTTTCAAGAGCAACTTTGGAAGCAGTAGTGACAATACCGACAAATCCCTCTACCAAGTTATCGGATAGAGTCGAGTTCCCTACAGATGCAAGTGGTAGAGCTGAACTTAAATTCTTGCAGTAAGTGTATCTATCGACTTTTTAAATGTGTATCAATTTGTAACAATAACAATACCGATAACACTTTGCTTTACCTCTTCTTTACCGATAAAAATAAGTATTTCGATAATAATAATAATAACGATATTTATAAGAGTAACGATATCGACTATGGTAGTGATTTCGATAGCAGTTTTAATGAATATCAAATATCGTACGATAAAAATATCGATACACAAAAACAAGCACAAAGGACTAAACTGTTCATAGTTTTACGTGATTCGCAATTTAAAAGGACAACGATAACCATATCGATAAAAAAATTGATCAAAATATCGATAAAACTAGATTATTAAGCACATCTCATTTTTTGTGGCTTGATTTGGCACTTTGTGTTCCAAAAATTTTACTTAACTTAATTGTTTGCTATAAATCTTATTATTCGCTCTCCCTGTCACGTAAATAATATCCCGGTTCAGCTACCACAACCAGCATCATTCACATTACTCATACATACGTTCCCGCCGTCTTCACTCCGCACATTTTCTGCTTTATCAACATTTAAATTGAAACACTTTTTCATTATTAATAAATGTTGCCATCATGTTTCTATCTTACCAACAGACCGCAAGCCCACAGCTGTGAGCTTGTCTGCCACCAGCAAAGTGACGTTGACCGCTCTCTGCAGGCGGTGGTAGATAGTAAATGGGCTTTATTGTTGCCATTGCAAGTAGCACATAAACTTTATGCAACCGAGCGGAGGAGAGTGTTAAGTAATACACGTAATTTATGTTGAATAAGTAATTTTTAGTGAAGTTTGTTTCACAGTTTTAAATTATGTAGTTAGCCAAAGCTATAAAAGAGAGCTTTGCAACACTTCATAATGGTAGTGAATATATTAATATGTACATAGTTATGTGCTTGAACGAATAAATGTACGGATTTGAAGTTTAATATTTTCTTTTAATTACTTACAACTTTGCAAATTTTTGGAAGCCAAATTAGGTCCATCACCAATGTGCGAAAATATTTAAAATATTTCACCTGAAATTACAAGTCGGTTGAAAACTTTCATGAAAAGCTGTTCGGTTAAAGCTTATACATAGATCACTCTCATCTACTTCAATCTCAGCTACTTGCGACTTCAAGCCAATATTTGATGCGCCATTTGAGAATTGTTTGGATATGCTAAGCGAACGAATTTTGTGTCGAAAAAATACGAACTTACTTAAACATTTTTTACTGCATACTTTGAGGCGCGCTTTTTGGGAATTTAAATATAACTAAGCACGTAAATTCACTGTTACTTAGTCACTCAGTTAGATCTCTGTTAGATCAGCAAAGAAAAAATTATGTAGAGACCCCCTCTAATCGAGCATAAAGGTAGACAACCGCAAAGAGTTTGCTCCACTTTCTTTTTCGCGCTTCAAATGAGTATATTTTTTACTGGAAATATCGTATTTCACCATGTCATGTTCATACAGAGCGGGCAACCAAGGCCCAATACGCTATAAAACAGCATTAAGCAAGCTCTCTATCTACAGTTTAAATCAAACTAAGTCCGTTTTGAGCCAGGCAACAAACTTACGCAGACCCTGCAGAATTGTAGATTCTTCCATTTTCGATTAGCCAGTTTTCGGAACCACGGCTTTTAATGCTACACGGAGGAATAAATTCCACGGAGCCAATCTGTTTGTCACCCCTTTCGTTGCTAACTTCAGAAATACCTAGAAAATTTAGTCCGTCTATTCCGAGCTAACATAAGGTATCTATGTACATCACCTGCGCACATTCGCCGTTATATATTTAAATCAATCCAAGAAATCGGCTTTATCTCCTTCCAAGTCAATCCATATTGCTTTTCTATAGGTCGATTGAAGTTCTCCAACTGAATTGCTCTAGCAGTGGACACCACCGGAGTAACCACCAATGCAGCTATCACCGCTCAATAGCCACTATTCGTACATAGGTCATAACCAGCACCGGTGAGACACCGGGGGTCTGGGTATACTCTCACCAATATTTTTACTGTTTCAGGAGCCAGGCGCCCTCATTGTTGCCTCTAGAAATAGCCTCACCGTTGTCTCGAGCCACTAAACAATCTACCGCAGTCAAACGTTGTCTGGAGCTATCAAACGGCTTACAAC
>NW_023458562.1:37104650-37108642 GCF_013731165.1 Rhagoletis pomonella
GATGTGAGCAAGTAAGCAATGATAGCCAACCTACTCTATACTTTGTTCCCACCAACAGCAACAACAACAATTTGAGCATATTGTGTGCAAGACTGCAATTAAAATGCGAAACACGTACAAAATGTCAACACGGACGATGATGAATTAAGTGCCAGCGAGTGCCAGTTGCAAGTTGGTAGAATGCAGGCAAGCAGGTTCTAGTAGTAGAGCGGCAGTTGTTATTGGTTGGGCACAGCAACAAAAATAAAAAATAGGAGTTGGACATTGATTAAGTTGCACTAAGCAAACAACTAACCAAACGATCGGCCAGAAGCCAATGTCCCTGCCACAGCACGGCCAAGCGACTGGAGGTGTAGCGATGATATGGACTCAAAAAGACTGTGATTTTAGGCGCACAGGAACACGAAAAGGCTACTTTGTGCTTTTAATTAGGTTAAATTAAAAGTGACGTTGCTATCGCAGAAGTGCGCTACGTACTTGTTGCACGACACGCAGATAGTGATATTTAACGGATAGGCAGACGTGGTATGGATTTCGTATTTTCAAGCAAAGTTGCGAAGAGTGTGGGCAATACGCTGCATTTTCTGAATGCAAAAAAAAAAATTTGAAAGGTTAATGAAAAAAATAGAAGTTTTACGCTTGAAATTTTAATACAGAAAATATTTATTTTTTTAGAAACCTTTATCGCGCCCAACTAGGAATTTAAAAGCTCACGAGCTTTAATTTTTCCGCCGCTTCTTTCGCTTGATTTTATTTTAAAGCCACTTTTCTCTTCGTTTTGATATTCACTGCAATTTCTTCCCATGTTGCAACAACCAAATTAGCGCTTGTTGCACGCAGTAATTACAAATATCGCCAGCGGTTGATCTCACCAACTCCTGTCGCTGCTCGCTTCAACGCTGCTGCAATGCTGTGCGGCGGTCGTGCATTTTAATTAAATGTCGAAAAAATGTTGCAAAGTTGTAATGAAGAAGCAATGCTGACACAAACAACGGCGAGTTGCAGCGCCAAGAATGCAGATCAACAGTGACAGATAGGCAGATGAGGCGAAGCAGTAAGGCGGCAAGCATAGCTATGTACATAACTGCCAGCAACTGGTAGTTGAACTGCTTGCTACTAGCCATGCACTCAACTCTACTCACTTTCATAGTATTTTTCCTCTACTTGCGCCCATTCAACTTCCAGTTGCATGCATGCGCTTCACTGGCGGCGCTGTGCACCTCCATGTCAAAACATCTAGCCCCTGCCGATTGCTTCCATACTAATTTCCTCGCTTTTAATCCAGCTGTTGCACTACTAAATAATTTATTCTTTTCACATCAGTTGCTATGCTTCTACGATTACTCAGCGATTGCCGCGCGATTAACCTTTTTGCCTTTGCAGTTCGATCGCCCCTTTTCTTTGGGTACAAATGTTTACATTTTGATTGTACTCGTACGCGCATGCGTAGCCGCTGCCCGCAGCCAACTGATTGCTATCTTATAATTCATATGCATACCAGCGCAAATAAATATTTAGTTATGCATTAAATCGCTGCAGGGCTCATTTGCAACGAAGCGCTGTTCTCAGCACACACTCGGCTGTGGCCTGGCTTTGTCGACCCGGACCTGCCTTCACTTTACTTTATTATCTCATTGATCTTTTAATCGCTACGACCGTAGCGCGCTAACTGGTATTTCTTTGGCCTGCTCCCGCCGAACAGTCCGCGTAACAATGGTGCTCTGGGCGAGCATTAAATGCAAGCGATGTAAAGTCTTCTTAATACGAGTCGCCTCAATTTTTCTGCCAAAAACGGTCATTAAATTTAGTATATATTTAAATTCTTGCTGATATGTACAGTAGCGGTCATTACAATAGCACCCTCATTTCAAAGTGATATTGTTTGCCACTCATGTTTATTTATTAATTTTTAGGAATCTTCAATTAAAAAACAGTTCATTCTCTAACAAAAGCCTTATAAAGTTTAAAACTTTATAGGAAACTACAAAAATAAAAAAATTCCCCATATTTCCAACTTTTTTTCCGCACTGTTGGAATTTTTTTGAGTACACAATTTTGTAGCGCGTTCAATTTCAGTCTAATAATGTGCTAGTTTACAGTGGCTAAAAATTACCGTAGATTTTTTAGAATCTTTTTCGCAGAAGGTGTTGCGTTTATTCGCGTTAAATGAAAGCAAATGCGGCGAAAAAATTAAAAAAAAAAAAATCAACGGTAATTAACGTCATATTTATCCTACAAAAATTTAATGAGTTATAAAATTGTGTACTCAAAAAAATTCTAACACTTCTGAGAAAAAGTAAGACATTTTTTACAAAGTTGGGTTTAGATGGGTTTTGTTAGAGAATGAACTGCATTTTCATTGAAAATTCTTAAAAATGAATAACACAGCTCAAAAAAATTTGGTCGTATTTTATCTCGAAAACGGAGATAATATTATAGATTCTTTTATGCTTGAGTTGAAGTGCATTTACAAAATTTTTCTAGCACTTCCAGTTTTTGGTAAAAAAATTGTTGGTGTCAAAAATGCCAAAAATGGAAAATTTCAAATAAAAAAATTTAAATAGAATCGGAACGTGGTTCTTCCGAGGAAAAAAAAACAACGTATTAATTAAAATCCAATTCGTCTGATGGATTCCTCAAACATATTTTTGTTGGTCGCATTATCTTCGCTTTTCAAAGAACAGCAATAAGCAACTAGTATGTGGAGGTTTGTAAGTTGTCGCCTAGTGTACATGCATACATTAGGGCGCATTCCTCTCCATAGAAAAAAATTTATTATGCAAGGGAATTATAAAATCTATTATATTTTGAGACTTTCGCCAATATATTTCATTGAAATATTAAGATTTTCGTGAGCTGGACCAATTTTCGGATGAGTTTTAAAAATACTTTTTCAAAGAAATCTCCTCAGACGATAGACTTTAATCCTAGGAGGTCTGCATAAAAATGTTTTAAAATTCTGCCAACGGAAATTTTGCAGGTATTTCCAAAACGGCTCAAATAAATCTTTATAATTTTTCGGAATATTTTTGCGGAAGCCTTTAAAATAAAACTAATTTTGTAATTCAGGTGGAAAAACCGCAACTTGTTGTGTGGAGGCGTACTAATATACATACATATGTATATGCCATATTTAATTTTTTTTAGAAGATTTAGGCGTTTTTCGGATTCTTTCGAGGTTTTAACTTTTTCGGATTATTTAGCACCTTTTTGCGATTATGCGGAATTTTACGTCACGAAAGACTTGCGAACCAGCATTCTGAATTGTCTATGCGAAAAGGTCTTGCGCTTTTCTAGGAGTAAAAAGTTGTCCAAAACCTACTTAGCAGTAGACCTGTATTCAATGAAGCAAACGTTAGCTCTTAAAAAGGTACTTGATTTTCATATTGAACTTTGTACTGAATGCCATTGTTTCCCTTAAATCTTGAAATTTAACGCTTTTGTACGTTTTAGTAAAGATTATTTGTGGAATGTCATTGTTTAAGTTTATACAATAAATAACATTCTTAAAGCAACAACACTTGTGCAAGATATTTCACATTTTAAGTCTTATACCTACCGGTTCATCTGTATGATTCCTTTTCTACTTACACACGCTTCTCATAGTTTAGCAATTTACTTGCATACGCACGTTCATGTTCGCTATGTCACAAATGCAGTGCGAAAGGAAAAAATGAAAATGCATGCAATCATGTACGTAGCTGCCTTGTGGCATGTGGCAAGTTGGCTGCATGGTGGACAGCTACATGCGTTTTGTGGTATTCCAATGCAAATAAAAATGTCTACAATCTTTCAACGAAATTGCTGATAACACCATGTTGACAATGCATTTAATTTAATTTATTTCTTGCTGGTGTTTTTGTAATTTTTGGGATTTCGTTTTTTTTTTTGTGAAGCTGTCGAAATGGCTAGCCGCATTCATTTATTGCATTTTTGAATGTGCAGAAGATAAACAAATATAATTTCTTTCATATATATGCTATATATATATA
>NW_023458562.1:37108742-37120536 GCF_013731165.1 Rhagoletis pomonella
TATATATATATAACTTAAGAAATATGAGTAAATATATAAACATTGTGTAAACACGAAGGAAGTCTAGAATCCTTTCATACTGAGCACAGCGGAAATATGTTGCTTGGAAATCTCATGAATTCCTCCCCGAGAAGGATCACATGATCAGCCCCATCAACTATGGGAAGCGTTCGCGAAAGTGCTTCTCACTGATAACTGTAAGCGTGGAAAAGTCTAAACCACAGAAATGATTGTGAAAGCCTTAATCAGCCAAGTTATTTTTGGCGGCTGCACAAAAGATCAGCCTAATCAAGTCTGTTGCAATTAGACTGCTTTTACACAGTTCAAGTATTGAATTCAATTCTGCTCGCATGTGGAAGAGAGGGGTTGAGAAGAAAAGGGACGAGTACGCATGCGTCTGTACCGTCAAGTCGTTTCAACTTTCTTGCTTTGCTTTTGGCATTTTCGTTGCTTCCCATTTAAAGAACCAAAAACTTGAATTCAACAGAATTGAAACGTGTAAAAGCAAATAGAAAACACAAAAGAGAATGAGCAAGAATTGCTTTCAAGTACTTGAATCGTGTAAATCGGGTGTTAGAGGCCAACCAAATTCAAAGTCAAAGGAACACACCTCGAATAAATAACGATCTCAGAAAAATATCGAGAACAAATTTTAGAGACACTGTAGGCTAGGCAGCTTATGATTTAAGGGGAAAAAATAAGTCCCAGCACTTAGCGAGCCTGGGATGTAATCCTAGCACCGCTTATTCAGTTATGAGATGAAGTTGTCGTGCTCGAACCTCTTAAGAGATATTGCCAGATTCAGGGGACAGTGACACCACCTAATCTTTTCTAATCTCTGGTATCCTTGCATTAGATTTAGTTACATTGGATGGCAGTTCTATGTGGACTCAGTGTTCTTTTTGATACCGCGCGGGCTTTGCGTATGTCAATCACTTGGTGCTCAGCAAAAAAAATACATACGCTTCTACAATCCATCGCTTTGAGGTCAACGAGATCATCGAAAAGAAAGCTTTTGACGAAAGGAGAGCTTTTTCTCTCCATTTTAAAAGAGTCGGACAATGACAGAGAACATGTTGGAAGGCTTCTTTTTCGTCCTCATGCATGCAGCTGCAGCAGCAGTCGTTCCAATATGCGTCTAGTCTAGCTGTGTGTAATCCAATCATTCAATGCCCAATGAGAACTCCAGTTGCTATGCGAATGCCCTGCCTCCTTTAATATGTATGTATATAAAGCTGGCCAGAGTATCTTGTCAATATGACAGGTCGGTTTCTTTTGCCATCGTTCATTGACTATCCCCATGGATTTTTCATTCAGTAGAAATTTATAAATTGGAGGAGGTATGACCAGAGTATCCCTTATATCTCTCAGGCAATGTCGTTCTACTACGCGTGAGCTCGCCTTCCTTGCGAATTCCCTCAATGTCGCAATTGCCTGACTGCCAGTGAAAATGTAGATATTATGACTAAGAATCGTATCATACTGTACCAGTGATGCCACCTTTGAGATAGCTATCAGTTCCGTCTAAAAAACGCTGAATGATATACGTAATTGCTCTGAATAAACCCCGACCCAATACTCTTCTGTCAAGTTTTGATTCATCCGTGCAAACATGAATTGCTTTTCTTTCCCTGACTGTATGTAGTGACCATGCTTCCCTTGAGGAAACTCATAATCTTGGTGTTGGTAGTGCGGTTGAGGGCGATGTGCTATGTTTTGCAGTGACCGATATGTGGCTGCGTCCATTTCTTGCTCGCGTTAAGCCTAATGGCTCGAACGACGATTTTTTAGAGCTTGTAGTTGGACCGTAGTCAATGTAGAACCAAGTGTGGAAGTGTTATGCTGACATCATCGAAACAACCAAGTATTTTAAGAAAAAGTCAGACAGGTACCAAAGCTGGCTCTGCCCTGAGTAAGAATTCTAACCCGGCGGAAATTAGGCTGGGTCGAAGGAAACCCTAATGTTAGGTTACGGCAATGAGCCTACAACGACGAAAGAAGTCGGAAGAAATCTGCCGAAAGCGGCCGCAGGTGAAGTCGCAGTTGGATTCTGACCTAATGGTATTTGGCGGAGTTACAAGTACCACTAAAGGTCTTTCGACTGGTCGAGAGAGCTTCCGAGGACTGCTTGACGGGTGCCTCACGCTGGGCTCAAACGGCACGCCATATCGTCAAGGAAGACAAACTAAGATCGCCGCATAGCCACTAGAATGTAGGCACGCTACGGAGGGCAGCTTACTGATGAGGTTTCTGAAAACGATCAGCCACATAGCCGCACAAGAGGGGGAAATGTGCCTACAAAAGGAGCTTAAGGCTGGTGCGGCCCCAGAAATAATTAAACGCGTCGGCTTGGCTATCTGCGCAGTTTTCTTGAAACTGCTTAAAGAAGTATCTGCATCACCTCGAAGCTGCGAGAGTTCCAAAATGCACACACGGCATTTTAAGCGTATTCTTTGCGCCGACTAGTAATCGATGTGGCTCCAAACGGAGGCAGATTTGCTGGTTGTGGTAGTCTGTAGGAGCTAATCTTGAGGCCTTGGACAAGAAGAATCTACCCCTACGTACGAAGGCTCGTGTCTGGCTTCCTGCCAAACTTTCCGATGCATGACTCTAAGGTTATCCGACCGAGGAACTATATCGGCAAGCGCTTGTGGTACGCTCTTGGACAAATGACCTTCATTTCAGCTCAACGACTTGAAAAAGTTCTACTCTATGCCTCTTCCTAGGTTGGAATATATATGAGAATACTCTGGCCGAATTGAAAGCCTATTAAGGAATTCTTAAGTATGGCAGCGAGCTCCAACCTAACAACAGTAAAAACTCACCACCACCAGTAAAAAGATGGAAGGAAATTAATGCGTTCTGCTTCATGTTCTTATAGGGACTTCTGTGCAGTTCCATTCCTACCTATCGATCCTAACCTCAACCAATCCCTCAACGTGTCCTCCTTCTTCTATATCCGGCCTTCTCTCCAGCCCCTAACTAGGTACTTCACTTTACCACTTGTTTTTCATTCTGCTCTGCATATTTTGTAGTAGGTGCTACAATTCCACCCACGCGTGTTGCAATTTTCACACATACCAACAAAAGTATACATGTACATATTTATGCATGTGTATGTAGCTACGTTCAACACTTCATCTTTTGGGGTTCATCGAACTGCCTAACGGTAGCATGTGGCACAAGTGTGCTCCTATGAACTTGTAGAGAACGTGTGGCATTTGGCATACTAGCGGAACCATTAAACTCTCCGTCGAATGCCAAATGCGGCGGCTTAAACCATTTGGCGCATTGGTAGCGCGCCGAAGTTTAATGTGTTTTGATGCGGAATGCCAAATGGGTTTCCGCTATGTTTTTTTTGAATTTAGTGAAATAGGAGATAGTGCAGTAGCAAATAGATGGCAGCGGAGAGGAGTTGCAGGCACTCTCTGCCAGATGGAATCTTGTGAGGAAGAAAAATGGGCATGAAGTACTTTTAGTAAGCATCACGGCTAAAGGATTTTATGGATACTTCGTGTGAAAAACGCTTTACTATCCACTGCATTAGATCTACTTAAGGTGACAGCGTGTGCTTTCTTAAAAAGGAAGAGTATATATTTTTCTTTTTCAATTTAAGTCAACTGAATTTAAGGAAATTTCCATACTTCATTTCCATTGCAACATTAACTATGACAGAGTTACAGTTTAATTAAGTTAAGAACGCGAAATATGCACACGTAAGTATGAAGCAAGTTTTTCCTTAACAACAACCAAACTTTTTTCAAGCTTTTCATTAAGCAAAGTCACACATAAATACTTATGTACACTCGTAATGTTTAATTATAAATGAATTAGTTGTTGCAAGTGAACATTGCCGTATTTCATAGGCAGACCTTCGCAGCAACACTCCCCAGTTAATTCGCGCACTGATAAATACATACATACATATCTTGCTTTTGAATTATTATTTTTTTTTTGCTACATGTGTGCGAAAACATAGTCTTTTGCCTGCGGTTTGTTGAGCACATTACTTGGCAAACAATGCGACTTTCCTTGCTTGCAATCATTGCATTCGCTGCGCGGTGCACGTTTCGAATGAGCAGCGAATGAAACAAAGCAAAAAGAACGGAAAGCATAGAAAGTCGGAAAAACAGCGCATTTCAGTTGTTAATGTTGCATGAATACTTGCAACAACATGGAAGAGGTTGCGTGGTTGTGTCCTCAGTTGATTTGCAGCAACCGTAATGAGCGCTGAGGTCGTGGTAAATGAAGTGGGGACAGAAGAAAAGAGGGGTAGTGAAGGATATCATTATTATTAGTGTAGATGGCAGTGGTTGGAACGATAATGTCGGCTATGAAAACATTAATACGTTTATATGTAAGAACACCACAAGGGATACGTTGATTTAGTAAGGATAATGCACTGGATCTTTAGTATAAAACTTAACATTTAATCTTTCTAACACTTCGTATAGTTTGTGGTTCTCGTATGAATTTGTACTTAAATTGAGCTCTAGAATGTCAAAAAAATCTTAACCAGATCTCACCGAATGACCGCCAAACCGTTAATAAAAAAAAGTTTAAAAAACCTCGAAAATTCTCAAAAAAATTTCCCAAAAGTGCGGTAAAAATAGCGAAAAAATCCAAAACGTTCCGCCAAATTCCGAAAAGTATCCGAAAGGATACGAGAAGTGAGAACATATACGAAAAAATCTTAATATCAAAATATTCGAAAAAGCCACACTGGAATCCAGGAAAGCATGGTAAAAATTCTGAATATTCCAAAGAAACTCCAAAACAACAAGCCAGAAATGTCCAAATAATTCATAGCTTCACTAAAAAGGCCTTGAAAATTTTTGAAATATACAAAAAAATATCAACAACTTCCAAAACAAACAAAAAAACTCAAAGAACCCAAGAGTTCTGCGAAGTGCCAAGAAACCCGAGGAAAAAGCCATGTATGAGAAAGTGCATTGGCGGCTAGTTAAAACTTGACGTAAGAAACTTAAGACCCTTTGCATTTTAGATTCTTAAGTTGTGGTCGTACGGAAATTGAGAGCGGTGAGAGGCGCTCAGGCTTGGCAGACTCTCGTTATTGTATTTCTCAAAAATAAATGAACGCAAACATTTTAAGTCGCATGAAAAAGAAAAATATTTTCGCTTCTTGCTCAAGTTGAGGTGCTGAGTACTTGTTGACGATTTCTTACGGTAAATTTATTTAAGTTAAGTCTTGACTAACTACGTTTTAAGAAACTTGCTTAACTCATTCTCTTAAAATGTTTTTGTTTTTGCGATTCTTGGTTGCACCTTGCTTTTACGTAAAATATATTCTCACTCCTCTTTTCATTATCTCAAAATAATTTCGCAAACAATATGGGAGGTGAAGTGGTTTCTTCATCCTTTTGCCTTTTCCTTCGGTCTATTTGTGTAAACTGTTTCACCACATATGGATGTATGTATGAAACTTTTTATTCAGTATGTATTCTATATTCATGTATGTATGTCTTGATATGCTTTGTCCCAATTATTAAATCGCATGTTTCCTTGCGTTAACATCGACACAATACATTTGAATTTCAATTTACGTATTTGAATGTATGACTACATATGTACATATATGGAGATGTACCCTGAAGGAAAATCTCAAGAAAAACAAGCACAACCTAATGGCAAATTTTTTTTGGAGTTATATCTTTCCATTTAAGTAATATAGGTTGTAAATATAAAACAAATCGGACCATAAATGCGACCAAATATTTAGACTGCTGCGCCACCTATCATTAAATTTTTGTTTGCAGAGTTATTCCTTTTCATAAACATGGTAGTTTTCAAATATCCCTACACCTGCGCCACCTGGCGGATTAAATCTTTCATATTGCATTGTCATCTCTCTCCCTGAGCCAAATTTGATGTTTCAAGTTTCTAGAACATCGGGAAGTTAGTTACAGATGTTCCTGCTGGGTATGTTGATATGTACATAAATAAATATATAGAAAAACGCTATGTTCAGTTAGCCTCTGGCGAGAATGTCGCGCCACCTTTTTTGATTAACTAACTAATATTGGGCATGCCAGTAGGGCAGCCAGTCTGCGCCCATTTCTATTGAGGGCACATTAGGACACGGCCATGGAAACATGCTTATTAGTGATTTTGCTGATATGCGATAGTTGAGTAATGTGCGTGCTATTTAGGTACCTAATTTTTCAACCACATAAAAATAGCAATGTGTGTGTGTGTATTTATGTCGAAAGTTGTTGAAAATTTTAGTGTCTGCTTGGTAGGCGTTTAAGTATACTTCACTTGCATAGACCGATGTATTTTTGTGCTCCTATGCACAGTTAGTGTCAACTGGTTACCTGCTGCATGCGCTCATTATCGACCAACTACATTGGAAGTACAGCAAAAAAAAAAAATTGTTTCAAATTTCATGTGTTCATGTGTAGTGGGCGTTGTTGTGCAACACAAAAGCATTAAATGTATTGTCACATTTTATAGAGCAGTCGTGCGTCGCGCGTCCCTCCAAATTAGAGCAACAGTGGACGGACGTGCATGCCAATAGCTTTGTAGTAATATTCATTGTTTATTACATGCAGGCTGTCACAAGCACATACTCAAATACATACATACATACATAGATATATCTTTGACCGTTAGTTCATTATCGCCTCCTGGAGCACGTGCACTCGAGTTTATTAAATTAAATTTCCAGCATAGTTCAAAGCATAGCTGCAGAATTGCATTTTAGTTCCCTTGTGAGGGTGTGTGTCCCTGGGTTGTCTATTGCGCACAAGTGCACATGAAATTAATTTACTACCTGCGCGATATTTTAACAGTGTTGTGCATTGTATCCATGTGTTTGCGCGAGCTTTTGTTAATACTGGTTACTAAATACTAATACATATTTTACTCCAATTTTTTATTTTTTTTATATTTTATGTCCTCTTGGATGAAGCATCCACTCACTTTAACCATTTCAGACACCCGCTTAGTTAAATTTTAATCAGTAGTTATTAGTATGTCAATGCGGAAGTTATTACATACATACATATGTATGTAGGTATCCCTGAATGGCACAACTGGAGTTGGAGAAATGTATAGAAGTATTTATATAAGGCCCCACGTTCTTTTTACAGTGATATTTCCCAGGAAATATATATAGGTCTTCATTTCATTTACATTCGTACTGAATGTCATTATGAGTATTGTTATCGACATCATAAATTTCATCGATATTTTTACGTCAAACGATCGTTTTATTGTAGCTTGATGTTATCACCATATATGGTTACCGTATCTGTTATCCTTATTATTTAGAATTTTCGAAATAAATATCGATAATTTCGTTTCATTGTTAAATTTGATGTTATCGCTGTATGTATATCGTTGCCGTCATTGTTATCGTTTTTGCGTAAAATTATCGATTTAGATATCAGTATCGATAACTGCATCGTTTCGAATTAAAATTTGTTTGTAATTTTTGCTGTGGTCATACATAACTAGCCCATATAGGTGGCGTACCGTATATCGATAACTATCGATTTATATTTGCTACTGTTATCGAAACTTTACTGTTATTGTTTTATGTTCGTTATTTCAAACGAGGATATTACCGCGATTTTTCATTATCGATACTGTTATCCTTGACGATTATATTTGATCGATATCGATAACAGCAGCGCCACCTTTTTTAATAGAAAATTTCATGATTTTATTTGTTATCGGTATGTTTATAAAAAATATTGTTTAGTTACCTTTTTTCTAAGGACCTAACTCGTTATGTATTAATTTTATCTTAATTATCGATAACTAACGATTTAAATTTATTATTTTTGGCTATATGGTTTGTTTTATTGTTTTATGGACGTCAATATTAAAATTATATAAATCTCGTTATCGATACTGTTACCATCACGCTTATAGTTATCGATATCAGTGTGGCTATCGATAACTCTATCGTTTCTCTATTTTAAAATTTATATAAATTACATTTCTTGTTTTTGTTGGTCTTCGCTACAATTAACGAAAACTTATCGTTTGTCAAAATCAAAAGCTATCGCTAGAAAATGTTTTTAGGCAGCTTAAGCTTTGAAAAATACGAAAAATAGTTTTAAGCGAATCAGCGAATATCACGTAGCGAAAATACGGGTTAGGTATCAAGAGTTTTATTTTTAAATCATTGCAAAATCGTTATTTTTCGATGAAGAATAATCGTTAAACTCAGATTTTTATGTTTTCTATCAAATTAAATCACTTTTTTATCTTCGTTCAAAAATAGATATGTAATTGTTAATTAGGGAAATTTATTTCTTCTTCCGCTGTCTTCTCCGCACTATTCCATTATCATTATTAATCTTTTACCCGCAAACGCATGTGGCACGTTGCAATACGCTGTTGTGGTTGTTATTATTTGTTGCCAATCTAGATTGCGTGCATAGTGAATTATAAATGCCGTGTGAATTACTGGGACACAATGGTGCGATAAGTGGTGCGCTTTTTAATTTAAAATATTAAAAACCATATTTGCACTTCACAAACTCCAATCGAGCCCTAGAAATTGCAGTAAAATTGCTGACACATAGACGCACTCAGAATAGTAGCAACTATAACTAGGACTTCGCTAAAATAGAATATGGCACAGTTGGCGGCCAGAAAGTAGCGAAAAAAGTGTCCAGCATTTTCTGTGTCTTCAGGTAGTAACTGTACTGTAAGAGCTCTTAGTAACACTGCAGTGGATATACCAAGGGCTGCTATAAATAAGCGATGCCAGTTAATTCATCAGGCAGGCAAAACGGGTTGATCAAGCCATATTTAATGGTCATTAGACCATACCAGTTTAGTCCATACCAGCTTACCTTCGAATCTAAAGTATTTTTAGACGGCAGTTTTTCAAATATATTTTTGCAAAGCAATATCGAAAATTTTGTGTGCCTTTATACAATTTCGGTGGCACCTACATTTAGAATTAATTTTTTAATAGTTCTACGGGAATAATCGAAGTACTCCATTAGTAAAGGTTTAATGATTTTTGGTGAACTGACATTAGGGTGGTACGTAAGGATAATATGAAGTAAAGGGGATGGATATGAAGTATGGGTAAGTACTGGAACTTGAACTGTGGCAGAAAAAAAAATTGTCTCCTTGAGGCAAAAACATCGATACATCATGCTTTAAGATCCGTCTGTAAATGCCGTAGATTTAATGAAAAATTTAAAAAGGCGACCCCTACTTTCGGAAAATTTATCTTTTCGAAATTGCCTTGCCAAAAAACCTTAAATTCAAACGTGTACGGCGAGCTTTTTTTATGGTACGGTGATATTCATTAAGGTGAATCATCAGAAAAAAAAATCGAGTTAATTTTAATCATGTTAATTTTAAGCCTTCTCAAAAATATTTTGGACAAATATTAAGATTTACGAGAGTTAGACCGATTTGAAGATACCTCTAAAAATCTCATTATTTTGATTCCATTGATACATTTTTTTGATAAACATTTTTCTGCAGATCTTTAAGCTTAAACTCTTCTATCAGCTGAGGTGATTTTTAGAAAAAATCTTTTCAAAACCAATTTTTTTTTTGTAATATGACAAGGTAACTTAGTCGTAAATAAATCACCAAATTGATGCAAGCGATCGGCATGGCGAAATTAAAGATTAGGTATTAAGATGCTGAAACTTTCGTTTCAGGATTCCTACACGGACAAAATAAGGGGCGTGCATACTACACCTGTTTATTATTTCACCATGGTTCGAGCTACCTGTCGTTTTCTAGCGAATAAATATAAGTGAATTGAATCGAAATCAGCTTCTGCTTCAACTTGCACATACACTGTCACTGGCCTACTACGCTACAATCTGCTTATATTTATTCACAAATTCACTCCGATTGGCGCTCTCCTTTCCCCTCTAGATGGCATCACTCTGCACTTTATTGACGATTTATTATCGTTGCCAAACGTTTTGTTGTGAATACGAAAATTCGATTTTGAGCATTTCGGTGACAATAAATGTCAACAACATTGTATTTTTTTAAAAAATGCAAAGCACGTTTCCGGGTATGTCTGAGAATTTTATATGTTCTATTTTTGTGTTTTTTTTTGTTTGCTTACCTGCCTTACTGCTGTTCGTTTCTCATATGTACGAATTCAAATATTTACGGTATTTTTTTAGCCGCAGACCTTTGCGCATTTGCTTGTGACATTTTTTTCCATGTTGTTCCTTGGCTTATGTGCTTTATTGCCATTACACTTTGCTGTTGTGTGGCATGTGCCGTTGTTGTTGCAAGAGTCTGGCTTTTCAACTTTGCTGTGACATTGATAGTCGACTCAGTGGGTGCTGCTGCTGCTGCTGCTGCTACTACTGCCTTCAACGTCATAACTCGTATCGCAGCTGTCAGTTCGTCGACATGTTTATTTCGCATGGCAGGCATCATTTTACGTCACACTGCAAGAAGGTATGCAATGACATGTAGAGTGGAATAAAATCATAAAAAGTCGAACGAAAAACAGAAAACACAGCAAAAAACAAATCATTAGTACAATGCCTTATGAGTTCTAACGGTTAGTTACTCTTTGGGTGCTTAGATTTTATTTACTTAGTATAAGCCTAGTTGTTCGCTACGAATAGGCCTAAACTTGGCCTGATCTGTCTTTCAAAGTTAACGACTATCTCTACGATCTTTCTCACTTCTTCACCACACGACGCCCTACGCTCTACCATACACAATCAATGGTGACCCACTTCAATACCTGAAGGAGGTGCTAATACTACGCTGTGAACGAAGTTACTGACCGGTAAAAAGACCACAATCCGGACAGTAATAGAATGCTTTCTGTGGTCACCCGAATACCACTAATGTACAAAGCGAAGTCCAATACTTTCCGTTGGGGAATTTTATCCTCAGCAAGCAATCTCTGCTCGACTGCTAACGGAGGAAACATTCGAACAGACACCTACTGTAAGCAAATGCACTTTCTAGATGCGTCAAAAGGAAACCTCACGATCTCACGGATGCGATCTATACCGGGCACAACCACTGAACCAGACGTTGCACAGACAAGTCACGTCCACAATGAGACAATAACTACCTCTGCATACTTTCGCCCAGTGAATTCCGTTATCGGAGTTCAACCGACACTTCACCAGCAAATGGTGAGCTTAATCTGCCTTTAAGCAAAAGCGACGCGACCTCGAAGAGTTAGTAGGCCCAATTATAGCTAAAAGAGCCTGATAGAAAATTCTGTATCTCGAAGTGAACTGGATAAACAACTATATTGCAAGCGGCACTAAGCCAGCAAGACTCAGGTTTACCTAAGGAAACTAGACAATGTTACGCAACCTTGAAGTAATGCGAAAAGTAGTCTCAGACGGGACGGCATTTTCAAACCAACGGAGGGGAGTGTTTTAGTCTCCCGGTACACCACTGCTGTGATGAAAACTTTGATTATGCACCAGGCCTTGTGAATCCACACAAACTAAACATTTTTTTCTATTTTACTTTTCCTAATTTTATTTTATTTTTTTATTTTAATTTTATTTTATTTTATTTTTTTATTTTAATTTAATTTTATTTTATTTTCTTTTTTTTTATTTTATTGTATTTTATTTTATTTTATTTTATTTTACTTTATTTTATTTTATTTTATTTTATTTTATTTTATTTTATTTTATTTTATTTTATTTTATTTTATTTTATTTTATTTTATTTTATTTTATTTTATTTTATTTTATTTTATTTTATTTTATTTTATTTTATTTTATTTTATTTTATTTTATTTTATTTTATTTTATTTTATTTTATTTTATTTTATTTTATTTTG
>NW_023458562.1:37125536-37141248 GCF_013731165.1 Rhagoletis pomonella
TAATTTAATTTAATTTAATTTAATTTAATTTAATTTAATTTAATTTATTTTAATTTTATTTAATCTTATTTAATTTAATTTAATTTTATTTTATTTTATTTTATTTTATTTAATTTAATTTAATTTTATTTTATTTTATTTTATTTTATTTTATTTTATTTTATTTTATTTTATTTTATTTTATTTTATTTTCTCTCCATATTTCTTTCCAGTTTGAATTAGTATTACAATTAATTTGATTACAGGTATAAATATCACTAAATCAAGGACAATTTCCCTCTTATAACGAATGTATGTATTACTTTTCATACGGAAACTGTTTAAATATCAAATTTTGCAAATTCTCTTACAGTTGAAGGATTATTCCCAAAGCTTTTAGCTTTCTCTTTGTTATTGCTTTTGTTGACATTTGGCGAAATCCCACATTTATCATAAATAAATTGATTTCAAATCGCATTTGAGCGCCTTAATGTATGCTACACTTTTTCGGTTGCAGTGCGGTAGGAGGACAACGCAAACACAAAGAAAACTAGAGACATTTCATATACTCAAGCTTCTTAAGCATGATAAACGTTTATAAATACACTGAAAGCTACTTGTGTAAGATTATTGGTATTGGTAGAATTGAATAAGTATACACCTTTTTATATAATTTGAGAGTATATTTATGTGCATTAAGGGATCCTTGCAGACGGCTGCAGGATATCATAACTACCAGTAGAAATTCTTCACATGCGAAAGAAGCCTTGTCAGCAAGCAACAATGTCTGGTAAATTTTATTGATATGTTAAATTATTTACTGCAATTCTCAAAGGTATCATACGCACACTTTCATACCACACACTTAGTCGCTTTTGTAAGAATGTCTGTAGAGTTGTATGCTTTTTCTTCGTTCTTGGAGCGTGACAAACGCGCCAGTCTATAGCCATAACCGTAAGCATGATTTGTGGTTCCAATAAAGCTTTCGCTATGTACATATTTGCACATCCATGCGTACATATGTATGTATACGTACGTATGTACAACATAGCCAGTATGCGTTCAGCTGCTCTTCGATTTCCATTAAAATTTCCATTCCTCTTGCGGTCTCAATTACGTAACAATTGAAAGATACAAGATAAATACAAGTACATACATTTTATGAGTTACAGTACTCGTATGAGTCTCAAGACACGGCTTTTAACTTTACAATGTCGTAATAAAATTAGTATAGCTTTGTGTGGGCGTGTGTGTGTGTATCCATACACACATATCTACACATATACATAAATATCGGTTTTAGTGACATATTCTCTTGCTGTGATATTTATTTTCCTGGCTTATTGATTTACAAAATTGTTTCGAGTATAAAATAAATGCTGCAGATTTTCTTGATTAAAAAGCAATCAAATTCTTACCCAGCATAAGTAGTATCGAAAACATATGCAGAATAGTTATTTAGTTAAGTAGGTTTACACAAGATTGTAATAAATGGCTACATAATGATTATTTAGCATCATCTCAGCATCTAACTATGTGAGCCTCATGCATAGTTGACTACTTAAAAGTGCCTGACGAGTTATTATGTTAGGCTTCCTTTACATACAAATTTTTCAGATAACTATTATGAGGACCTTTTAGAAGATCTCCTTAGAACTGTCCCTATAACTATGTATCTAAAACAGTGAGGCACAGACAGAGAGAGCTTTTACTCCGTGCACGTCCATATAAAACTAGAGAGAGCTTTGAAGAGATCCGCCCGCGGGCGCTGTTTTGACAATCACTGATCTAAAGCACAGTTTGCTACTTCAGAGGCATGCCTGCCAAGCTTCTAAAGGCTTTTTATACATTTTACATATGGCTGGCAGAGAGTAAAATCTCTACCGAGCTTGAACTGAGCAGGTCATCAAAGATGTGGTTCCTCAAGAAATCAGAAGCGAATTATTTAAAAAGTGGGAAATTTTATCAGGAAGTGCTACCTGGATTCTACTTCTTCTTATAATCAGAGCTTGTAGAGAACAGTATACGAGGCTTCAAACCAGATGACTAAGGGGTTAAATATTTGGCTTATAGAGGTCCAAGTGCTTCGTTTATAGAGAACTTGGGAGAACACAGTGACTTTTAAACTTTAAGTAAAGTCCTGTATTAGGTCGGTTCCTCAAGTACACGGATACCTCTATATTTCCTGTATATACGATTTCACCATTGATTTTAGCGACAAAACGATGCCAGATTTTAGGGTATGCTTACCTTTGGTTTTAAATATGCGCTAGGATAAATGGTCAAACTACTTTAATGGGTTATTTCCTTGGATCTAGGTTAAGGGTTTACGTCAGAGTGTTTTTTATTTATATGATTTCGTCTATCAAACAGTGATATCGGCTGCGATGTCCGCAAAAAGTACTCTGTTACTCGAGAAGAACTTAGCTAATTACTTATGTGGTCTTATGACTAATGCATTCAGCCCTTTTGACGCTGATCCAGTCGAGAGTTTCCAGGCTTACATAGAAACCCGAAAGCATTCCTCGATAAATGTAGAAAATAATCGCCAAATTAATCGTTTAAAGCTTACACCTGTATGTATTTCGCCTTTTTTCAACCCACTAGCTTCGGTAAAAATCGTGTTGTTCTGCAGCTGCGCCTTTTTTGTGTATCTGATGGCCTTCTCCAATAGTCATTGTATGCGATAGATGACGTTAAAGCTTAGTTTCCTTACATCTGTTCTGGGCTTCGCTATCGAATTGGACGTTCTCTTAAGGTCATACTTGCCTCAATTGGATTTTGCTGAAAACAACGATCTTATTGCGGCGCCCTTTTTGACTAACTCTAGGAACACTAATTTGCATAGTCAGTAATCCCAATTCAATCTGGGGAAAGGTAGTCTCCCATTTAAGTTTATCGGAATGTTATGGGGACTGTTCAAAACGTTTTCGGAGCTTATGGGACTTGTTTTTTTGTCTTGATTTTTCGTTTTTTTTTAGTTTTACGGGATTATTTGTGATCTATTTCCGGGGTCTTACAGGAATTTTTCGGGATTCTTCCGGTTTTATTTTTCGTTGTCTTTAAAAAAATTTACTGAATTTTTCGGTCTTTTGGGGATTTTTCGGGACAATTCGTATTTTTTTGATGCTTTTCGGAAACTTTCAATTCAAATTTATGAAAAAAAATTACTGGATATTTTCTGTAAATAAAGAAAATATTCAATAAATTTTGCTTTTTATTTTTGCCTTAAAAATATGCGCTCTAAAAAAATAATCGGTAATGCAATTTCTTTACAAATATATACCAGCAAAAGTATTTATATTGAAAAAATGTACATACCCATCGATATATATGTATATCGAAATATATATAAAAATTTATATAAAAACTGTCGATAAATAGATCCACAGTTCAGGAAAAAGTGGTGTGCGGCGATAGCAGTAAGCACTTATGAAACAAGTGTATAATTAACGATACCTATATTGACAGCAATCGAAATATATCGATATATTTCGATAAATAAATCGCTAACTAAGTGTTATTAACACCTTCATGAAAAAGATAAAACACAGACGAAAAAATGTTTATAGCTTTCGATAAATACATCGAGGGGAATTAAAATATACATTGCTGATTCTCGATAAATAAAGCGACAAACGAACTAAAAGAATCGTCTCAATAAATACGTATAAAAATATCGAAACAATTTATTTACTTACAACTTTTTTTTTAATTCCCTGCTTCTTGTGTACCATACGCTGCAATTTGGTGCCGCTGAAGCCGGCAATATTTTCTAACTAAAATGGAGTCGATCATTATCATGCACATATTTATGCTTCCATATCAGCCAAGAATCACATCAACTCAGCGGCTCCTTTAATCAAAAATCAGGACATTTTACTGCTTTCGATTATCTACGTACATCGATAATAGAATAAGAAACACAAAGCAAATGCTCCTCAATGCCATAACTCAAAGTAGTTTATTTAGGAGCAGCCTGACCACTTTCCACGCCTTCAGGCTGTTTCTGCTTTAGCAGCTAATCACGTTTAAACGTTTGAACCGGTAGTTGGCCTTTAGCGCTGCAGCAAATTACCAAAGAAACTGCCATAATTTCATATTGAGCCAGAAGCGAACTGAATTGCATAGCATTGAATTGAATTGAACTCAAAGAGGAGCAGCACAAAGCGATGTTGAGCTCTAATAACTGTGCTGCAAACACATGCCATATGCAATGAAGAGCAATTTGTTGGGCGAGGCTATTGCGTTGAAGAGATGGCTCACGATGGGAACACGCACACTAATACAAATGTAGCTATGTTGCACGAGCTGGTTATTTGCTAACTGATAAGACATAAAATAGTAAACAACACGTACTCAGGCACTGGCTGGTGCTTCCTTACTGCCGCCGCCTCCTTGTCAGACGTTCAAACATCTGCCTGTCAGTGCGGCTGTTCCTTTAACATCAATGCGCAAATCTTGCGCCCGTTCACAAGTACATAGTACGTCGCGACTTTGCCGGCACTTGCAGATCTGGGGGATTATGAATGCGGGCAGGACTTGATGAGGTGCCGAGAGGATGAGGTGTAGGTACTGCGGCATGGCGTGGCTTGTTCGAAATAATATCTGCGAGAAATCAATTTGCATTGCACGCTTGTAAATACTCGCAGCTTGCAACACAACGTGGCAGACAGCGGCCGATTGACTGGCCCACAGATAACCACCAAGTATGCGTGATGTACATGCATAGAGCAAGACGCTGGTGGCCACAACAGCGATAAACTGTGAAAAAAACTACGAACAACATGCGAGGCATGAATGTGTGGGCTGCAGGATGTCGAACGTAGTCTAAGCCAAAGACACGATTGGCGGCGCAAATCGGAGAGGCCAACTAAAGAGCTGAAGGAGTACAGCAACTGTGCAGCGACGAAACGAAATGCTGGCGTCCAGCACGATTCTGAACTAATTGCTAGAGAAAATAGAAGAATATGCAGACGGCAACGCTGTCAAGCGGGTCATGTTGCACGTTCAATGGCCAACGGCCACAATGCTTGCAATAGTTGCAATGATCGCAACCGGTTACTTTACATTGTTGTGGCAGTGCAACATACTTTTTTATTAAATTTTTTTTCGCTATAATTTCTCTTCTTTTTTTGTTTTGCTAGTAGTTTGTGGCAAACACGCAATTTCCGACGCCATGCAACATGTTGTTGCTGCCACTGTCCATTGCTGATTGCGCTCGTCGTTTGTACTATCTCACGCTGCATGCAACAACACACTTGCAACGTGTACGTTAAGTCGGTGCCGGTGCACTTTGAGCCGCTGCTGTACTCTTCTTCCTCATTGCGCCCTCCCTCCCCTCCACCTCGTAGCGCTTTTGGACCTGTGACTCCTACAGCTCCCCAAGGAAAACGTTAACTCACGTTTTTGCTGTACGTAGGAGCATGTGAAAATAAAAACAATGTAAAACAACAAAAAAAAAACAAAAAACACACACCAGCAATCGCACGATGCTCCCTGTCCGGTGTGCAGTAATACAATACAATGTTGCGATAAATAGCAACAACTTAGCTGCCACATGTGGCAAACAAATTGACAGTTAACATTGTGATGTGTGCGATTTGCCACATCATGGTAAGCAATGACAACAACAATAGCAAAAGAAGTAGCAGTAACAGCAGCAAAGTGCAGCCTCAAGTTGGGATAGAGAGGAGCACCAAGTTTGAGACAGGAAACATTTTAGTAAAATTCAGAAAATGAAAAATTGCTTCTGCGCAACGTTGTAAATTTTAGGGTGATTTACTCTACCCTAAACTAAACACAAGTTGTCATACAAATGGGGAAACATGGCTATGGATGGTTGCGTAGGTGAAAATTGAAAAAAAACTAGGCTTCCAAAGGGAACCACATAGCCGATCAGAAGCAATCGGAAGCCATTATCAGCTGAACCGGTTCACTTTTCGCTTTTGGTTTCCATGTACTTACTATGGAGGGAATCAAATTTTTCGCGTGAATTTTTTTTCGGGCGAAACTCAGGATAAGAAAGATTACATACATAAAATGATAGCCATTTCCGTTTTTCGGGCTAAACTCAAAAATCACTCAATAGAGCCCAGTCAAACTGTTGGAGGTTATACCTTGCATATGTGGTCCTATTATAGGCTACTAAATAGAAAACACGCTGGTGGCGCTGGAGTAGAGTTACTTATAAAAGTCGTATCTATTAACAGATTTCGTTCAAATTCGCAGCGTGATTACCTGTATGATAAAAAATTCCTTTGCTAAAAATGGACCGCTGGAGTTTAGGTATTTAGAAAATCCGTATTTTTTATAAAATCTGATTGGAATTCATAATTCGTATTCATTTCATGACAAGCAAAGGTTTTGCAGAAAAGGGACCCAATGGATGACGCTGCACCCGAAATATATAGAAACCCCCGCGAGGTTTGTTCTGCTTTGGCTCTATGTTTATCTTAAATGAATTTACTTTTCAGATGGCTAAATCAAGGATGCATTTAAGTAAGCATATAAAGACCGTGAGACTGTTCAAGCGTGATCTTGCATCCACCTCCGATTGACGAAGTTGCTCGAGGTGGCCGTTATTACAGCAGTAAGACTCAAAGAAACCTATTCATAAATATTAAGACGAATTGTAAACGTGGCGAATTGACAAGGAAAGATTCGGACACATCTGTCCAAGAAGGAACACGATAGGTATAACAACGGCTTCATTTGAACAATATTCATGAGGCACACGACTCATTTAGCCAATGTACGCGAAAACTTTTCATGCTGTGGGGCACGCGAGGGTTCTTGGCCCTGCTATAATTGAAAACGCCCATCTGTGATCTTGAGTTTCCGCATAAGGACTTTTATTAGCTTACATGGTACAGTGGACCCATGCTGAAGCTGTAGGATCATATAAGAATATTGCGCACGCTTGGCAGAGATCTCACAGGTGAAAATAAGACCATGGTAAAACGCATTACATCGAAAGGGATTAGTATTCCATATGGAATCACAGCGCTACTATTCTTGGCATGTGTGTGAGGAGAATCCCGTTTTTTGGTCGTTTCAATTTAAACTAAAAATGTTTACTTTATAGACTGCTTTTGCTTTTAAACGCTATTTTTGAATTGGCCAGCGCAAAAGATCTTATTAGGCGCCGCGAAGCAAGCGGGCATTTGCTAGTAATTTTAATAAATAGCTTAATATTAATATTAATCTTAACTGTAATCTTAATCTAAATCGTTGTCTTAGTTCTACTCTTAGTCTTAATCTTAGTTGTAATCCTAAGCTCAACCTTAATCTTATTCTAAATCGTTATCTTAATCTTAGTCTTAATCTCTAATCAATAACAGTCTTGCAGTTCAATTGTAAAGGGCTACAAAGTAGGATCTCAGAGCTTGTCATTTTAATAAGGCGTAATAACATCTTAGTCGCGGTGATCTAAGAAACCAAACTCCAATCCGCGTTTATAGTCAGGACGAGTTCAAAGTTCTCTTAAGACACCGCTCTCGCAGATCCAGCGGCGACTTTTTTATACTTCGCCACGCGGTTCAATAGCGGCTCATTGATAGTCGTCAACGTATACTTACCACCCACGACTATGTATTTAGTTGGCCAGCTGAATACCGCCCAAACATAACAAATGAGCAACTGGAAGGCGGTAACCGGGCAGTGCTCGGAGACTTCAGTGCGCACCAAAACTCTAGTCTTCTGCGGCGAAAATGGCAAAGCAGATAACTGCTACAACTCTCCAGACATTACCATAGCTAGAGGGGGTCAGATAAAATGCATTGGCTGCGAACCAGTGCTCTGCTCAATCTCGCTACAGACCATCTGTCCATACTAGTCTAGATCGCCCGAGATTCACTGCGAAAACCGCAGCAACGCCAACACACGGAAACTCTTTTCCTATGCTTTTACGGAATACACCAACCACAAGTTCCATGCTCCACCACCACTATTGCGCGCGCGTATAGCTAAGTGCAACCACCGCAAGATCTTCAACAAAGCAACCGCCTGCTTTATACCAGCCAGCAGAATCGCGAAGATTCGATCGCGATTCCCTGAAGTAGAGGCATTACTCGCAGACGTGGCGCCAAAAAACAAATCCACGGGATTCCCGCATCACAATTAGGCTATCAGAATATTCGTCAATCAACACAAGTGGAAGAAGTAGTGTTGAGAATTTTCAGTTGTGAAATAGAAATTAGAAGAAGAATCTCTGAAGCGGAGTTAGGAAACTATGGTGGATGATGCCTCATGCTCAACACCTACCCAGCGTACGGGCTAGGTCCCAGTAACAACCAATATCGCTTTCTCGGCCTCAGGTTTGCCTACTTTTCCATCAGATGCTGTGGAGTGAGCTCCTTTTGAGTGGTATTTCTGGTTTTTTTTCTTGGAATTTGAATACTCATTACAGCATACCCGACTCTAAAGGTTTCTTTGTGACTATTCTTACCTTCATCCCAAAAGTTGATACCTAAACATTTCAGATATCCACTAACGTGATACTCTTTGAGCTAAACTTGTTTCTAAAGTCGCAGCATCGCCAAATCTCTCTAAAGGGTGCCCTTAAAAAGTACAGCAAAACCACTGGAATATCCATGTACTACACGCTGTATACGTAATCTCTCCAATGTATTCTTTGAGCTAAAATATTCAACCCACTCACTTTAGAAAATATCAATCATACCCAACCTTACCTAACCTAATCCAAATAAAGCTTTATTCTCAGCGAAACTATTATTTCATATACATACAAACACTTTCACTTTAGTCCACATACTAACAGCCCTTTGAAACAACACGCCTGCAGATTTATTGCGTCGATTACATGTTCAGAAATAGCAAATTGCAATAGCACGTGACGTCGAGTAAAATCCACTGGTTGTATGTGCGAAATGTCGCTTGAAATTTATTATTGCCAGCCCGCTGCGATTGATTTAATTAAATTTTCTATAGCGACCCAAACATACCCAACAGCTGAAAGGATTTATGCGACACGCATGTGACCGAGAGAACAATGCTTACGAACAGCTAAACACAAACCAGCGTATGTGACAATCAATGCGAAATATACGGGATTTGCAACAAATTTAATTAAGTTCAGTTCACACTTTGCTTAAGGCAGCTGGAAAATGGAAATCTAAAATAAAACAGTAATTTTAAGTAGGTACCAACTCGTTCAAGTCGTCTTACATATTTCTTATTATTTTTGCGAGGTAATCAAAATCTTCAAAACATAAGGCTAACTCCACATGCTTCTAACAAAAGCAGAAAATGTTATTACTTCCCAACATTTCCTTACACGATTTCACGCTGCGCAATGACAGCGAAGATCTTTATCTCTACTGCAGAATCACTTAAAGTGTGCTCCCAGCCTTATACAGCTATTTTTATTATTCGCCACCTTGGTTTTGTTTAACGCATGAATGCGTCATTTTGGTTTGCTCGATTGCATCGCAGAATCCGATAAAAATTCAAGCTGGAAATTTGCATATTATGTACTGATTGAAAATGGAAAGTTCATGAAAGTGGAAAGTTGAATTGCGGACATATGCAAAACAATGAGGCAGAAACAATTTTCCAAAAATAGAAAAAATGCTATGTGTATGACAATTTGAGAATATGTGGCATCCGTGAAGAGATGGATTTGTGTTGATAAATTAGAAACAGAAAAATTTCATCCATGAATATTAAATAGGAAATGCACAATGAAACTTGTACTTGGAATTTCTTTGGTATTTACATTTATTTTGATCGCCCGAAAAAAAATGGGTAGATAGTAGTGACTGCGACCTTCACCGTTCAATTACCCTCCTTGTTTGAACCACTTCGTGCCACTGAAGAATCTCATCAGACATCCTCACCAAGGCTGGCCAGTAGCGGTGAACCCAGATTTTAAGTTTCTGCAACATCTTCGGAAAGGCACGCCAGGCATTTCTGCGTGATTACCTATTAGACGGTGACTGGTTAGAGTTCCCGAAACGTTAGATATATCCTCTCTTCTAAGAAAGTATACACTCCATGACTTCTTCCGATCATATTTATGCCACGTGCCCGAAATTTGACAAGTCGTACTTTGACTCCATCTTTCGTCAGCTTGTTTGTATACAAATTCACTAAGTAGCAGCTGGCAACCAGGAAGAATCTGCTTGGACGTGCCTTGCCTTGCCAAGGACCCAAGTGAGGTGAAGTCTTTTCTGTTCTGCTTATCCAGATGTGTGCAGTATCTCAGCTAAAGAGCGTGCTGGTGAAGGCTGCTTTATCCAATTTCCAAGTATGTTAGCCGAAAGAGCCACAAGCGACCACATCCAAGCGGAATAAGTCAGACTAAGGTTGGAGAAAATTACACTAACAGTTGCTTGAATGCAGAGATCTTCCCATGCCGAGTTTGTAGGGTAGTAAATTTTGCTGGACGACCTCGGTAAAACATTTGTCGTAGAGACGAGGAGGGGGGGGCTAAAACATGACTTAGAAACTTGTTATCTATAACACGAACTCTCCAACGCTTATTTTTTTCACAAACCGCGACCAGACTTATGCGGAATTGAAATAGTTAGGCCTATTCTGCTTTACGGCGTATTGCTAGGTGGTCAAGCCTCGGCAATTAATCCACAACTGAAGCACTTCAAAAGGTGCAAATAACTCCGATGGCCTACATCTGCGGGGCTATACGCATAACTCAATCGGAGGCAATGTGCATCAAAATAGTTAGGCAATCGATATTGTTGGAAAACAGTTAACAGAGCACGCCGCTGGAGAAATAATCAGGCTGGAGAGACATTTAGGATGACCACATTGCAATTTTAAAGAAGATATGTAGATATAGAGAGCACGGATTACTCTGTACCGAGTCGAAACTCCAAAAGAAAGGCATCGGATTTTTCAGATAGAGAATTTCGGTCAGGAGGGGCTCCTAAAAAGGAATACTCCACTTCTGCGGCGATGGTTCTAAGCTATATGGCTACTCAGCCCGACAGGGCCTGGAAAAATCATTACACCTAGCCGACCCTTACGACGTCATTCAAGCTGTGTTAGCTGCCATGCAGGACTCGATTGAACACTTCAGGAGAAGCAATATGTAAAAACATCTTCACCTACTCAGACAGTCTGGCGGAATAGAAAGCGTTTGACTCGGCCTCTGTACAATTTGGCAGATTAGTATCGTCTTCACCTGGTATGGATGCCGGGGCACCAAAACATACCAGTCAACGAAAAGGCGGACAAAGCTGCAAGACAGGGCACATATGATCCAATTTCGTGCCAGAAATCTTATGGCACCTGCTATGCGAAGTTCCAGCACTTTACAATCGTAAACGAAAGTTCTTGGGCTCTGAATTCTTCGAAGGTTTAACCAACATAGCCGAAGTAGGAATAAGGCAACTTTTGAGTTTCGCAGACTGCACAAGATGGTTTGAGTATTAGGGTTCTAAAGTATCGCATGGTACCACGACGAGCCCAAAATCTTAAAGGCCTAGGTGTTTTAGTGCGGTTACTGGCAGCCGCTTCACTCTAATCTAACCAAACCTATCCCTTGCATGGAAAACAGAATGGCTGAGGGCTTTGATGGGCTTCGTATTACGCGAAATGATCAGCATTTTCATTGTCGTCAAAGTCCTTACATTCTGTAAGCCATTCCAGTACACTTTGCGACTGTCTTAAATTCAAGGCTGTTAATGCTGTCTGGATTTCGGTGGCCCATTAGTCAATTTTTGAGCGTGCAGATTACAATTGCGAAAGTTTCCACCAGAAAAATGGTTGGATACGCCCCCAATGGTAGACTTTTCCAACTATGCCATCCCTAGCACTCCCATCGTCAACTTTGGATACATCATCTAACATGAATGATGTGAAATTAGATAAGCAAGGGTATAGTCCATCCTTGCAGTCTTTGTTCTTGATGGCTATTTTTTTTTCTACAAGTAACAGTACTCTGATAGATCAGTTCCATAGATCCATGTAGTGAAAATTTCGCGAAAGTAGATAAAACCTTCTTCTCAACTCATTATCCTTATCCTCATTATACAAACCATGTCGAGACTGAGTGCATAGAGTGTCAAATACGCTTTTTTCGGTTCAGTGAAATCCATGCAAATATTTCTGGCAGACGCAAATAAATAGAACAAAATTTTTATCTAATGGATATTTAAATAAAATAATTCAGTATGAATTTTCTTCCCTTCATTGATAGTTAAGGTCTTCTTTACGGTTTATCCTTATTCAAAAGCTTTTAATTTGCAAACTATTCTTTCATCCTTTAATTTTCTTCATACGCGCCATAGACTTATAACAACAGTCGTAAAATACTTTTAAGAAACTTCTATCTGCAGCTGAACTACTTTAATGCTGTGCCTATTAATTTTCACTTAAACTCGGCTCCCATCAGTTCCCGCTCTAATGCGACGACTTTGCCAGCTCTTCGTCTGCCAGCGGCACAAAGTTTCCATCGAGCTGTGAATTAGTTTGAAGATTTTCTTAATTTCGTTATTCGCTAGTGTTTCTTTGCTTCCTTTTGCGTCTAACAACCGGCTGTTGCAATAAATCCTTTACATTTTGTTTCATTGTTGTCTTTTGGCTACAGAAACTTACTTGCCGAGAACTTTGAATAAAACAATGAAGATTTTTATTTCATCTTCTTTGCCTACGTACTTCGTACTACGCCTTCAAACATTCAGCAGGAGACTCAGCCTAGCCAGAAAGTTGGCATATTTACTCCCGCAGCTCGTTGCAAATAGTTACAAATGTTGTTTATTTCTGCGTACTTCTGTCCAATAATGGCACTTCCGGAAGCATTTAGAAAGTTTCCGCTAACAACTAACTACACAAAAAAGTAGCAAAGCCGAATGGGACAAGAAAAACTAAACCAATGGTCGTTCGTTTCGTCGTAAGGAGTAAGGAGGCAACTCGAAAACTGGCTCGGCGCTTAGGGCCTCCTGCATGGTCGTAGATTTGGGTAAATGGAAAAGAAAGTTTTTAATGCTTTCGGTAATTTTTGTTTTCTGCTTTTTGGATTAAGCTAAGCTTTTCTCAGTGACCTGCAGTGTGCGTTGTGGCGTTACAAATAGGCTTGCTCGAAAGTATTTTTCTCTAAATGAGCAACAGCCGCTGCAGTTGTGTGTTAGTTGCGGAACAAATATATAAATAAATGTTATTTTATTTTTCTCTTGATCTTCTTATTTTATTTATTTTTTCTCTACTTTTCTCCTGCTGTACTATACCATCAAAGCCTTCTCTTAATGCCTTCTTTCCTGGCATCTGCTTGCTGCTGCAGCTTGCACTCGCTCGTACCATTGAATTATTGCAGTAATTTTCTTGTTAGCTTTTGCCAATTTGCGTGAATTTACATACATATTTATTTCATAAATTTCTTAATCTTTTGTTTGTGTTTTGTTTTGGGTATTGGGTAGTTGCCAAATGGCTTGACAGTCTTAAATTGGCTTTCTATTAAAAATGATACAAATATAGTTATTTTGGAATATTTAGGACTAAGACAATTTTGTAGCAGCACATTAGTTATCTGGTTTATTGAGAGATTTAGTTCGATACTATAACCATATACTATAACTATAAATAAACCAAATCATCAAAGATTTAAGAAAAAAAAAATTAATTTTTATACCCGAGCGCACTTGTGCACAAGGGTATTATAACTTTGTTCACATAACGGTTGTTTGTAACAGGCAAAACGAATCGAGATAGATATAGACAAATGTATACATAAATGATCAGAATGAAAAGAGAAATCGATTAAGCGGTGACTGTCTGTCCGTCCGTCCGTCCGTTCGTCCGTCCGTCTGTGCACACGATAACTCGAGTAAAAATTGAGATATCTTAACGAAACTTGGTACGTGAACTTCTTTTGGGCGTGGGACGGATGGTATTGAAAATGGGCGAAATCGGATAATAACCACGCCTACCTCCCATATAACGGTAATTTTCAGAAAAACGAAAACTGCAATATTTTAGTAACTACTGAAGATAATTCACTCAAAATTTATATTTGCAATGAGTTTTAGACGAAAAATAAGAATATTACAAAATTTTGGCAAATGGGCGTAGCCACGCCCACTTATGGTTACATGTGTATATCTTGGTAACCGCTACACCAATTTCTTCCAAACTTGGCACAGTTGTTGGTACTGGTACAGCATACCAACTGGCAATAACCACGCCCACATCCCATATAACGGTAATTTCGAGAAATACAAAATCTTCGATAAATCAGTAAATATTGAAGCTAATTTATTCAAAATTGATGATTGCAACAATTCTTTACCAAGAAATACGTTTATGACAAAATTTTGGAAAATGGGCGTAGCACCGCCCACTTGTGATCACATATATGTATCTCGCTAACCGTTCTAGCAATTTGTACCAAGCTCGGTATGGTTATTGTGCTTGCCACATAAAAGCAAACCGTTGAAAATTGTTGAATTCGGAATAAAATTGAGGCCGCTTTTCATATAACGGTAAATTTCAGATATGCTTGAAACTGCAATATTTCGAAATTTAAGGACGCTAATTTACTTAAAATGTATACACCCCGGCTTATCATGTAGCGGTAGCTTTCGGAAAGGTGGAAAACATATATTTAATACTTGCGCCGGGTATTTAATGTTCGGCTCCGCCCGAACTTAGACTTTCTTACTTGTTTTTGACATTCAACATGAAACATATTTTAATTTCTGTGGTTTGTTTTCTAAAAGTACATAAATTAAATACAATATTTTTTTAAGTTGTACATTTTTTTTATATTCAAAAAAATTTTCTATGAATATTCAAAATTCGTGGCAAAGCTTTAATGGAAAAATCCAATTTTTTAAGTTTTCAATTTTATTTAGAAAAATAAATTTTTTTCAATATCTAATATTTTTATGAATAAAGAATTTCCATTTCAAAAATTGTAAGTTTTTCGATTATAAAAAATTGATTTTTTTGTAAAAAAATAAGTATATATCTATGTATGTCAAGTTTTCAATTCAAAAAATTTGAATTTTTTAATTTCAGAAATCTTTGATTTAATAAAGATTTAAAAATTTTAATTTTGTTTGCATTTCTGATAGCAAGGACTGAATAAAAATAAAATCATGGGGTCGACAAGAAGCCAAATTGAAAATATAAAAATTTTTTGATATTAAAAGAATCAAGGCTTTTGATATTATAAAATGTAAAATTTTACCAAAATATTTTCATTAAGAAAATTTAAAACTTTTCAAATTAATTTAGTTTTTTTTAAACTCCCCTTAACAGCAATTAAAAAAAAGAAACTTTAGCATAAATTAAAAAAATACAGACACAAAATTTTATATTCAAAAACTTCAAAGTCTTAGAATTGAGAATTTAAGAAATTAAATGTTTTTTATTAGAATATTACCAATAATGTTGTTGTATTTAGTATTTCTTAAGTGCTCGATCTAAAGTCATCTCCATGAGCATTTACCTTGGCCTGGACCAATGACAATAGGACCCTAAAATCCTACCGTTTAAGATTTACTTTCCGCTCTTTCACTATCTTTAATACCCTGCAAGTGGGGGGGGGGGCCTCTATATAGACGATTTCATGGTTTTGACCCTGCCTTGCGTTCTCACTTTTTAAGAAGTACTTGCTTCTCATGCGAAGAAATGCTCCCCCTTAAATTTGTTGAATAAATCGATTCTTTTTAATTTAACATGCATTATTCTTCTATACACCGGCGTACAATTCATTTACATATCGACTAGTGTAGGTATGTATGTATGT
>NW_023458562.1:37146248-37203198 GCF_013731165.1 Rhagoletis pomonella
ATCTACCGCAGTCAAACGTTGTCTGGAGCTATCAAACGGCTTACAACTGCACCCACCGTATACCAGCATTTTTTTAGGCCACCGAATCATCCCTTAGTACATCCACCGGCTCTTACTAACACTCTAACCATTTTCTAAAGCCACCGAAGGATCTATAAGTAAACACGTCCACCGGCTCTCACTAGTACCCTCAGCGATACTCTCACCCTTTGTATGGAGCCACCTACTTTCGCTCGTTGTTGCTCTTGCTCATAACGTTGTTGAAGACTAAACGCTACATACATCATCGCTTTGCATCTCTACGACTGCCAGTATACATCCCGTTGCCAGCTATCTCTTCCTCGCTATCACTTCTTCATAGTCTCTCTCCCTCCTACCCTGTACATCAAGCCATTCAGCCTGTTTGCTTCCATAAAAAATGTTATGGCGCATACAAAAATAAAACACACATAACACATAAAAATACTTTATTTTATTTAGTGGACGAGTTGGGACCTCAGCATCACAGTCAAAACGTACTATTTGACGGCCACCTAAGCCCGGAGGCGACAAGGAACCTCGAAGGTCTTCGGCAACTTTCCTTTGTAAAGGGTCCGACACATTGTTATGTTATATGAGGATACAAGACAGGACCTTTCTGCATCAAGTAGCCCAAAGCTACACCCTTCGAACGCTCTCAAAAGAGTTTTCAACATCCATGAAGGCGTTCTTCACGGAATTCGGCAAACGTATTGATGACAATTTTCACTGCAATGACATTAGTGATCTGTGCAAAACGAACACGAGCGAACATCTGATTGAATTCAGAAGTTGGGAAAAGAATCTCGTCAAACCGGACCATGATACCCAAAGCCACTGCTAGTATGACACAGATACTCCGCCTGCTGTTGTAATTCCGCAGGTTTCTATTTTTAAAAATTTTACTAATGATGCCGTCTTTCCAGCCGCTCTCCCAGGCCTTTCTCGCGCAAGGGTGAAAGGTTGAGATGACCTTTGAAATACTCCGCTGGGATTCCGTTCATTGCTGTTTGTACTTTTTAAAGTAAACTCAACCTACCCAAAACTTATCGCACATTTTTATTCTGCAAAATAGATCCAGTAGCAGTCGACACTTAAGAAGATATGAGAACCGTCATTACAATTCCCAGTGCTAAATATATCTGAACTCCAACTCCGACGAATTGGTTATCTATGTAAAGCTCATCCAAAACTAGTATTTAAGTAGGCTGAGTGAGTTCCGATAAGCTCTAACCAGTATTTTCTTCACGATGAAAAACTTGAATCTCTCCTGGTCATTTCAGTCGTTTCCTGCGTTCTACTTTTTGCATTCATGTCTTAATAACTATTCTAATTTCCTCGTCAACATTTCCAACAACTCCGTTCACCATCCCCAAGCCAGCCGGTATGGCAAGAAGGCCATGACGCGCCCATGAGAAATTGCTTTTAAATCAGAATTTCATAAAATGAGAACATTGCGGTTTTCTTGTTATTTTCATGCCGCGCTCATCTTAATAATTTTCCAATTGGTTGCGCCAGGATTAAAGACGTCAGAAATTGATTGCGGCAGAAGCAGCAGCTGCAAGAGCTTGCGAATAAAGTTGTTAAGCTGCTAGTTGTACGGAGGTAACAAAAACAACAAGAACAAATTGCCTAGTAACAAAACTAGCCAGCCAAGCAGCAAAGCCAAGTCATAAGCAGCATTTAACCAGGTTTGCAAAGGAATCTAGGTGCTCGCATGCAAGTATAAACATATATATAGAAAATCTGCAAACTTTAATGTGGCGGGTTAAAAACCTTTTAGCCAACATTTATTAGCTCAAAAGTAGCAAAAAGTTGGCGCTACAGCTGCAGCATTAGTTCAAGTTGCCCCGCCAGCAGCAACAAGCCAGCACTACAACTTGTCATTGCCAGCAACATATCACAAACTGTCAGCAATTTCCGCTCGGTGGCGGCGCTTTGAGAATGAAATCTTAATAAGTGCATCAAACAGGGATAAAGCGCGAGAAATATGGAGAGAGAAGAGAGAGGGAGGGTATAAACGGGCGCACGTATGGACATAAATGGAAAAATTAGAAAAGTTGCTGCCGACTGAAGTAGGTAAATGAGTAGCTGCTTGAGTTAGTAAATAGTGGACAAAATTTCAAAAGTGCAAGAGGAGCAAAGAGTGCGAAAAGTGCAAAAATTGCAAAGGTAAAAGAAGATTAAAAATTTGTAAAAGGTGTAAAAGGTGCAAAAAGTGCAAAAATTGCAAAAGTGTATAAAGTGGAAAAGGTGCAAAACCTGCAGAAAAGAAGTAAACGAAAAAAAAACATGCAAAAATGGAAAAAAGTGCGACATCTGCGAGAGGTGCAAAAAGTGCAAAGGTCCAGCAAAGGAGTAAACAAGTACAAAAATGGAGATAAAGTGCGAAATCTGTGAAAGCTGCAAAAAAGTAAACAAGTGCAAAACGTGCAAAAAAGTGACGAAGAGAACAAAGAGCTGCAAACACTATGAAAACAGTTCAAAAAAGTGCAAAAAGTTCTAATTATTTCAATACGAAGCGCAATAGTTGCCACTGCTACTTCTATAAACTTAACGAGAAAGCAATAGGCAAATCAATTTCAAGTCCATGACCAATCCAATTAGACGCCTGCTTGACCGCAATGCGAAAAAGCAAAGCGAACGAAGCAAAATGAAAAAACAAAAAAAAAACTGCCGCACAGCAACTCGTCGCAACATGACATGGTAAACTTGAAATTTACTACAACTTGCTGGCAGCAATGCGTGCTGCTGCAACACAACTAACCGCACCATTTCCAATTTTCCATTACTTTTGCACGCTGCAGAGGCCATGTTCCGCAATCGCCTGCCGCTTGCTGCCTGCTGCCTGCTTACTACATACACATACTTCGTTATTTGCGGCTTTCGCTATTGAAACCAGTTTGCTTTCGATTATTTGCAATGCAATACGGAGCGTGTGTGTGTGTATACAAATTGCATATTACCGCAAAATCGTGCCATCATAACTAACACGAAATGCAAATAGGAAAAATTTTTATTTTATGCTCGCGCGTATGCAAATACATACATGCATTAGCAGTCGTTGGTCGGTAAAGCGCTACTGATTTTACGGCTTCATAAGCAGGCTTCCTTGTTATGACCTTAAATATATAGATAGTCCCTATGTTCGACATTTACGAAAATATACCAGAAGAGAATCATAGCGCGATTTTTTTTTGTCGGTACATATTTACCTATGTATGTAGTTCTTTCCATATTTACACTTCTGTTGCCTGTCTGAGCTGAAGGTAATGTTGAACAAAACCCAGGGTTGGGTGGTGTCTCTGTCTCTTTTGTGGATAGATAGATAGCTATTAACATTAAGAGTGCACTGCGGCCTAAGAATCTATTGTGCCCTCTGCTCCTCACAACACTTCTGTTAACCCTTTCAGGACCAACTGAAACATTTTTTCCAAACAGTTTTGCGCCCATAAGGAAATTGTGTGAAAACTATTTTTTTTTTTAATTTGCCTTATTTTTACTTTTTTTATCAAAAAAAAATTATTCAAATATACAAAAAAAATTTTTTGGAAAGCAGGTAATTCAACAAAAATTTTCTTTTTTAAGATAAAAATTAATTTTTCTAAAAAATTCTGAATAAAAAGTTTAAAAATTTGGTGAAAATTTGTCGAATTTTTATAATATTTGTATAAAGTTTGAGAAGGGTATTTATATGGTGTTTGTTGTATAGCTAGCCAGGTTTTTATAAAAAAAAAGATTTAACATAAAATAAACCATGGAAATATAGCCAAAACTCTTCAAAGTAAGGCGAGTCTATTCTAATGGCCGCCAGTGTATTTATGCCAGCATGCTAAAACTTCCAGCTGTGGCTACACTTTTTCTTCGTAGTGTTAAGGAGAAAGATTTCTTTCAAATCGGCATAGCAGGCTATTTGAGCTTTGGCTTGTAGTTAAGGTATTTGTAGCAACTTTAGATGCTAGCAGTGGTTCAGGCACCAAATCTGGGTATGAAATACTATTTAAAATACAAGCTTTACTGCCACAAAAATTATTATCTTGTTATCTTTTTTCTTAAGCTGCAATTAACAGTTCTTCATTCTCCCACATTTGCAGCGACTATATAAACTTTGTTTTAATGCCACATCAAGGCCGTGTAGTAAAAAAAGTTTTATTTCGCAGAGCAACAAAAACTTCGCCTATAAACATTTGCACTTTGCATAAGCACATTTTAATTGCATTTCGCTTAATGCCACATTTTTAAGCGGGCTCACACGCACGCACTGCTCCCAGCTCGCTACCGAATGCGCACGCAGTGTGCAACTTCTGAAGTCAACGCACAACGCAACACCTAGCAACAGATTGGCACTGGTGCGAATGCGGCGATAAGGATCCAACTGGGGGAAGCGAATGCGTTATCGTGCCTGCCACCAGCCGGCGGGCAACCACAGCCAGCCGCGACGATGGCGGTGGCGGCGGTGGCCGCGATGACTCGCCTTTGCATTAATTTCTGCTGCGCGTCGAAAACTTTTCAACACTCAGAATATTTTTATGAAATATTTTTTTCGGGAGAAAAATGCAATAAAGTTTTGAAGTTGTGTTGGGTGGTTGCTGGAAGGTTGTTGCAAGCACCTCTGCCGCTTCGTCTTTTTACTTGTAGTTGTTTTTTTTTTGTGCTGTTTGGATGATATTTTCTGGCACTTTATGATAAAAAAAAACATATTCACACTCTTTGCTTTTATATAATTTTTTTACTTTAAATACGTCTACTGTAGCGTGATATTTATTGAAGCAATTGTTGTGCAATGCCTTTGTTGTTGCTTTCGTTACTGTTGCTGCTGCATGTTTTGTTGTTAGCTGCACTGCTGGTAGTAGTTGCTTTAATTGCTGTACTCTGTGCCTGGCGTTAAAATGAAAACTTTTAAAGCTGCTGCCGGGAAAGGGGTTGCCAGCATGCAGCATTGTCGAACATCCAGCTGCAGAGACTTCTTCTCGACGCGATGGCAGCTCTCAGAGGAAAAACGCAAAACGAAATACTCGTTGCTTATATCTCAACAACTTTCATGAGGCGTTGCGTATCTACCGGCATAAAGTTATGAGTGTTGTTATTTTTTGTGTTATTGCTGCTGATGCTCCACAATTGCCCCCAACTTTTGGCTGCAGGTATACTTTTGAGCAATTAAAATTGTATTTCTGCTGTGCAACCACAATGAAGAAGTATGCAAACATATTGAAACATAAAAATTGTATGCAAAATCATTTCACATTTTTCCACAAAAATAAGGCGAATACACAGATAAAACCATTTCGTACGAATCAGCTCGTGGATTATTATCCAATACGGCCAAAAGGCGAACGCGAGTTGGAGCATCTTTGAGCTCCGGTAATCCACAAGTTTTTGTGGTCACTGGCCATGATTCCGGTCTCCATAACATGTCTAGATTAAGGTCTAACGAAGGTCAAACTGCTTTATTTCGAGTGATACCATTTATTTCACCCCAGCTTATGAAATAACAGCAGATTCAAAAGAAGATCACGATTTCTAAATGAACTCGAGAGGTCACTTTCTTTAGAAGGTCGAAGTATCTCGACGAAAAATGTTCTGTTGGTGGTTGATTTTCCTACAGGGTGGTTTATTTTGGAACGGGTTTCTGTCATCCCTTGTCATGTTTGGTTTGGTGACAAACCGGTTTCGGCGTTGTTCCATTTTTGGCGTAATTTTTCGTTCGAAAAAAAATTGTATATTCTTTCAGAATACAGACTTCATTAATAAACCCCTTAATGGCGAAAATATTTGGTCTCTCGGCTAAGGATCGAGCTAAGCACCCGCCAAGTTAGTACAGCATCATTTAATTACAAAAGGCTTGGAAGTTAACCTCTTCAAAGTTTCCAACCACCGTAAACGCTTAGAAGTACTACGAACTGTAGAAATGAAACTAGATTGTCCAATATCTTTATAGCGAAAGGCTCACGGTAAAGAGTTGAAACTGGGTCGCACCGCGTGAAGCCTACATCCAATGACAATACCACAAATGTCTCGGGTATGGACCGCCTTAAACGTGGTAGATTCGAGCAAAACGAGCAAGGTCTTTGATGTACGGATACGTATCTGCGATATCCAGACCCCCAATATGGAATTCACCTTCATTAAAATGCTAGATAAACTTGAAAAGTACACCATCCTGGCATTATCGCAGTACAGAAAATGCTTTTACGCGAGACATGGATACATGAAAAGTTTGGGGTGTTACGTTTATTAAGATAGAACCACCGTTCCTTATGAATAGAAACAAAAAGTCATTAGGAAGCATTATTAGTCAGTGGCAAAGTTCGAAGAGAACATTGTAGTGACCTCTATAAGCGTCGCAAAGAAGAATACGAGCGACAGTCTATGATGGAATTACAATAGCTGAACTCACACGCACCCAAGGCAGCGCATTGCAAAGAACTAGATCTGATGAGGCTTCTATAAGAGAGAGTCGAAAATACCGAAGTACAAGGCATCCCTCGACTCTGCCTTTGATCTACATTTGGCCATTATTGACAAAGGCTATCTTGGCCGGAAGCTAATGGTAAACAGCTGGTTTCTTGCAGGGACTGTGCACATGACACTGATGTTTAAGGCCGATAGCGAGGAATTAGTTTTTGATGCAAACGGCTAACATCGTTGGTTGTGGCAGCAAGAAGTCCCTAGTCTTTTGCTAGAAGGGCAGCTGGAAGTAAATATGCTGTCAGGTCCATCCACAGGCAGAACTCAAAAGTATCAAACGCCTGCCCAGCGTACAAGAACTTCACCCATCATTTCCTCCATCACGCACCTCTAACGCGACAACCAAGGCGCCGATCCATCGATGTCGCCCGCTGACTCGGTCTCAGACTTGCCGAATCAGAGGATGCAACCTAACAAGACTCTTGGGAGGTTGAGCTCCGCTGCTACAACAATAACCTGAGATAAGAGTTTCAGTGAACTTCTTTGATTCCATAAGGAGGGAGATGCGGCTAACTGCTTCACTCAGTGCTCCTGGAGTGCCTAGAGAAGCTTCATGCTCATGCTTAGAACAATACAATCGAGTTGGCATGTGTACGAGAGCACATGTGAGTCGAAGGAAATGAGGAAGCGTTTCGGTTAGCCAAACTAGCTTCTGCCTTGCTTGATAGGACCACAGCCCTTCCTTTCGACATGTCCTAACATGATACAAGATACGCTTAAAAAAGAGAGTCTAGGAGAACGCTACTTGAATTTCAGTCTTAGTACAGGCACAAAGAGAATACGATGCCAAAGGAATACGCAAGATACATATGTTGATATCTTTGAGTTCAAATCAAAGCTGCCAGCGCAACTTTTGCGAGCTTAGAAAAAGGTGTTAAAAGATGTTGGTCTGTCGGTTCCGCTTCGAGCTCAACAGGCAATTGAAAGGAAGATCTCTGTAGCAAAAATGACTCTAAAACTTGTACAACGGCCAAAAAAATCCAAAGGACGAACTTTACGAGCTTCTTAATAAAAAGTATGGGGTGAGTATACTCTCTCCGAAAGGATTCTTCGTCTCGGTTCCTACGGGTGGACAACAAAAGCGCGCAAAGGTAATGGAAGGACCACTGGCAAAAGTACCTATCGACATTTAAAGCTGGCGAGACTTTGCAAGGAAGGGAGACTGTTGCCGACAAACGTAGTGACTACTTAAACGAGGAAGGTATGCAGTGTTTTCGAAATGAAAAGTAGTTGAATGTCCGTCCAACCGACGTTTGAAGTTAACAAATAAGAAGGAGGGGTAGGAATTTGCAGAGAATTTCTGCAAAATCACTCGCCTTCTGGTTACAACACAGCAATTAAAATGGGAAACACGCACAAAATGTCAACGCGAACGATGATGAATTAAGTGGCAGTGAATAGCAGTCGCAAGTTATGCGAAAGTAGAAGGCAAGCTGGCAGGTTGTAATATAGCAGCAGCAATAGTTTGTTGGGCAGAGATTGGAGTTAGGCACTAATGAAGTTGCAGCTACCGAGCGCCACTGCCACTAGCTGTACAAAGCTGGCAGTGAGCTACGCTTTTAAGTGTGCGAACTTAGCAGCGCTATTTTGTGCTTTTAATTAGGTTAGATTGATAGTGACGTTGCTATCGTACAGAAAGCAGTCAGGCGTAATGCAAAGCACGCAAAAATTACTTAATTTTCGACAACGTGCAGGAATGGAGAACAAAATATTTTACCAATTTTCGGTTGAAAATTTTAAGTGAATTGAAGCGAGCGATAAATGAAAATGAGTTAAAGAAACTTGCTTGCTTTGTAAGTTTAGGGTTTAAGAGAAAAATAGATAGAGGCTTGAGGCTCTTATTCTTCGCGTTTAAATCTTGGCTTTTCTCGATTTAAAACACCCCAGCAATGTCTTGCCTTTTTGCAACACACAAATTAGTGCTTGTTGCACGCAGTAATTACAAATATCGCCAACGGTTAATCTCACCAACCCCAGCTTCGAGCGCTTCAATGCGGCTGCAGAGCTGTGCGGCGGTCGCGCATTTTAATTAAATGTCGAAAAAATGTTGCAAAGCTGTAATGAAGAGGCGCTGCTGACACACACACACACACCGGAGATTTGCAGCGTCAAGAATGCAGATCGACAGCGAAAGATAGCCAGATGAGGCAACGCACTGTAAAGCGGGCAAGTGAATGAGTGGGATAGAAAAAGTTGTGAGTTGAGAAAGAGCAGCCACTGGCAGTTGGACCGCTTGCTACTAGCCTTGCACTATGCTCCACTTGCATGCATAGTGTTTACCTCTATTTTTGCACTCACTCACTTGAACTACTTTGCCCATTCAACTTCCAGTTGCACGCATGCGCTTTACTGGCGGCGCTGTGCACCTTCACGTCAAAACATCGAGCCCCTACCGAGTGCTTCCACACTGATTTCTTCGCTTTTAATCCAGCTGCTGCACTAATAAATAATTTATTCTTTTCATATGAGCTGCTATGCTTTTACGATTACTCAGCGATTGCCGCGCGATTAACCTTTTTGCCTTCGCGGTTCGATTGCCCCTTTTCTCTGCGCATATGTTTATGTTTACATTTTGATTGTACTCGTACGCGCATGCGTAGCTGCTGCCCACAGCCAACTGATTGCTATCTTATAATTCATATGCATACCTGCGCAAATAAATAGTTAGTTATGCATTTAATCGCTGCAGGGCTCATCTGGCGCGCTTCGTCGTTCTTAGTACTCACTCGGCGGCTATGGCCTGGCTGGGTCGACCCGGACCTGCCTCCACTTTACTTATTATCTCATTGATCTTTTAATCGGCATGACTTTAGCCCGATTTCGTACTGTGCCTATGCAGCCTGTTGTAGCATTGCTTGTGGTGAGGTTATGGTGAGCTTGGCATATCTTTTTTTTTTAGCTGTGCAAACCGGTAGTGGCCAGCAACTTGAGCTGACTAAGGGCCGTTTTCTCAAGTAACCTATAACTTTAAAGCTCACTTTAGATTTAAATGTTGCATTAAAATTTATGATTGTGTTAAAAGTAAAGCACTTTATTATCGGTTTTAAATTGGTTTACAACCAAGAAAGATACATACGTCGAAAGCCGATAATAGAAATGCTTAACTTTAGACATAGCTTTATTTTTAATCCAACCTTCAAATACAAAGTGAACTTAAAAGTTAAAGGTTACTTCAGAAAACGGCCCTTAGTATATTATTTAGTGCGGCAAGTGGCAATCACGTATGGTTGGTTGAGAAATGGGCAATTTATTAAAACAAAGTAAGAAGATTGCCAAAGATTGCATGGATTATAAGAAAAGAACGAAAGTGGAGACCCAAGAAGAAATCTCTAGTTGTTCGAATACTCCCAAGTACACATTTTTTTGGAAAGGCGTCAAATGTCTCCGCCAATGGCCAAATCACTTCGCCTTCAGAAAACCTACATATGGTAAAGCTTCTTACGTCACAGGCCTCCCGCCGCCTCACTCTTTAACGAAGTTCCACTAGTTATTGAGGCCAAATTTAAGCAGCCTCTTTTGCACTTGGTCCTTCCACTGCGCAGGACCACAAAAAAATGGAGGAAACCTACTGCTGACTAGACTAGATGCTTCATATGTTTTTGGGGTCGCTGAACAGGCATCTGAAGTCCATTTTTCACCATCACCTAAGCATTTTTTCTAACCTCAAAAAATCTGTACGCAGAACCCCAACTTATAGAGGTTGATGGTGTTTCTGTGGAGATACTAAATACTTAGCTCTACCAAAGTCCCTTCATTTCTCAAACGTGTTGTTTTGACACAGCAGAACAGAGCGAGAGGTGTTAGTTGAATGCAAGTATCTATCTCTCCATTCTGCTCGAACGATTTACAAAAGCTTGCAAGAACCAGTGCGGGTAAAAGAAATTGTCAATACACAAATTGATATCTCTGGGATATACAAGTATGACGCACCGTCCCGAGCGAATAGTAAGGCTGCAGCGCTTTGAAAAATGGGCAGGGTAAATGTGTTTTACCAGCAAGCTCGCTGGAGCCGTTGAGGCTTCTTGAGTACTTGACAGCATCACGTATTTCCGCAGCGCATTACGTGGGTTGTTGGAAGTCTTAGAGGCTTGATTGGACTTAATGCAAGAAAGATCCGAAGGTTTACAGATATAAATAGAGTAAAATCGTTGAAATTACAGATCATGATCGGTTGGGGCCCCCGAGTCATTCCAGTACTTAAAACAGGCTGACGTGGTAATGGCTTGTGTTAGTAACCGTTCTTTGTAATCATTTATTCGATATATATATATATACATATATACAGATTTACGCAATTTTTTGCTTCCTAACATCAGTTCATGCAGCCGCCCATCAGTTTTCTATTCCTTCATGCCTAAACACCTGCCTGTAGCCAAAAAAAAAGAACATATCTTTGCTCAGTGGCAAATCAAAAGTGGTTGTCACCCAACAAAAATGCGTCGTAACTGTTATTTGACCCGTGAAATTTGACGCCAAAAAATATAAGAAAATAAAGCACAACAAAAAATCCACATATAAAAATTGTCCAAATATCACGAATATTAAAAAATATTTTTGCAGTTTTTTACAAACCAAAACAAACTGCAAACGGAAATAAAATCAACCCCAGGTAAAGTTGTTGCTGGTTTTGTACGTACATCATACATATGTATGTATGTCTGCATCTACATACAGTCAATCAAAAAAGTTTAGTTACAGAGATTTTTTTGCTACACAGGCAACTGTAATATAATAATATAAAAATAATAATAATATTTTACTTTTCTACAATAAGCTTTTTATTAAAAACGGCCTCAAGCTCAATAAAAATTGTTGAATATAATTGTTATAAGGCCATAAAATAACAAAAACAAATATTTTACTTTTCGCAAATTTTTTATAAAAATTTGCCTAATTCTACGACAAACCCCAAATAATCAGAGTTCCAAACTTGTGCAAAATGAAAGAAAATTTTCATTCAAATACTAATTTTTTCCATATAAAAAAAAATTATAGAACATTATTTTATATGGAGAAAATGAGCGACATCTTCAACAAAAAAATTTGCCAAAAATCAATGGTAGGTCCCAACTTCCTCAGACTTGCACTTTGTTATACTAAAATTGAATGGGCTAAAAAACTGCGTACTCGGATTTTTTCTAAAGAGTGTAAATAAAAAGTGCAATATTTGAATGAAAATTTGCAGAATTTTCTTAAATTGTGCACAAGGTTTGGAACTCCGATGTTTGGGGTTTTTGTTGTAGAATTAACCAAATTTTTATAAAAAAAAAAAAACAAAATGCGAAAAATAAAATATTTAAAAAATAGATGCCCGTGTTGTAAAAAATTCGCTGCACCTAAACATTTTTGACTCACTGTACATATGTATGTATGTCTGCATCAGCATACAGTTAATCAAAAAAGTTTAGATACAGAGATTTTTTTGCTACACAGGCAACTGTTTATTAAATATTTTACTTTTCTACAATAAGCTTTTCATTAAAGAACGGGCTCAAGCTCAATAAAAATTGTTGAATATAATTGTTATAAGGCCATAAAATAACAAAAACAGATATTTTACTTTTCGCAAATTTTTTATAAAAATTTGCCTAATTCTACAACAAACCCCAAAAAATCTGAGTTCCAAACTTGTGCAAAATTAAAGAAAATTCTGCAAATTTTCATTCAAATACTAATTTTTTCCATAAAAAAAAATTATCGAAGATTATTTTATATGAAGAAAATGAGCGACACCTTCGACAAAAAAATTTGACAAACATCAATGGTAAGTCCCAACTTCGTCAGACTTGCATATTGTTACACTAAAATTGAATGGGCTAATAAACTGCGTACTTTTTTGACTCACTGTAAATATGTATGTGTGTAGCATCGCTTACAACATGTTGTCCCTTTGTAGTTTTGCAATTATTCAAAGTTTTTTGTCCAGATTTTCCCCAAAAAGTTAGTTATTTGCAAATTTGCATGCAATAAAAATTCTTACGCACACATCCGAACGCCTATGGACGTACATACATATGTATGCGTATGACTGAATGAACGTGTAAAATTTATGGTGAAAATTACATTTTCGTCCTTGTTGCATGCGGCCACTGTTGGCATGGGATTTGTTTTACTCTGTTGTTTGTTTGTTTTGTTTTATCAAGTATGTATTTAGACGCAGATTTTTTTTTTAGTGGCTTCACAATTTTTCGCCTACTGTCGCTGTGTGGAGCAAGCTGCCGCTGCTATCGGCGCGCCACATACAATATTGTTCATGTCAAAGTTTTTAATTCAGTTGTGGCAAATAGAATTTGACAGAAAGTTTTGCCAGCGGATACTACATATTTTTGTTTTTTTTTAGTGCAAGAGTTTATTTTAGTAGAAGTTATTTGGTTATTGTCAAAACTGAATTTTTGATTCTTTATATGATAACGGTAGAGGTATTGGTAATGGTAATGGTAATGGTAATGGCAATGGTAATCGTATAGGTAATGGTAAAAGTATTGGTAATGCCAGAGGAAATAACAATGGTGTTATTAATAGTAATGGTGGTTGTAATGGCAATTCTATAGCAATGTTAGCTTTAATAGTAATGGTAATGGTATTGGTAAGGGTCATAGTTAAGGAAATGAGTATGTAATGCTAATGGTAATGGTTATAGTAATGGTAATGTTAGTAATTATAGTAATGGTAATGGGACAAGCAAAGGCAATGGTAACGGTAATAGTAATAGAAATGGTAATTGTATTGGTTAAGGTAATGGTTATGGTGGTAAATTTTCTGATTCAAAATTTAATATTTTTTTTTCTTCCAAAATGATTATTTGCTAATAATATCTAATAAAAAAATGCTTTAACTACTTTCGTCAATTTATTGCATTATGTTATGCAATAAATTAGTGAAAGCAATTAACGCATTTTTTTATTAAATTGTGACAGTAGTTACACGCGTATCGTACATGCTGTATCCACTGGATATAAAAATTCATTTTTATTTCCCAAATGTCATCAAACAACACTTATTTCGCCACTGACGACACATTAATTAAACACAATCGACACATACATGCATACATATGTAAGTACATATTTTTTCGCGCTTAAACTGTACATAATTGCGCTTATATGTATCTTTTATACATATTTACACTCTTAATTGGCAATTTTGAATTTCAAATTACTGTTTTTGCTACGCTTTTAATGATTGTTTGAAAATTAGTTCAATATTTTTTTATATGTTTTTAATTTCTTTACATAATCATAAATCTGGCAGCAAATTAGCTATCCAAACCGCGAAATAATAAAAAAAATAACTATACACGAGTGTATGTACGTATGTTTGTTTATATGCAAATATGTGTATGAGCAACAATACTGCAAGTATTTAGTGCTTATTAGATATTTAATTCAGCTTTATTCAAATGATTAAGTGGCACTTCTATGTCATTTCTGAAAACAAATTAAAGTGTATGCTTCAATATTGGAAATATGAAGAGCTATTCAAATTAAAACTGTTGACGATGAATAAATTTTCCATTTAGAATAAAATTTAATGAACGAAAAATTAATGTATTAAAATATTTAAAATAATATATGTACATCGAGCCTTAACCGCCAAAATAACATAAGCGACATTTTTTTTTTTTGAAAATTTTCTTTTTGATGCAGAAATGCATCTAGTTGGTCTAGGAAAATTTCTGCATCAAAAAGAATATTTTCAAACAAAAATAACATAAGCGACATTTTTTTTTTCAAAAATGCATGCACTTCACCAATGTTATTTTGTTTTTTTTTTTACTCCGTACAGACTCTGAAAGTGCTACTTCCTCGATAGAGTAAAACAAACAAATTGAAAAAATAGTAATTTTTATAACAAAATTTCTCAACTTCTTGCTCGCAACCTATTACAAATTCGCTTATATTTTTCGTTATATAATAAATTCATTTACTGGTGGACATTGAAATCGCCCGCATAGGCCAGCCGTAAAATTTTAATCACACCATTATATGTATTAGCGGCTTCTTTAACATAAGCAACAAAATTTTAAACTCCCTGTCCAATTAATATAATGTCTCTTAAAAATCGTGCGACATGTCAATAATTTAAGCAGCGCACACTTAGCTTCCTATTACATAACCACGAAATTAAACACGTTAACCACATTTACCGCAGCCAACGGCAGGCAGGCACAGCAGACAAACTCAGCAAATAACAATGCACTGGTCACACTGTTTCAAGCGAGCATACACCACATTCATATATATTCACATACATACGTACATACATACATATACGAGGGCACTAAGAAAAGTTCGGTAAGTTGCCTGTAAAAAACCACTTAGGGCTTAGTTAATCTAGACTTAACTTAACTTACGTAAGAAATCGTCAATGATTACCAAAACCGTCAACTTAGCCAGTGGCGAAAATATTTGCCGCTCCGTTTTCGATCTTTCTTAGGAAATATTTAGCAAAACGAACACTAGCTCCTTTCTGGTTTTCATTTAAAATTCGTGGAACCTATCGTGCAGATTTTTTTAAGCCTAATTCACTGGCTATCATTTCTTGTGACATTCGTGAATCTTCGTAAATGTTTCCCTTAACGAGAGCCAAATTTTTCATGTCGATCAAAAATTTTGGCCACCCTTCTCCAGTGTAGTCTCCACGGAAAAATTACCAGCATTCAATCTTTGATATCTCTTACGAATGGATCGTTCATGAGCGCTTTGGATTTGAGTGAAAATTTCCATAGGCTTGAGAGGGTTGGGGTCGAAAGCCGTTAATAATTACCATGACAAATTTCTACCTGCTTTGGTGACGGAATTTCTACCGACCTTTGGTTACCAATTTTACGCTTTCTTGGCTAGATTGCCACCAATTTCTCTAAAATTTTAATTGAAAAGTAAGATTACTAAAAAACATGTATCTTTTTTAGATTTTTCAAAACCACTTGCAATATCATGAATTTACCGAACTTGTGTAAGTCCCCTTGTACATACTTATACTTTTTAATGTATATTAAGCTCCGGGTCATGCTGAAGATGCTGTGGCTGGCAGCATTGATTGCGCAAGCGCCACAGTCAAGCATTCACCCATTTACTGTTGGCACACATTCACACACACACACACACACACATATACATATGCACGTTATGATGTCATCGGGCATCGAGGGCGCGCTTTGGTGCATTTGGCGCATCTTCAGCTGCAGCTGGGTGCCGCTTGCCAGTTAATATGAATGCAAGTTTCTACTTGACACATAACTACACATCTCTGGTTTTTGTGTGTTTTTTTTAACTCTGCTTTTTGTCTTTGTTTTACGACAACAAAAATCTGTTAACACTTTTCGTGCTATTCGATTCGCCGCCACAGCAGCTATGTATGTATGTAGCTCCAAGGCATTTTTGAACAAGAGTAGCTTTGTTGTAATTGCATTGATGCCTTCGGCAGTTAACTTGTTGCTGTCGGCCTTGTTGTTGTTTTTTAGTAAGGAGATGTAGGTAACTGTTGTTTTTGTCAGTACGCAAGCCGGCCGGCGTTTTTCTTCTATTTTTGCACATTCACTCATCTTCGCCTCTCCTCCACAAAAGTCGCCGAGTTGCGCCATCACTGCCTACTCTTTTTATTTCATTTTCGGAAAATTTCTTGCATTTCGCGTGCCTCTTGCGCATGCCACCGCTGGTTATGACACTGCATTTTTGGCGCTTTTTTGTCTTTTCCTTTTCTATCATCCACTGCCGTCTCGGGAGTTGGCATAAGCTAGTGCTGAGGGCAGCAACAGCTCTGGGAAGTGTAGGGGTGGTTTTCGGCTATTAATGATTGCAACTGCAGCCTCATGCTCATCACTTTAGCACTAAAGCTTTTAATTGCCTATTGCTAGCGAATAAATAGCCGGCAGCTATTTTGTAGCCGACATGATGTTGTTGGTTATCGACTTTTTCAGCTGTTGATTTGATGAAGGTTGCCAGCTGTAAGCTGTTGCGGTCTAAAAAATGCTAAAGTTAAATCAGGTATTTTCAAATGCTTTTTAGATTTTTTTCGCAATTTCCGCGAAATTTTTTAAAACAATTTCGGCATTTTCTATTGACTTCCGGCACTTGTTGGTACTTTGTTTTGGTGCCTTTTGATATTTTCTCGACATTTTGGTAAAGTTTGGGTTCAACTTTGCCTTGTATTAATTCCCAAAAATTTAAAACCTGGACAAACGGATCTGGTCTACAGATGTTAGGCAATTTTATGCCTTGTTTTCGTATTTTGAAATTTTACTATATTTTAATATGTATAGTAAAAAAATTAAAGGTCGCAACCTGTTCTAAAATATTTTCGGATACAATTCTAGTCCGGCAGTTTTTTATCTCTATATTGAAAATATTATTCAACTTTCATATGGACCAGATAATTTTTGCTTTTAATCAGGTGGCAACTCTCTTTAGTTAAAATTATTTTCCAATTTTTCCCAGGCTTAAACATTTTCGGCTGATAACCACATCGAAATCTGTAAATACACTAAAGAGTTGAATTCAAGCAAACTTTTTAAATATGTGGCAACCCTGCTGAAAATTATCTTGGCACCACAGTAGAAGAATATGCCGCTCCTCTCCTGTTATTGAACGTAAACTTAAAATTATCGCCCGTTCGTTGTGGAACACGATTTTTGCTCTAAGTTCATAACTAGTAACTTATTAGTCTTTTGAACGAGAATATGTCAATCACACAAAATGGCTCCTCTCACATCCAGATAGTCTTTGACCAAGTTCCTTCCTTAGCTAAAAGGTAAAATTGTAGACTCTTGTCGCGACGAGGAAAATATATATGTTTATAAACTCGGTAACGAAAAGACATATCGCTGAAAAGACCTACCCACTTGGCCCACTCCCGAAAATTTGGTCATCCGCATCATCTCATGAAAGGATTGTTCAATTGTCCAACCAACGAAACGAGAACGAGTAAACGGAGATAGCTTGGGCGTTTTAAAACGGCAGGTAGACTCGGAATACTTCCCGCGCACTTAGTCTATGCCATAGCATGCCCACAAAGCAACTCTTTATAAGACCTTAATCCAGCTATCAGTAAAGAAACACTTGCATCGTAACTCAACGTGAGTGGAGAGAAACTCTGAAATTTGCAGAAACAAGAGAACCGAAAAAGGGCTGCCAACGCAACAAAAGGAGAGTGAAATCGGTCATGAATTTTTAGTTATTCAAAAGCGTCGAAAAGAAAGCCCTTTTTTTCTTCTCTCGAAAGCACTTGACTCTAAGAGACAAAGACATCACGGCAACACCTCGAGTGACTCAGCAGCTCTTTTTACCCGTCGAATCGGCAGAGGGAAAGCTGAATAGAACTTTGCGGAAACTTTTCTAGACAACTGGCACCCTAGAGAAAGGATTTCCGTAGAGAACTGGAAACTTCCTCGTATGTAGAAAAAATCCAACGCAAACACCTTAGGTCTGCATCTGTTGTCTGCAAAAAATGTGGAGCTTGTTTCGTGCGTGGATGGACATTGTGGCATTTTTTATAAAGAAGCTACCTCCTAAGTAGGGTAGTTACCTCCTCGGGTCGACTATTGGAAGCACCGAAACAGGCCTTAGATCACATTCAAACCATTTGAACCGGACCAAATTCTTGAGCTCACCAAACCTTGCAACAAAAAAATCCTCAACCAGTAACTGGCGAGTTGAGTCTGATGTGGCTACGCTAGGGGCAAGCAGTGATTTATCGGTTTCGCCGTTAGCAAAGCATCTTCTACATAGCTCGTGGTGAGAAAAGGGCTTTATTCTTTACCAATTACGAACCTCTAAGAACCTGAAAAAATAGCACGACAAGACCGGCGATACTTGCTTATGCAGAATCTAGTGCTTGAGGTTGAGGAAATTAAACAGAGGTGCAACGGAAAAGTGACAAAAAATAATACTATAATGTTGGACAACACTTCGATTGCAGCGGCGCTTTATTAAACAGGATGTGTTCCATCCCGCCACGAAATCTGAGAGCAACTGACTAAAGAGCAAAGCGTTTACGAAAGTCGGCTCTACGCCACCGAAACGACCGACTTATTTTCTGGTCCGAACAGTGTCATTTCAAAAGCATGCCATTTGACTTTTTGCAGAATATTTTATGCTGTTATAGCAACAACAGAAAATATCTTCATATTAAGTCTTCGAATTATAGAAAACACAATATCTTAAACAAGGTAATTCTCTATATCGAGACTAATCAATTTGTATAGATTTGAGATCTTTAAATCGAATCTAAGATCGCAAAGGAAAGCCCTAAAATGCTACATTTAGATTTTCGTTCAGCGACCCAATACTAGCCAATACACAAAGATTTTGTATTGCTGAATGCTATTCTAAAGTCAAAAGTCATACCTTCAGCTTACCGCAGCCTTCAACTTAATTAATACCATCAAAAGCTTATGTTTACCTTAATACAGGTTGTGCTTAATCTACTTGAAATATATGAATTAAATGGTTCATCAAAATTTAATTTAATTAAGCAAATACAGTGTCAATTTATTGCCAATACAAAGATTGTCACAATTTGCTGTGTGTCAGGTTGTCGAAATCAACCGAACAGCCTTGTAAACAGTCATACATATACTGCAATCGAAAAGTCCCATATGTCAAGCGTCAACTCCTATGCCACAAATCATAGACAGCCACAAATCATAGACAACCACATAAGTTGCAAGGCGACTTCATATGCAGTGCCTTATCTCACACTTCAGTTATGGAAAGGGGGTTTCCTGCTCTATAGTTGACTTTAATTTTGTTGTAGTAAGTACTTTCTCTCGGATGTAGCACCTTGCTCCAGCCACTGTTACACTATTAAAGTCTCTTCTTCATCAAAACTAATTCATTTCACATGCGCAAAGATAACTCATTAATAACGTGATCTGTCAAATATGGGTGTGATATGTAAATACGTATGTATGTACGTACATACTTACATAAATACTCTGTGTGCATCAAGGCATTGTTGCAACATTCATCATGCAGCAGAGTTTTACAACTTAGCTGGTGCATGGAAATTATGAACCCTAAGTAAGTGTTAAGTATAAATATATATACATAGTATGGCAACGCTGAGAATTGTCATTCTCCCACTTATCCATATTTTGACATTCGTTGTTAGCTTTAAGGTAACATGTGCTTTTAATAAAGAACTCTCCTTCTTCTTTGCTGAACCTTCGACTATTAAACATCACATTTGGCGACGAGTAAAAAGGTTTATATATTTTATAACCAACAAAAGTTATTTAACTTAATAAAAAAGTTTGCAAAACCTGAGTAATTGATATTTTCATTACGGAATTTCGCAAATAACTACACATCCAAATAGAAATGGCACCTTCCAACGAGATGAGAGTATTTCAAGCTGTGTCTATGCCAGAATTCAGTATCACAGAAAATTGGGAATTATGGCACGAGAGACTCGAACTACATTTCTTGGAAATAAAGTGCAGTGATGACACGGATAGAGTATCAACATTGTTGAAAACGATTGGATCAGAAGCATACGCCATTTTACGAGGAATTTGTAGTCCAGCACTACCATGTACAAAGTCATACAAGGAATTGTGTGAAATACTGCAACAACAATTCACACCTCCAGTCATCGTTTTTAATGAAATTAAAAGATTTTATGCAGCGAAAAGAGCTGAAAGCGAAAGCGTATCTGCGTGGTTTGCTCGGGTAAAAAAACTTGCAGTAAATTGTAAATTCGGTGCAGCATTGGACACCATTATTTTGCATAAATTTGTGGTTGAACTGCCTGGAAAGATTTTCGAGAAAATCTGTGAAGAGGACGAAAAATTGACCCTCTCCAAGGCTTTACAAAAGGCATTAATACGTGAAACGAAGCTGGCTCAATCAAGCAATGATATTGAAGTTAATTACATCAAACAACGTGGCAAATTTAACAACAAAAACTACAAGAGCAACGCAGTAAGGTCGAACAACAACAACAGCAAAGCGAGCAAAGTATCGAAATGTACACACTGTGGATGGAAAAACCACCAATCCAACACCTGCAAATTCAAGAACAGCACTTGCCATTTTTGCGGCTCAGTTGGGCATTTGGCAAACATTTGCAACCGTAAACTTAAGAGTGATAAAAATGTTCAATTTGTTGATTCAACACATGAGAAATATTCTAATAATTTTTTTGATTCTATTTATAGCATTGGTATGAATGAAACTAGCGATTTTGATTTTTCCGTATATGCCATCCATGGAAACGCTGCACTGAATCATTATACCCTGAAGGTTGAGGTTAACGGAATACAAATAACAACGCTGTGCGACACCGGCGCTCCTTGTTCTCTAATGTCAGCTAATACATTCGATGCGTATTTCGATCGAAAGGTGCTACAGCAATGTTCAGTACCATACACCGGATACACAGGTAACCTGATTAATATTATTGGTGAGTTTAAGGCTTGTGTTAATTTCAATGGACAAAAAATTTATGGTAAATTTGTAGTTACAAATACAGACAGGCCAACCTTATTAGGGCGAGACTTTCTTCGTTCCCTAGGTTTTGAGTTAACTCAATCTAATTTGAGTTCAAAAAAGGAATCGTTTTCTTCCGGTGAGCTAGGTCTGAATTCTAATACTAGTAATGTTACTTCCAAATCAAATTCAGTGAATTATTTAAACACGTATAATGAAATAATTGAACAAATTAAAGCAGAATTTGCTGAAGTATTTCAAAGTGGTTTGGGTAAATACAATATATCAACAATTTCTTTACCAATTTCGAAAGATGCAGTTCCTGTATTTTTCAAACCAAGACCTATACCCATAGCATGGCGAGAAACAGTTGAGAAAAAACTAGACGAGTTAGTTGACAAAGGAATGCTGGTTTCCGTCGACAATTCAGATTGGGGAACACCACTTGTTCCTTTGCTTAAACCATCTGGAGAAATCCGGATTTGTGGTGATTATAAGGTCACAATAAATAAATATTTGAGTGACTTTAGATACCCCTTACCTCGAATTGATCAAATTTTCGCATCAATGGAAGGAGGTAAACTTTTTACAAAGTTAGACATGTCAAACGCATACAACCAACTCGTGCTTGACGAAGATGCACAAAAATTATGTATCTGGAGTAGCTTCTGTTGAATTTTGACTTTTATATCAAATAGTTACATACATAAGTATGTAGAACTTCTTAGACACAAATGTGTGTATGTATGGAAGCATGTGCTGACGATGTTTCCATGTATCTACGTACTGATGAATGTTTATTAGGGTGGTAAAAAAAAGTAAAGTCGGAATTGTTCTATACCGAAAAAAATATACCGCTGTTTTATTTTTATTTTTTTTTATAAAAAAATATTTAGCGGTAATTGAGCTAACGCTTTCTTCGTGCGCGCGTTGGGCGAAAACCCTACGTGCAAATTAAGTCTTTCTGTCCGCTGATTGACTGCGGCCGATCTAAGTAGTCTTGTGGCCGCAGCTCTTTCCGACTATCATTCACATTCCTGAATGCGCTCCTGAAACGGTTGCAGCGTTTTGCTTTCAAATTAAAACTAAGTGTGAAGTATAAAACTTTTGTTATCAGAAAAGCAAATATAAAATCAACTTTCATTCTACTGTCATTCTTATTTGCAGGTGTGAATAATTAAGTAGCTTACAACAACAAAACTAATGAATTTCGAAACAAAGTTTCCGAAAGAAAATGCAAAATTTAAAAGAAAGTCAATAAGCTAAAGTATTCACCGCAGATATAAAAGCAGCTTTGGAGAATTTCGAAACCAGTTGAGAGCTGAGTGTGGCAGGCTTGGAAAGAAAAGCAAGAGTCATTACAGTTACTTCGTTTAGTGAATTTTCCAGCGCCGCGAAATTTCCATAACCGTCTAAGCTCTACCACCAATACACCCAAACATGGCCTTCTGGGCAATTGCAACACGCAAAAGCCAATCGCCGCCTATGAAAATTACACCCGTACTCAATCCTAATCAACGCGAATTTCTCGAAGATGAGCTACTCTATCGCGAGAAATTGGAAATACTCGCTGAACACAATACGATTAGCACTGATTTGTTTGTGCGTAAATTCGAGGACATCGACGATCCAGTATTGCTGGACAAGCACGATTCCTTCTATCACACCACCAAGAGTCTGCTGGTGCTGTTCCAAATAATGGGCGTCATGCCCATACATCGCAATCCGCAGAAATCGCACATGCCACGCACTGGCTATTCGTGGACCTCCAAGCAGGTCTTTTGGGCGATATTTGTATTCTCCGTGCAGACGACTGTGGTGGTAATGGTTTTGCGTGAGCGTGTTAACACTTTTCTCAACGACACGGATCGTCGCTTCGATGAGGCCATCTACAATGTGATTTTCATCAGTTTGCTATTCACGAACTTCTTACTGCCGGTCGCGAGTTGGCGTCACGGACCGCAAGTTGCGATCTTCAAGAATATGTGGACGAATTATCAGTTGAAATTCTTGAAAGTTACCGGTTCGCCGATTGTGTTTCCCAACTTGTATCCGCTCACCTGGGGTCTGTGTTTCTTTTCGTGGGGTGTCAGCATTGCAATAAATCTATCGCAGTATTACCTTCAGCCGGATTTTAAGCTGTGGTACACTTTCGCCTACTATCCGATCATAGCGATGTTGAATGGTTTCTGCAGCTTGTGGTGAGTAGTTACTGCGGCGATAGTGGAAGTCAAGTTTTCTTTCGTTTCTTTAATCTTCATCTTCTAGGTATATAAACTGCACAGCATTCGGCACCGCTAGTCGCGCTCTCTCCGCTTCGCTCGAGATGACTCTAATGAGTGATAAGCCGGCCAAGAAGCTCACAGAGTATCGTCATCTTTGGGTTGACCTGAGTCACATGATGCAACAACTAGGTAAGCCGACGAAATATCGACGCACCCAGTATCTGAAATTGCAAAATTCGCAATCAAGGTTTTTATTCCATTTTTCCGTTAAGTAGCCTAGACAGCATAAGGTCTAAATCTGGTAATCAGAGAAAACGTATGCCTTTTTCTCTATATAAATATTTATCCTTAACGGCCATATTTCAATATTTTTTTAACGTCAAATTCCTTCTCATTAAAGCCATCGCCTACAAAATTTTTTTCTGTATACGCCCATGACGCTTAAAAGTCCTCTGATGAATAACTTTTTAAATCTTCAGTAAGTTAATAGCCACTTTTCTAGACTCTCTTCAACTTTAAAATATAAAATTTCCAAAACAAATACAATCTCAGTGCTCTCTCCCTTTTAGTGTAAGTATGCAAGACATAAGCCTGAGAAATTATGATTTCGTTTCTTGGCTTACAAATATGCACTTCCCAAACGGTGTTTAAAAATTTCCTTTTAAGTCAGAAGTTGATGGTGTCTTCTATTATGCACCTAAGCATGATGCTCTGAAATAGGGAAGGACTCCAGCCTATGAATTACTACGTCCAAAAAGTTCCGGCTTTAAGCTTAAATTGTTTTACTATGCGTTATGTCTCGTTGGTTGATGAACCAAAATTAATGGAGTGAATGAGATATCATTAGTCGGGTGCTATGGGAATGCCTAGCAAATTCCGGAACGATAGGAAGTCGATCCCACAAAATAAAACACTGTACTTCAATGTATTAACGCGGGACTGGCGGCCTGACGTTTCGGAGGCCAGAGAGATACTGGTGAGCGATATGAGACTAACAGCGGTGATGGAGACGTAGATGGCGAGCAGCGGTGACTGTTTAGGGTATCGATGGACAATCGGTGATGTTAACTGATGCCGGCATCTGTGGACGACCAGTGGGTGTCCTTTTGGTTCCTTACAATGGTTAGACTACCGGAGGCGACCGGCGGATGTACTGGTGGATCGCCCAGCGTTTTCTGGCAACGTTAAGAGTACTAGTAGCGACCGGTGGAAGCACTGGACGGTCGTCCGATTGGTCTCAGAAAGTGTGAGATGACTCTTGACCGCCCGTAGATGCAATGGTAAATGGTCGTGTTGCTTTCGCTGACTGCTTCTGGTGTCCGCTGGTGCTGTACCCCGCATGGCATTGAGCTCGCTCTATGCGCTGTTTGCTGACTTTATTCGCTTAGCTTATGTTATCTACATCCATGTTTCACAGCGATTATGCTTCCTTCTTCTCTCACTTAAGCTCTAAGCGTCTAAATGTAATTTATTCCAGTAGACCTTTTTAGAAGCCCTAAGCCACCAGCAATTAGGTCAGATTGACGCGGTTTGTACATGGCGAGATTGCAGATTTTGTTACGTAAGCATTCTGGACTGATACCATTCCACCTCTCCGTTTTCACAATTTAGCTTAAAAGGGCAATTATGGCTAAGATCTGTCTTTCGTAAGACAAATGAAAGACAGATCGCAAGATAGTTCGAAAGACTTTTTTATAGCACAAGAATTTTAGAAAAAAGCTCTCCCATTCATCTCTCGTGTTGAAATGCTATTATGAAAGAAAGCACTTGATTATCATTCAGCTCGCGTCGATCCAACAGTCGAAAGTACAGACGTGTCTTTCGAAAGATACAAGTTCGAGACCTCGGGCAGCGGATTTTTTTTTCTTAACTAACATTTTTTCGTTTTTAATTTAATTTTCTTTAAATTTAGAGATTTTATTGTTTCAAAGAAAACATTTTTTTATTAAATCAAATTTTTAGAAACTTATTTTATTTATTTTTTTCCCTTTTTTGATTTAATTTCTAATTTTCTTTTAATTTTTAGAAAAAAATATATTTTTTAAATTTTATTAAATTTTTATTTACTATTTTCTTTTTTTATCTAATCTTTTTCTAATTTAATTTTTAGATTTTGTTGTTTTAAGAAGACCAAAAATTTATTTAAATTTCATTTAATTTTTAAATTTTTTTTATTTATTTTGGCTTTTTTATTATTATTTTTTTCTTTTTTTTATTATTATTATTATTATTGTTTTCAAAATAAAAAAAATGTAGATGCGTTCTTTTAATTTAATTTAATTTTTAAAAATTTATTGCTAAAGAAGAACAGCATACCGCTAAGACCATAGAACTTCTTCGCAGAAGAACTATAGATTAGGAGAAACATTCTGTTCTTGGTGATCTCTGCCTCGAAAGAAGGAATCCCACTATTTTTACCCCGTAGGTTTAAAATTTGGGAACTGTTTTGTTAGTTTATTTATTATAGTGTTTTTTATTCTCATCATGAAAAGAAATGTGTTTCTTCTCGCTCAAAAAATCAGTCACTAATGGCAATAAAATTACGAAAATCTTAAAAATCATAATATTTTGTCTGAAGAGCAATCCGAAGAGGTTCCTAAGGACGGCACTTCTGGTTGACAAAATGCACTTGAGGAAAAGTTACTCATATCTCCACACGAAGGTTCAATTAATTCACCTTATATGCAGGATCTACGTAGAGTTCTAAACTAAACTTCCCTTACCTACTAGAGTTCATTATCTATTTGATTTTGTATTGATCAAACCTCAAACCTTTTTTAGCTGATTATTCGCTTACTCTGATCGGCTTGCGGTAATCTATGGAAAGCTGCGTTGAGCTTCTTTTCTACCTTTTTCAAGCATGTGTTTTTTTTCATCCCTCCAGGTCGCGCCTACTCCAACATGTATGGCATGTATTGTCTAGTCGTTTTCTTTACCACCATCATTGCCACATATGGTTCCTTCAGCGAAATTATGGATCATGGCGCTACGTATAAGGAAGTTGGTCTTTTCCTCATAGTGTTCTATTGCATGAGTTTACTCTACATTATTTGCAATGAGGCACATTATGCCACACAAAGTGTGGGTTTGGACTTTCAAACGAAGCTGTTGAATGTAGACCTTACTGTGGTGGACAGCGCCACACAAAAGGAGGTGGAAATGTTTCTAATGGCGATAACAAAGAATCCGCCTATAATGAATTTGGATGGCTATGCGAATATTAATAGAGAGCTGATAACATCGGTGAGTTTGTTGAAGGTGGTTTTCCCTATATTGTGAACTGATATTGAAAGCGATCCCTTTTTTGTTTCAGAACGTCTCATTTATGGCCACTTATTTAGTAGTGCTGCTGCAATTCAAAATAACAGAACAAAGGAATTACACTTTGAGGGGTGTTTGAGTCCAACTGAGATTTGTTTAATGTTAGAGGCATTCTTTTAAAATCGTTAAAGCCTCGAAACTCGATTTTTAATAAATTTTTCAAAAAAATTTCAAGCCTTCAGTTCACGAAATCTACTTGTGGGTAGGAATCTCTGGATATATGTATTTATGTTTCTCCTGAATGCTAAGAGTTAGAAATCCCGAAAGAATTTTTCAAAGGTCCACAATTCAGTTAAATCACGAGGCTTTTTCGAGCGTAAGTGAATAGCCTCATTCATTTTGTCTGCATATCTTATAAAGCCAATTAAATAAATACTGACATTTGGCGAACGCCAAGTTTTTTAGCATGCCTGTACTCATCAGGGTGGACTGCAGGTGTTTTGGTTCAACAATTTGCTCTATACTGCCATCTCATTTCTTTTTAAGTGTATTCACATGGACTAGAAATGCCTCTCAATCTCAATCCTTTAAACATTTTTAGATTTTAGTATTTTCTCAAAATTTGAAAAAGACGGATAAAATAGGGGCCGTTTTCCAAGTAACTTTTAAATTGTATCTGCTCTTAAACACAAATATTGTTCTCAAAAAAAAATAATTGAAAGACAGATACATGAAAAATCGAATCTACTAAAATTTCAAAAATTTTGCAAGGCCAGCATTTTAATTAAAATTTCAGGCACACAAATTATTTGCAAATCACCACTTGGTTCATAGATTGCAAGTTTGCGGACAAAATGGAAACGTGCACAATAGTTATCTACTCAGCTCTACAACTAAAGTGGCATGCAATTATATCATTGCAAATTTTGGTAATTTTTCGGATGGAAAATCAATTAAAAACTCATCAATTAATAGTACAGAAATGTATTGTTATCTAAACGGAAATATAGATACCTAAGAGGAAGTATATATATACATACATATATAGCACAAGGAATGAACATTTATTGTTCAGGCATATGGTGAATGCAAATATGCATATGTACGTATGTGTGACCAAAATATATGAGGCAAATGAAGTACAATTAGCTGGCACTAGCCTGACAGGAAGGAATGAGGCCAGCAGCATAACCCTGCTAGGGCAAAGCATATCAGAAACGATGGAGGAGGGTGGGTAAGCCTGAAGGCGGAACAGGTCATAGGCACGAAATGTGCATATAGGCTTTATAGTACAGCTATGGGCATGACAAATATTTGCCTATAAATCATTTTTTTTTTCAATATTTGATGATATCGAAAAGTGCACGGAAATGAACTGTGGGCAAGTATTCAATACTCTAATAATAAAAGCTTACTTTACTACTTAAATACATGTGTATCCCAGCATACTTCAACGGTGGTCATGGTACTCGTAATGTCATGGCAAAAAGGCTTAAGTGGCGATAAGGAAGCTCTACTTCCAGGAGCTCCCAACTTTCGCCAAACTAATAGGAATAGCTTAGTAAGTAGTACCAGAACCATTCTAAGGCCTCGCTCACACTTGGGACTAAGTAATAGCTGAACTGAAGGTTTTAGATGATCGACATGAACACAGTAGCTGAGTACAAGTGCCACTAGATTTTGAGGTAGCTGTGCCGAGGAGTGACTTATCGGCAGATGGTTATTGAATTGCTATCAGCGAATGGTCGCTTACGATAAATGGGAGAAGTCAGACGTATTCCGAACAACGCATGAAAAACAACGAAAAAAACAAATTAAGGTGCAGAACGGCAATGAAAAAAATGATTTCTTGATCTGAGGTTGCAGAATCCGAGGCTCTCGGTATTACCACCTATGGTAAACCGGCAGCATTTGACCTTGTAAAACTACCGGGAGTAACACCGATGGGTGAGGTGCGGTTAGGTTAGGTAAGACAGTCGTCCCCAGTTGGGGATAGACTTGCTCATTTTAGAGGCTATCCTTTGTGATACCACGTAATGTTGAACGGTAGTGACTCCCGCCGCTATGCTAGCTGTGATATTTTGATCTTAATCTGGGGAAAGCTGGAGAGCTTAGTAAAAATGTTGGACTGATTCCACCTGACAATCCCTCAAGCCATTGCAGTATTGTGGATGTGATGGGAGTTTTTTGTCTCATCGCGTCAATTCTGATCGGACGAAAATTTAGCGTAGAAACTTGTTTGACCGTTCGCTGGGGGTTGACATGAGATCCATCTGTCCAAGAGTGAATCACAGGTCAGTTGCGTTGCCGCCCGATTCTTGCTTGGTCATATCGTTTCAAGGGTACGCTTTCTCAGTAGCTTGTCAGCCATGCAGGCTATTTCGTTTTTCGCAAAGGCACTAGAGCCTGGTAATCTGAAAGAGTCTGGCTGTATAATTAGATAAAATTCCGATTCGAGGGAGGTGGTCGGAGGTTGTGAGCAAATCAGCGAGCTGAGGGCTAAGATTACCGCTCGATTATTAGAGTAGATGGTAGTAAATGTCAAGCGCTGTTGTCTAAAAAACGTTACAGAAGTCTGGAATTCTAAACTTGATATTAATGGAGTTTTTATAACGAAAAACCCCTCTGAAAACCATCCTATCAAGCTTATACCGATCCGTAAAAAAGTGCACAGGTCTTTCCTTTCAGCCACCTCTCCCACTCAACCGTCCCTTGAACGAAGCCATTTCAGAGGTCCCGCGGAGTCAGTGACGAAATCTGAACTTTCAATAACTACCAGCAATAACACACATATCAATCCCTCTTCGACACAGGCTGGTATCAACCTGAAATCCGAGTGAAAAGAACTGGGTCCTAAAAGACGACGTGAAAATCTCGGGACCAGTCCTAAAGCCAGTTGGCTGCTCTAGGAAGCTAAAAAGTGCAAAACACTACTAGGAAGTAATTGTAAGATATGAAAACTTCTCGGAAACAGCACGCCAGCATAGAGCGAGTCAAAAAAGGGAATAGGTCAGCGAACGCAAGGGCGAACAGGAAGCCTTAAACGAAAACGCAGGAAATAGAATCGAAATCGATACAGCAGATATGGGTGGAGCTGCATAAACGTCAGGTTATCGAGTTTCATAAGAGGCTTTGTTACCGAAAACCCAACAAGTCCTCCTCCAGGTGTCGATTACTGCGCGGACCAAACAGCTGTGAACGTCCAAGACAAAATCAAGTTACCTTTTGAAGGTGAAAAATTGTATATGTCCTCTGTAGGCATACATAGCCTAAAACCGATCTATTGCATGCTCCAAAATAATTCAGACTGTTGATGATTTCCTTTATTTAATTTAATGTAAGATCGGTTTGTTTGTTTTTAAGAAAACTTCACTACTCAAAAATGTTTTGAAGCACTGTAAACATTGGGCATAATTACTTAGCTTCGATAAGACTTGCTAGCTAGTGCTTAGCTTCGCAGAAATTTTTAAGGTCCATAATGTTACAAGAAAATCTACGACCAAATCATAAAACTAACTCCTGGAATAACCCTCTAATGCACATACCTAAACCGCTACGAGTTGGGTGACCATAATTTTTATTCTGGGCAACTTGGGTTCGAGAAACACGATTCTGAAGTCAAATTTTAGATATATGTTATAACCTAGCCGCCAAATGAGGTAATCTATAGAAGGCCTGAGGGCATCCTTGTGGGAATGGGCATGCAAAAATTAAACAAGTAAGTTGATTATAGATCTTTCAGACAACAGTTTTTTTTATTTGAAATAACGATTTCACATATATAAATGCAAGTAACTGGAGGTACTTAAAAACTACGGTTTAGTATGATATGATAAAAAGCAGTTCTTAGCTGCACTGCAACACAAATGCAGGTCACATTTACGACAAACGCATTGGGTTTGCGACGTCTTGCAGTACTTGCACTTTTACCTTCTTTTTTTTGCCAGCCATACAGGCATGTGGTCTAATCCGTCATAACGCACATCTGCCACTGGATGTTGGGCTCGTTGACCGGATACACTTGGCTGCTCAAGTTCCTCTGGTGCAGTAGACGGTCTACCAACAGGTCTTTTTTTCGTGTATGCACAAAGAGCAGCAGCCAAATCCAAACGAAATTCGGGCAATGATAGTAAGTGCTCTTCTGTTTTGTGTTGTGATGGATCTTTCTGTTTCTCGAAATTCGCTCTTTTGTACAGAATGTAGGCATTTGTGATGGTCATATCAACCAGGTGGTAAAAAATACGTGTCATAACATCACGAGTTTTCAATGTTATTTTGTATCTACCCATCAAGCCGTCCATCAAATCAACACCCCCCATGTGAGCGTTATATTCTCTAATAATCTGTGGGCAATCAACGTTTACGTATTTCTTCTCCTGCCTATTATATCTCGAAATTTTCGCTATTTCCGGAACACCCGTGCTTCGCGAAAATGGAGTTATTCCTACATATGTAGATGCTAAACGAACGCATCTTGTATCTTTCCATAGTACTGTTGATAAATCGATGCCGTAAGCTGTGGCAGCATACTCAGTGGAATAACCTCTAGCTGCTTTTGTCATTTCTGGATCTTTATCTGACGGTAGCTTGCAATTAGGCAGTCTATTTGCACGAACTGTGCCTAATGAATAAATTCCACGCGCACGAAGGTACACTAGCAAAGGCAATGTGGTGTAGAAATTATCAAAATACACGATATGATGCACAAAATCGGGTATTGTCTGAGATAAACGGACAACTACGTTAGCAGTAGCACCTAGATCTGGAGCTCCAGGAACAACAACATTATCACCTGCACCATTGAAAATTTCAAATCTATATGAGTAGCCATGTGAATCGCATAGCACAAATAGCTTCACGCCCCATTTGTGCGGTTTATTTGGCATATATTGCCTCAGATGATGCTTTATTTTGGTGCTACACATCTGCTCATCGACACAGAGTCGGGCTGTTTTTGGAATTGAATCAAATCGCTCGTTCAATTTGTCTAAAAGCTTCCTGATACGAAACAGAGGATCATAGCCTTCTTCACCTCGTCTTATCCTGTCTTCTTCATTTGAGAAGCACATATACTTCTTCATTTGCTCAAACTTCCTGAGAGGCATGACTTTTCTTACTTTATCCACTTGAAATTTTCCCCAGTACCATCGAGTATTGGGTATAGTAACAACTGTCATGTACACAAGTAAACCAAGAAAGTGATGAGCCATTTCCGAATCCACATGGAATTGCGTGTTAACATTGCCTGAAACAGCTTTCGCATTTGTCTGCTCTACAATGAAATCAATTACTTCTTCCGTGAAGAAGTACTTGAAAAACTGATAAGGTGTTTCAAAACCGACTACTTTGTCAGGTAACTTATCATTCCCTCTGAACGCTACTTCATTGACGTGATGCTGCATACTTTTTTTTCGCCATAATATGTTTTTGAACTCATTGGACTGCTTATCAATATCTACCAAACCTGAGGAAGAGGAAAACAATAAACGTTACCCCAACACTATAATAAAAAGCTTATTTATAACCTACTTTGTGCTGTAAAACCACCTGGACCTAAACGCACTGTTGGACCTTCTTCTTCGTGTTCAGGTAACGGAGAACGTGGCCTTTTTCTATTGATTGTTGCTGCTTCAGGTGCTGTTGTTGTTGCTTCAGTTGTAGTTGTTGGTGTTTCTACGGTTGTTGTTGCTGGTGGAGTATCAGATATTGTTGATGACTCTCCAAGCAAACTGCTATTTAGAGAAATCTGAACAGCTTGTATAAATGCGTCACTTGTTTCGGCTGAGCTCATAGTATTCAAACATTCATCTATAAGTTCATTATCTTCTGGAGTTATCCCCCCTGACATGTAATCTGGGTCATTCACAAAATCGTCGTCATCAAAATCGCTATCATCCGGTCCAATCACCGAATCCATCAAATCTCTTATTTGCTCCTCACTTATTGAGCTCAAGTTATATTTCTTTTGTCTCTCCGCTGGAGACCAGTCTTCGATTTTCCGCCTTTTGCCCCCCCGTTGGAGCCGTTGACGGCGTTCAGATCCAATTTCAACATTATCTGACATAATTCTACAACTCAGGTAAAAAAACATGTAAGCAGTCAAAAGGTTCACCTCGAAAAAAGCACTTGCTCACTACAAAGAAGGGAATTTTTTTATTCCTTGCTTCACAAGGCTGCCCACAGGCACGATCAAACAATGTAACAAAAATCGCATTATTTGTTTTTTATTCCACTTCTTGATATCAAACAAACAAACTTTATACTTACTCGAAGCTAAAAAAAAAATATGAACCCGATATAACTATTATAAGTATGTTTTTTGCGTTTCACCAAACAAGGAACTTCACTTTACAATTTTTCTTGTTTATTCAGTGATTTCTGAAACAATACTGACAATGACTTTGCAATAATTCGCAATAATAAGCGCGCATTGGTCTCATTTTGTTGGTAGAAATGTACGCGATGGCTACCAATAACGAGCAGCATGAAAAATATGTGTACATTCAAAATAACTGACTTAAAAACTGAATGCCCTGAGGCATCCTTGTGCATTAGAGGGATAATGTTGAAAAACAACGCAGTTCCCAAGGTAAACTGGAAATTAAGCCGCAATCCGGTTAGGTGTGGACACTCACAGAGAATATGTTTTATAGTTCCCTCATTCGAACAACTTAAAGCATGTGAATGCAACAAATCTTGTGCTTTTAGTATACCAACTACTAGCTTGGCGACCATCCTCTGGCTATCATATGTTCCGCACATATTTCTTGACTCCATGCTGTTGGCTTCTGTTCGAAACTTTCTCTGCCTGCCTGATAATCTATGGGCTCTGTAATGATCTCGCTGAAACCAGCATTGCCGTGACAATCCAGTCGTAGAGAGAAGACGTTAAGATCCAGGTGTCGCCCCGACGGCTTTCTTCGCTCTCTCCTTTACGAGTATTATTTTGATGTAATTGGCGCTTTGCTTCAGCTAAAAAGTCACTCTACCTAGCTTAGGTCTAGATTATGTCTTCGCAGCGTGGAGCTTTGGGCACAGTCAGTTATTGACCCACTGTAAATGAGTAAATACATAGTACGTATGAAAATGTCTATGAACAGTTTTGCCTTATGTGTTTACATATTTGAACAAAAGGGACTATTCTTTTGGAGGCACAAAATTGGTTTAAACCCATTGAATATCTACTACAAAAGAAACGGCACAAGAGGTGGTTGTGTACACGAAGGAAAACTCTTAAAATTTTAATGATAGGTACTCATACCAGCGCTGGGCGTAAACCGAAGCTCTTCCATATACTAGTTGGCTTTGGGTAAATAAAAGTGCACCTGCACTGGTCAGTTTTATACATATCTACATACATATATATGTATGTACGTATTTATAAGTTTAGAGATAGTTTCATTTTAGTACCGTGCCTAATGTACATCCATACAAACGTTTACTTACTTTAAATAGTACAATTCGCTCCTTTATATTTACCATTGCATATTTACACTACCATTTCTACATGTCATTGCACTTTGTTTGGTTTTACTTACATATGTACATACATGTGTAGGTATATATGCATTTGCCACCGACGACTAGTAATAGCATTGTAAGGCACTTTGCTCACACTTTTACCGTTTGTTGTGCAAGTTGAATGACGCTTAATCGTTGGAAAATTGATTTGAAATCGTTTGAAAAGTGTTTATTGGCATTTTAAAGGCGCATCTGCGTACAGGCAAAGAGGATGTGGTCATTTGTCAAATAGGAAGTGATTCGGTTTAAGGAAGCAAAAGTCTACCTGTAAAATTACGTTTAATTTTGTGCATTAGGCCGTACCAGAAAAAAAGTTCACCCTACACCTTCGACTCATAAGTATTTTTGCAAGACAATTTCGAAAAAAAAAATTGTTTTTGGTCGAACGTCGCCTCTTTAATTTTTTCTTTATATATTCTGCATTTACTGTCGGATCTTAAAGTATGATATAGCGACGTTTTTAGCTCGAACACACAATGTCGTAAACATTTTGAACATATGGGTCGCCTTTTTAATTTTTTTTTTTCGTGGAGAAAATTTTTATTGTATCAAAAATTCATTGATTTAAGTACCACGTTCTAGTACACACCCGATCTCAATTCTTATCAATCTAACGTACCACCCTAATGCCAGTATATTAAAGCTCACCAAACATCATTACACCTTCATTTAGAAGTACTTCGATTATTCCAGTAGAACTATTTTAAAATTTTTTATCGCCGAATGTAAGTAGTTGTCACCAAAAAAGTAAAAGGCCTGTAAAAATATTTTTTCCCGAAAAATGCCTTGCAAAAATACTTCAGACTACGGGTGGATGTGCATTATTTGTATAACAAAGCGCAAGAATATGAGATTTACTTATTTATTGTTTCATTTTATTTCATTTTATCTAAATGTTTAATTTGCTATTGGCATATTTAATTTCGTTTTATTCCATATTTTTTAATATTTTGATTTTTTTTTTAATCAAGTTTTTTGTTTTAATTTATATTTTGGTTTCATTCATATTATTTTTTTACTTTGTTTCTTGTTTTAATTCAATTAATTTTTTTATTTTTTAGTTTCATAATTAAATCTCAATTTATTTTATTACATTTTATTTTAAAATTACATTTGGGTGTTTCCAGCGGAAGGTCCACCACGACAAAAAAAATAAAAGTTTTATATCTAACGTATTTACGGGCCGATTTGTCTGCTTTTTAAAATATATACTGGCTATGTAAGAAGAATAATGTTTGCATAAATTGGTCTTCCTAGGTGGTGCCAAGGTCGAGATATTTCGGAAAACCGTATTTATGGTCCGATTTGGTTCGAATTTGGCGTATGTGGTTGAAACATAATAAATCATAGATTTCTAATAAATTGACCCTGAATTGGCGCTGAAGTCAAAATATAAAGTATATTCTACATAAAATACATGTTTTATTTGCGTTGAAGATTCATTTAAAAGCAATATTAACAAAAATATAACGATGGAAATTTATATCACGTCACGCCACGTCACGTCACGTTTCACACTTGGGGTTGTAAAAGAGAATTGAAACAATTTGCATTAATTCAAAAAACTCTAAAAACAACTAGAATTGCTCCAAATCATATCAAAATAAGTTTCATCAAAATAGCCATCCACAATTCGCAGAGTTTTGCGATTTTGTAAGAAAAGAAAAAATCAACTTCCATTTTTTGTCACGTAACGAACCTCTCTTTAAATGCTTATATTTCAGGACCAAGCAGTTCGATTGATATATCGGTTAAATATAGAGCTAATTAGGTGCTATACAATGGCCCAAAAAAGTTAAAGAAAACAAATGGTATTCCTTTTTTGTATCACATTGAAATCGTACGACTGTCACGTGCGCCACCATGGGAATGCCCATTTTTTATTTTATTTTATTTAACTCTATTTTCAATTGAAATTAAATTTATTTTTATTAATTTTTTTTTTAATTTTAATTACATTTTTTGATTTATTTTATTTTGATTTTTTTTTTTTCTATATTACTTAATTTATTGTGCTTATTTTATTCAAGCTTTTTGTTTTAATTTATATCTTATTTTCTTTAGTATTACTTTTCATTTATTTCTTGGTTTTATTTTGTATTTTTTCTAATTTTTTAACTTTTTTAAATTAAATTTGTTTTATTATATTTTATTTTAATATTCCATTTTTTTATTTCATTTTACTTTATTTTCAATTGAACTTAAATTAATTTTTTCATTTAATTTTTTATCTTATCTTATTTTATTTGACTAATAATATTTTTTATTTGTTTGTCTTATTTTAATTTTTTTGACATAATTTATTATTTATTTATCCTCTTTTTTATTTTCTTTCCTTATTTCATGTAGATTTTTTTGTGGCGGAGTGGTAAAAGCGGTAGCGAGTTAAGTATTTTACTAATAGCTCTTGGCAACGGCAAACCTTCGATTGAAGTTCTGCTATGAAAAAGCTCTCATTCATTTGTGGGACGACATCAGGCCGCACACTATAAATTGGAGGAGAAACTCGACCAAACACTACAAAAATGTACGCGCTTAGTATTTTTTATTTATTTTATTTTAACACAAACTACTAGTACATTTTTGTTTCATTTTATAAATAACTAATATTTTTTAATTTATATTAATTTGTAATTTTTATTTTAAACGCTTTATTTAAATACTTTTATTTTATGTTTTTATTTATTTTATTGTATTTTATTTCTTTCCATTCTAAGTGAAATTAATTTAAATTTTTTATTCATTGTCCTTCCATTTCTTTATTTTGTTAAATTTTATTTTATGTACGTATTTTATTTTATTTCGTTTATTTTATCTTATTTTGTTTTGCTTTATTTTGTTATACATAATTAATTTTATTTTAATGTTTTTCTTATTTTATTTTAATTTAAATTTTTTTTATAATTTTGTATGTTTGTTTTATTTATTTAATGTAATTTTTTTTTTGTTTTACTTTATTAAATCTTATTGAGTTTTTTTTTCATTTTATTCTGGGGTTTTTTAAATTTATGTTTTTATTTCAAACCTCTATATTTTAATTTGATGTTTAATTAAATTTTTTTAGTTTCACTTCATTTGTTTTTGTAAAATTAATTTTTTTTTCTATCCTATTTATGGTTATTTTCATTTCAAACCTCATCAAACAAGTCTTACAACCTGCCATCAATCAGACAAGCGCCCATCGCCGAAAAGTTCCACCTCCAACCATGCAGCGCTGCCGGCGTTAAAACAGCGCTGCCAAAAACCGGACGCCCATCGCATTGGCAGCGCAAAGTCAAAGCGAGCCAACAAAGCAATGACATGAGCGCAGCGCAGCTGAGTGTGGCGTGTTTTTGGTGGCGGAAAAGTCACAAATAAAAGCAGCCGGTAAATGAAATGTGGCCAAAAGTGGCCAAAACATGGCACACCGCTTAGTGCAGTTGGTGCCGTTATCGAGAAAACAGGTATGCAGCAGCAGTGGAATTTTTATCAGTGACGCTCGACGCATAGTGGGAGAGAGAGAGAGAGAGAGAGAGTGAGAGCAATGCCAATAAGTAAACAAGTGGAAAGTGCGTGCGAAACGAAGAAAATACTGATAAGTGGAAATTTAGTCCAAAAGAAATGCGCCCAAAAGAGAAAACTCAAAATATTTTGATTTATTTAATCGCTACATTCGTTTGTTTAAGTCTGTGGCTGTTGTCAGTATTTATAATGCGAGTCGGATATGTGGACATTAGGCCATATATCTACCCAATTATTATCAACTGCTATCAAACTAGTAAGCCTTTTAATTATTTAATTTAATTATTAATTAATAATTGTTATGGCCAAGAAGGAATTATCCTAAACTTAATATATTATGCAGGAGAAAATCCGAACACCCGGCTTTAAAAGCCTAAGCAAAATCACTATTCTTCGTTCATTGAGCAGCGGCCATTTTGAGGTGCATGGTGGATAGCTTCTCTAGCCATTCCCTACACTTGTATTAACAAAAATCCCAATTCCTATTCCTATCTGGATTACCACTGTGATTGACTCTATATTTTCCTCGAGATTGTAGGATCTTCGGCTTTCTTGAACGAATATCGAGTAATTTGTTACCGAACCAAGGCTTTATTTTTAATTTTTAGCGAAAACAGGCAGCAAAACGGGACCAAAAAGTGTTTCCTAGACTCAAACTTTTTCGATAAGATACGTAAAATACCATGCAAGAAGGCAGGTAAAAAGTTTCCCAGATATCCAAGTCTCCTCCTCTTCCTGGGTTGGGTCACAACTTGTGGATGACTGTAGGAAAAAGTTGGCCTCAATTTCTGATCAACTCAAAATTACACTAACAAGAGTACCAATGCATTGAGAGATATGCGGAACTGAGACAGCGGATGTACTAGCTAAGTGTACCTCTGCACTAAATGTATCACACGTTGGTCCATGGGCCCCTCTCTCAGGAAAACCAAAACCAAACAAAATTTCCGAAAGCCAGCGGCTATGTTGACAACGAGAAAGGAACAGACCTAACCACAGCTGCCTGCAAATGGAGATTGCATCATCTAAGAGGAATTTGCGAAGTATTTTCCATGATAACGTACCTAGAACTCTTTTCCCGTACATTCCCTTTGTATCTTTTTATATAAAGAAGCGAGTTTTACCTCCCTACCTTCAGCAACGGAAAGCTATATAGCAGCCAGAAGTTGCAGCGCATAGTTGAGCTCGAAGCCCGAATTGGTTTCGAACGTATGGTCATATCTCGCAAGGCTATTAGACAACGAGATCCCGGTCCTAAGGCTCGTAAGGTATCTTAGAATACAAAGGTGTTGAATATAACTGAAGAGCTTTCGAGCTAGACAAAGAGGGCCTCACTAGCGATGGAAATTACTTTTTCAAGCCCAGGTTTTGGGCCTACAATCAGTAATCGATAAAGATACAGAGACTACATCGATACGGTATTATTTGAAATAGGATTTGCCTTCTACAGCTTTAAGCCAGGTGAAAGCAAACTCGAAAAGAGTAGAACTCTACAAAATGCTGCTTTTCAGGCTTTCAGCACTTCATTCAGCTATAGGTTTTATATGTCGGCGTGAGCGCTGAAAGCCACAACGCCTAAAAAAATAGATCTATCTAAGAATTTCTGCAGTAATGTCCACAGCCGAATTATGCCACTCACTTCCCAAAATTTAAACTGCACAACCCCAAGGAATGCAACTTTTCTATTACCTTCGCTGTCCTCAGTGTCATATATTTCGTCACTGTCACATGTGTACGTATGTGCAAGATTTGCCTCATTTCCCACCTTTCTTTTGTTTACTTCCCATTTATTTCTCGTCGCACCAAAGCCATTTCCACGCTACACTTATGTATGTTTTACACTCTTCCCTTGATTACTTCACAAAAACGTGTGGCACAAGCGGATGATCCAGCAAAGCTGGGCCGACTGGCTGACTTGTGGGCAACAAAAAAAAAACGAAAGCAAAATAAAAACATACAATAAGAGAACAAACCAAATAGCAGGAAGAACGCCAGTGAAGAGTCATTAAGTTAGTGCGAAAGGCACGAACACAGACACAGACACATACGTAATAACATACCGGTGTACAAACACGTATGCGACAGTGGCAAAAACTTGACAGCAATCAAAAGTGACACGCACCTGCCAGCACGTCGGTTATTGCCCTAGCCGTTGTGTCTGCTGGCCGCCCGCCACCTCGAATGACGTCAACCTACCTGCTTCTCCAGCTGGCTTGGGTAGGGAATACTCTTTCGAGTTTTTGCTGATATTTATTCTTCCGGAATGTTTTTGTTGCAGTTATTTTATGTATTTTTGACTTTTTTTTATTATTTTCTTGTTCCTTTTTTATTTCGAAACTCTTGCTTTGCTTTGCCCGACCATTTCTTCCCTCGTCATCGCCACATATACATTTTAGCTGTCACTGCCGCCGACTTGTCTGACAGTCGATTACCGTCAAATTGGCATTGCCAGACATTATCCGTACCTCTTCCGAACACCCAGTAAACATATCGAAAAATAATTCGAAAATATATCGATTTCATCCAGAAATTTGAATTGTCCTTCTGATCTTAAAATACTGCTGCTGCAACAGATTGACGCGTATGAAAAGTGCTGCTGCTTATGTTATCCTTCTCAAAGAAGAAAAAAAATTTTACCCGACATATCTTACTGCATTTTCCACAACCTTAGTTAAACTGCGGTTCCTTGACACCACTTGTATCCCTACACTTAGTTAAATGTGGCTATAACCATTGACCCGAACTAGGAAGGGCTGACTGCAGTTAAGGTCCACATGCATAACAACCGAAAGTGCGTCAGGTATCGCGAAGAATGTTTGAGGTCTAGGAGTAAAAAGCAACATCTCATCACTTGGATATAAATTAGTGCGACACTACCTCCCAGTCCCCTCGGTTCGCTGGCAAAGAGGTGACTAAATATTATTGTCTGCACAGAGACTACTTGAGCGACTAGCGGTCGGGAGGAGAAGCGCATTTTCAAGACGAGGAATAGTGAGGCAGAAAGACGTGGGTCACAGAAGCTTGAGATGCCGGCAGACGAAATAGTCTGGAAATTCTATCAAAAAATAAATCAGTAGCCGAAAGGTGCCTAGACTGGAATTGGTGCCAGCCATGAACGAAGCAGAAACGTGGTAGTAGAAGTACATATGAAATCAGCAGTTTTTAATGCTTTTAACAGCCACTCCAGTGGAGCGATTGATGAGGAAACCCCTGCTTAATTTTTAGGGGCGACGCCTGGTACATCCACTCGGCCCAAAGGGGAGAATATCAATAATTCTTGTTTTAATTTAGGTATTCAAATACATTGACAATAAGCTGGTTAGTGCGGTGAATATTTCTCCAAAGCTGTAAATCTCAGCCTACATTGTCTAACCAAAAGAATAGAGATCAAATTGCGCCACTTACCGATACCAAACGAGGTTTTAGATCTACTTTCGTGTGACTTGTTCAATCTGACGTTGGAAGGCGTAATACGTGCTGTCCTTCTCATTTGTAGCAGGCCTCAACATCGGAGCTATAAGAGCGTAATTTTCCATCTAACGGGGGAAAGAAAAAGGGGTTGGTGTAGCGGTGAACGAGGATACAAAAATAAGTAGTTTTTTTAAGCAGGGAAGAACTTTGTTTACTTAGGATGCAGCGTTGACTTCATCAATAATTTCAGTCTACAGGTTAAACGAAGTATTACTCATGTCAATAGGTGCTACTTTAGACTGGGCAAGCAATTCAAAAGCAGAGCTCACTCTTGTCAAAAAAAAATCACGCTCTACAAATCCCTCATCATATCAATCGTTATTTAATAGCGCAGAGATGAAGACGATGCGGAGCAAAGATGGGGAAGCTTTCAAAAGATTTATTCAACGTAGAATCTGTGGACTTGTTCGTGTGGTAAGCTTTCGAATGACATGAACGCAATAAAAATACAACAATTGCACCTGCTTAGACTTATGGTATGGGTGATGATGTTGTTCCGGCAGAAAGGGTATTTGATTCAGCATCCAAGAATAAACAACGGAAGATATTTTTGGCATTAAGTTTCCATTAAATTCTTGCTCATAATCCAGCTACATAGTTGAACATAAAACGCCAAGAAAAATCTACTAGTTTATGTTTTACAAAAAGTGAGTTTTGAAAGCAAAACAAATATTTAGAGCTAAAAATGAAAAGAGCTAAACGCTTAGATTCACACCAGGAATTTCTTCGAAAACGGTATTTCAATAGCTTAAGAAAAGTACGTTAAATATCGCCATTGTAAGTAAAATGAAACTGAGACTTGCATGAGATACATGCGAAAGTATGCTTGAAGATATTTGAGTAAGTGTGCAAGGAATGAAAAGAACAGCAGCTATAAAATGGTATGAATATGTTAAACCTAGTAAATATTTAGGTATGTAGCTGAGAGTATGTTTACAGGTGAATGCAGGCGTATTTGCATGCATACCTGCAGGTAAGTAATAAGATCTTATTAAGAAAATATACATAAATGAGCAAATATACGGAAAATCTTTGAGATGCATATGACAGCAAAGCAACTAGAGCTGTGTGCACGGATATACTTATTCATATATAAAAAAGAGTAAGTAGATATACATACATATGTACATATATACACTATGAGTGAACGTAGATGCATTAAAGATTTATGGTGGAAAGTAAAGAGCTCTTCTTAAATTATGTACTTAGATATGTGAGTAGTCCACTTGCAAACAGCGTTATGTGATTTTATAATAGAAAGCCATAAATTTGAAAAAACGACTACGACAACAAGTAACATTTAAATTGAATCTTTTTTATTATTACCTGCATATTTGGATAAATAAGAGCCTTATAAAATTGTAACATAACATACCATGACATAAGATAACATTAACAGTCTATACGACCTAAAGCAGTTTTCTAGGTTCAACAGAAGATAGATACTTTTGAAAGTTTATAAATAATTATGATAGCGACTTTTGGAAGAAGAGTTAACATTTTATGCTATTTTTTCAGAATATAAAAAGATTTTGCACTGTGTTGTTAGTGGACATGAAATTACTTTAAATACTGGTACGTAATCCACCAAAAACTAATAATCGAAAAAATTTTACATAGCGCACTTTGCAAGTGGACTACTCATATGTATATTCTTCTTCTTCTTGCTGCACCCGCGCATAAATGTTTTGCCCCTAATCATTCGACTCTCTGCGGCGACGATTTTCCTACTGGGCTCTGTTAGATTTTTTTTGGTATGAGTAATGCAATATTTTGTGTAAGAGTACCCTCTTCACTAAAGCATAAATATTTTTTTATATACATATATACATATATAAATATGTAGGTATGTACGTGTATATCTGCAGTTGTATAAATGTACTTTGTTTATTAAACATTTATTTTGTTACACACATGTCTGTATTTCTTTCATTTCCTCATTTCTTTGCTTCCCTTTGAATGTCAAGGTGTAGTCGATGCGCAAAAAAGCACAATCAACATTTTGCGAAAGCAAAAAGTGGCTAAAATTACAGACAAATTTACACATGCATATACAATCATATGTATGTTCACAAATTTATGTATGTATGTACATTAGGGTGGAGCGAATGAAACCAGTTTGTCTATTTCGAAATTCTAATACTCTTATAACTAGTTGTTAGAACGTTCGTTAATATTAACTGATCCCAAAACGTTTTAACGCGGGACAATTTGATAATGTTCCGCGACATTTCCACATTATTCGAATTTCGAAATCGGAAAATAAATTTTTGTTTTGCTCCACCCTAATGCACATGTACATCTAAGCAATGCTCAGCTTCAGAAATGTGGTTTTTACTTTTTTGCAAACAGTGAAACGGAGCATTTACATACAGACTCTAGACTTATTTATGTACATTAGGGTGGTAAAAAAGTAAAGCTTGAATTTTAATGCTCTCACCTCCTAGGATTGTTCTATATCGAAAAAAGGTATACCTCTATTTTAACAGCGCTTTTTTATTTTGAAATCAAAAAATATATAGAGGTCGCTCAAAGTGCTCAAAGTTTTCCATGTATTTTATATGGCGAAAAAAAACAACTTTTCGTAGAAATGGTATAGAATTCTTGAAAATCAGCATTTTTCGATCGGAAATCTCTTCAGGAGACTTATACTATGTCTCCATTGAGAGATTTAGCCATTAAGATTTAATAAATCCAGTTGCTAAATCACAACCGTATCCATTACCACAACGAGATATGTTTGACGTTCACATTTTTAAATATTTGACGTTTGCTTATGTATGATTTTATAAATACAGTTGCGGACATTGATATACAGACAGATAAAAGGAAGGTACCAAGCGTAATTTCATTATATGAATTCTGAATATTATTGGCTTCTTATTCGTGGTAAATAGGTATGTATAATATATAGTTTGAAAAGTGTAAAGAATGGTACCATATTCCGAATCATTTTCCCGAATTTAAGAAAAATTATCAAAACGGCAAAAAAACATTTGCGGAAAGAAAAATTTTTGTAGAACTCTCTTATTCATAGGAGGGAACCGAAAATCCAATCGTGGACCTTTGGCATATCATGAATACGAACTGAGTTCTAGAGGATGTTCGGTGCAATGTTATCGAAGCAGAACCATTACCGAAATTTATAAATTTTTTGTCGCAGCATGTAAATGACTTACAGGAAGCGGAGAAGACTCTGCATGATATTACTATAAAACATTTCTCTAAATTTTTAGTTTTTAAAATAATATTTTCTTAATTTATTACAACCAAAGTTATGTAAATATGTATTACTAATTTTCCTCCCAAACTAACAAAAATATAAAAATCCCTAAAAATACGAAAATTCATGTTTTTATGATAAGTTAGATTTCAATGTCCTCAACTGTATATTGAAAACACAAATGTCATTTGACTTATGGCATGTGAATTTGTGGTTGCCACATCCAACAAATTGTACTTATTGATCAATATTATTGAAGATTTGACGAATATTTAACTTAAATCTACTGCCTTTCGAGATTTAATTTTATATGGTAAATCTCAAAAGATTTAACGTCAAATCTCGTCAGAGGGCTAAATCTTCATTAAATCTCACAATGGAGACATAGTATTACAATAATTATATCCAATTTTTTATTGAACCATTTTTTAATACTAACGATTTTTGATTGGTTTTATTGGCATTGCATTTTTCGAGATTTTTGGCGGACCTATAAATTATAGTTACTTTGAAAAAATGGTTAAGTAAATAATTGGGTATTATTGTTGGAAATCTCTTGTAGGGAAACAGCGTTTTCTGATAGAAAAATATAAGAATTCTACACCATTTCTACGTAAAGTTGTTTTTTTTTCATCTACGCCATCTACGACATGCATACATAAATTTTTTTTTACGAGGAGGAAGCATCGACTGGTCAAGTGGTATTTAACACACACGAAAACTCCTACCGACCAAGTACCGATCCCCCGGTCCGACCGTCAAATATTTCGTCGAGTGGCGGTTTGAGCACTAGGCTCGCACATTCGTTCCAGTCGGATGTACTCAATCCTGGGCTCCACCTAGTAGGTTTTGCCACGTGTTGTTCTCTAAACTATTAATTTATCTCTTAGGTACAGATACAATTTATAATTTAGCTCTTAAGCATAAAATTAAGATTAATATTGCGATTATGATTAGGATGATGATTGAGTTTAAGGTTAAGATTAAGGCTACATAGCCCAGCAAACCTATCGTAAGGGCAGCTCAGTCAATAGCGCTCTTCACGAAGTGGTCGCTACTATTGCAAAGTCACTGGAATACAGGGAATACACCTTAGCCAGCTGTTTAGATATTGAGGGGCCTTTCAACAACGTCAAAACGAAAGCAACTAATAGGTCCCTGGAGAGGCAATTAATAGGGCCCTGGAAATCTGCGTGAATGGAATCGATGTTTAAAAGCAAAGTAATCAACTCATCTGTAGGCATAGGGTGCGTGATTAGAAGAACAACAAGGGGAACTCCTCAGAGAAAGGACTTATCGCCCCTGCTGTAGATCTAGGTGCTGAATTAACTATTAGAAAGCTTTATAGTTAGGTGAACGAAGGTATTTTCCTACGCTGATGGTTTGGTGACTAATTTCCGGCAAATTCTTGCCAACAATTAGTGATCTAATGGAATCGGCACAGGGTAGTGTTTCCAATTGGGCAAAACAAAATGGGCTAGGAGTTAACTCTTCTATAACCGAACTTGCTTTGTTTACAAGGAAAACAAAATTTCGGAATTCTCCTTACCAAATCTGATCAGAACTTTTCGTCCGAGGTGGAATACTTAGGTATTATCCTTCACTCCAAATTTACATGGAGACACAACGTAGACGAAAGAGCAAAGAAGGGTCTAGCAGCGTGGTACATGCATGGAAGTTTTCGAGATAAACTGGGAGCACACATCGTAAATGGGAGCGTAAATGATTTGACAGACTCTATACTGACAGTATGGATTAACCTCGGTTAGAAGGATGTGCCTCCTCCTGGCACTCACAGAGAGCATTCACAATGGGCAAATCTGTTTTAAAATGAAAGTACGAGTCATTCGTTCGCGCCTTCCTAACCTAACCTAACCTTAGACTGAAATTGGAAACTTAAGGTTAAGGTAACTGTTCAATATTATGCAGAAAAATACTCATATAATATTGTGAGCTATACGGCTGTCAAAGCGCCCGCTTTAAGTGACGACCACTGGCCGTAGTATTGCCGAGTTTGCAGGGCTATATTTTTTAATTTCTTAAAATTTTTAACTTTTGTAAAATTTCTTTAATTTTTTTTTGTATGGATTTTTTTTTAAGTATTTCATATTTCTTCTTCTTTGTCTGTAAGTTCCACAACGAGATTCGTTATCAGCGAGCCCGAAAACCCCCCTATAGAAAAAATGGGGGGGTTTCTGCTGGGGTAATGGTCCTTGGTCGGAGGTGGTGCTCCGAGTCAATCCGGTAACGTAGAACCGACCATCTTTGGCATTAAACGCCATCACCACACAGATAAGCGAGGGTCTGAACCAACGTCGACCCTGTGATAGGACGGTCCTAGTCGCGGTGGACCTGTCGAAGGCCTTCGACACGGTAAACCACGCGACCCTCTGCCAAGACGTCCTGGACTCGTCGCTTCCGGATCGGACGAAGCGGTGGATAACCAGCTATCTGTGTGGACGCCAATCATCGGTCGAATTCCGAAACGCCAAGTCCAAGCCGCGTAGGATTAAACAGGGGGTCACCCCAAGGCGGCGTACTCTCCCCGACACTGTTCAATCTCTACATGGCGAAACTCCCTCCGCCGCCAGCAGGAGTTAACTTGGTGAGCTACGCCGATGATTGCACGATTATGGCGACGGGCCCCAACATTGACAGCCTATGCGGGAAAATCAGCGACTATCTCACCGATCTTGCAAATTTCTTCACTGCCAGGAGCCTCACCATCTCTGCCGCGAAATCCACCGCCACACTGTTCACCACCTGGACAAAGGAAGTTAGGCTAGAGCTGGACGTTTACGTCGATGGCAACAAAATACCGACGGTCAACCACCCAAAAATCCTGGGAGTCACGTTCGACAGCCTATTCTCCTTTTCTGCGCACGCCTCAGCCACCTGCGAAAGGATGCGAGCTAGGAACAAAGTCCTCAAGTCACTAGCCGGCAGCACTTGGGGAGCCGACAAAGAAACCCTGCGCACCACGTATAAAGCAATCGGCCGGTCGCACAGTGCCGCGAAGGTGGACAAAAATACAAAAATCGACTGTCTTGAAACTTAGATGTCTTGATGTCAAGTTACAGCTAAATCTCCAACTAAGAGAAGTTCATAAGTTATTTTGTGATAAAAACAACTTTCAGCCTCACACACCCCCTCAAAGTACACCTATTTTCTACATACCATTTCATTTCGGCGATTCGCACATAAAAGTGGTCGCAGTTAAAAATTTGTTAAAAATACATTTTTATTCCTAGCAAGATCAACTTTTGCACTTTGATAAAGATATATGCGACAAACCAAGAAATGCATGGTTCATGGAAAAAAATTTATACAAATATTTTTTTTTTATTAATAAATAAGTATATGATTAAACATACCAAAATCCGAAAATTGGTAAACTTTGGAGACAAAAAAAAAAAAACATCTTGAAAGTTCGTGAAATTTTTTTTTTGGTTATGGTAGTTTGGACCTTCTACTAACAGAAACAATCGAAATCTCTTCCAACTTTTTCCAATATTTGAAAATTTTCAATTTTGAAAAAGTGACTAAATGCCTTTTTTTTTGGTATTATTTTAGCTGATCTATATTTACAATACTTTTTCTGAATGCCCTAAGATCTAAAATTTTGGTTCGCTTTTCAAAAATAAGGTATTGAATTAAAGCTAAAAGTGCCAAAAAAAAAAAATTAAGAGGTACAGGGTGCTTTGAAATGAAAAAAATTATCAGCTAATTAAAATACTTAAATATGCATCACGGTATGGGAGCCAAAAACAAAGGTATACGAAGATTTACATATATATATATATACATATATATATATATATATATAGAGCAATGACACCAGTTTACAAATAATATGTTAACCAATGATTAGACGAAAGGCGAACCAAAAGCAAATAAAAATAAATAACATACCTATTACTCTTCATCTGCATAAAGAGTACTATTTTGCTTAAGCAGCAAACAGCTTGCGAAAATGATAGTACAAATGTATGCACATCATGGAGGTCCAATTTTTTTATATATTTTTTTTTTTGATTGAGTCTTTTTATAATTTTGTTCACCTAACTAATTACATTACGTGTGCAAAAATTTCAACGTTTTACTATTAGTGGAAAATGTAGCTCAACGCGAGTTTAAAATTTCATGAATTTTTCTCTGGTGCTAAGAGTCCTCTCTTGTGGAAAACAAATAAAAACCCAAGAGTTTAGTGTTTTGTTGAACGAAACAAGAGAGTTATACCTTAGAAATTATGGTTGGTATAACATGCCAAGTTCAGTGCATAAAGTTTTAGTACGTGGACGTGATGTTATTAAATACTTTGATTTACCAATAGGTAATGATTTTAAAGCTATGTTTTCATTTATTTTCTTATTCTGTATTTCCACCTATTTTATCAGGTTCATTATCAGAAGAAGCCTTAGAATGTTCACACAAAAACATAAGAAAATATCGGCTTAATCGTTCTCGAAAAACTGGAAGACTACAAAGCAATACGGATTTAATGACTCGTTTGATATTATCGTCAGATCCATTAGTTGCATTTAAAAGAAATATAAAACAGAGAAACAAATATTTAAAGGGTTCTGATCTCAGCTTTAATAAATACATTGTTGAAAGTGACGAAGCAGACAAAAGCATGGAATCATTTGAATGAGTGATCACTTCCTCCTCTTCTGAGGACACTGAAACTGAGTGATTATAACAACTAGTTCGGTTTTTATTAACATATTATATGTTATTACCATATAACAGTTATTATTACTTACTTACTTAACAGTGACTATGCTTTATTTTAAATGAAATCAAAAGAATTTTTTTTTCTAAAGGTTAACATGTAAGGAAAACCGACTTAATTTTTCAAATTACCATAATGTATTCACTTAGGAAGTAAAGTTTAGACGAATTTTGACTATTAAGACTATTTTTCTGAACACTTAGCAACAATGATATGCCATATTTCATTTTTAAATAATCATGTGCAAAAACTCGGTGTTTTTTTAATGGGTACCCGTTACAAAAAAACCGATTACTTTCTTAAAATTAGAGTAATATAGACACTTCAGATGTAAAGTTTCAATAAATTCTGACGACTCCTTCCGGTTTTCGTAAACACCACAATCAGCAATGATTATGCCTCATTTGTCTTTCATATAGTAATGTAAAAAAAAAATCTTTTTTTTTAATGGGTGCCCGGTACCGAAAAATCGATTTCATTTTTGAAATAAGCATGGCTTAGTCCTTTTAGGTGTAAAGTTTCAACAAGTTCTGAATACTATTTCGGTTTTTATAAACATATGTCTACGATGATTATGAGTTATTTTACCTTTTTATAAAATTGTAAAAAAAAATTTTTTTAAATTAAATGGTAACAGATGCTGAAAAACGTTTTTTTTTTTCTTAAATTGCGGTGATATAGTCCTTTCAGGTGTAAAGTTTCAGCCCATTCTGATGCCTCCTTCCACTTATATCAACACATGTCCACAATGACTATTTTCATATAAAAATGCAAGAAAAACTCGGTTTTCTCGAAATGAGTAACCGGTACAGAAAAACCGATTTCATTTTTGAAATTAGAGGGGCATAATACTTCTAGGTGTGAAGTTTCAGCCAATTCTGACCACTCCTTCTATTTTTGTCCATCATTTGTATGGAGTCGCGGCACTGTGGGTCGGTGGCAAACTACGCAGCGCCAGTGTGGACGGCGGGTACCAGCGAAACGCAGTGGAGAAACTTACAAACTTGCCAGAATGCAGCTCTACGCACGGCTACAGGTTGCCATCTCATGTCGTCCGAGCATCACCTCCACCAAGAAAGTCAGATGCTGGCGGTGAAAGAGCACAACACGTTGCTATCGAAGCAGTTCCTCGTGGGATGTTACCGTGGAAATCACCCCAATAACGCCCTGCCTCGAAATGAACCGCCTCCCCGACATGTCAGACGTCACCTGCACGACTGGAAACCCGACGTCGAGCCGTGCGTAGACCACCCATTCGACGCACAGAAATACAGAGCGGCGCTTAACCACCTACACACCGATGCAGTCAGGTCGAGTCTTAGCAGCAGAAACGACAACATCGTTCTAGGTGGTCGACCGCCACCCATCAACATCGACGAAGCCGAACTGCCAAGAGAGACCAGGTGCACCCTAGCACAACTCAGTTCTGGGTGGTGCCGCAGCTATCTCTCCCGGCTGAACCCAGAAGTGGCAGACACATGCCCTGTATGCGGGCAAGGTCCACACAACACCCAACACCTCTTCGCATGCGCCTCTAACCCCACGACCCTGACACCAGAAGCACTATGGACCGCGCCTATAGACGCTGCCCGCTTTCTCGGCCTCAGGCTTGTCGAGTCAGAGGACAAAGACGACCCTTGACGAAACCCCGGGGGGGTTGAGTACTGCTGCTACAACAACAAAAACAACCCCCCTATAGAAAAAATTTTATAATTTAAAAAAAAAAAAAACTTTTGATGAGCTGCTGGCCCATAAGGCACTGTGCGCTGGCTGGTGATACGTGGCACTAAGATTCACAGTTAGGCACAAAAATCAAATAACAAAAAAAGTCAAATATTGTTTAGCTACTTATTTGTGATTTTTAGTGTTTCAACGTAAAGCACTTAAAACAAATAAAGTGACGCTGGTGTTTTCTCAGTCTTGATTTTATTTTCTTGCCATAATTGTTCTTTGAAGCCCATTTGTAGCGAATTAGTGAATTGTTGGGCGCTCTAAGATATTTGACTTCCAGGCATTAAAAAAAAATATATGAATTTCTTCACAACTGCTGGCGATCTCAGAAGTATCATTAAAAATGTAATTACTTTTAGATTTTATTTTACTTTTTCCATACAACATTTCGCAGTTCTTGTGAAGTCATTGCCTGAGATACAGCAATGCGGGTGCTTGTTATTGCTACTATTTCTTCTTTTTTCATTCTCTTCTGAGTTTCTATTATTTAATTTAATTTTCATTTAATCTCCTTAGCTCCGTCTACGTTGGGCAACAACAACAAACACCTTATAATCACCCGCTTCCTATTGAAATACATAATTTAGTCAAATCGCTTTACGTGAATTTATTGCCATCTCCAGAGTTCAGTCAGCCTTCGCGCAAACAAACTTAACTTAACCTTATTGGCGCTAAGCCAAATTATCGCGATGGCAACGATTTGTATTTTTGTTAGTATGTATTTACTTCTTCAATTTTTTTATCAGTTTGCTTGTGCGCCAAAAGCGTCAGTATAAACACCAACCCATGCACAGGGCCTTGCAATGCCTTGGCATAATGAATCGTCGAATTCTGAAAATTAAATGCCAACTTACTGTTGCTATGCGACGTAAACAAACTGCAACTGCAAGTACAGCAACACTAACAAAAACAGTAGCGGCTGGGAGAGCACAGCAAACAACTGCATTGCAGTTTAACGCCAAAATTGCTGCAGTAAAGTTTCACTTAAGCTCTCCTTGAGATTAACGCTTACCCCTTCTATGGATTCACTAGCGAAATTTCATTAATTTCCTAAAAATTTGTATTTAGCAAATGCCATAAGTTAATTCTTGCTTGAAGATCAAGGTGGTGTGGGTGAGTTGTGCAGGCAAAAATTTTTAAAAGACAAAAGATAAAAAAGATCCGCAAAAAACAATGAAACAAAAACATATATTTTTCTTTATAAAAAATACAATCTTAATTTTAAAAAACAAAATAAAATTACCAACAGAAAAACAAATTACATACAAAAAAGAAAAAAATAAATAAAACACGTTTCTAAAAATCAAATCAAGTTAAAAACATAAGAACTAAAAGAAAATAAAACCAGAAAAAGAAAAAAATATTTATTAAATAAAAATATTCTTGTTTTTAAAGCATAACATCTAAAAATTAAAACAAAATTAAATTAGTTAAGAAAAAATAGGTGAAAAAGCGAATATATATATTTTTCTTTCTAAAAAAAATTTGTTTAAGGGGCGGACCACAGTGGTACAATTCAGCTTATTGCCAAAGACCCGGTACTTTAAAACCTCCTACAGAAACATCTGCCAGGGTCAAATCGGACAAGCCTGGTTGTCAAACCTTCTATGTCCTTGCCTCCAATGCAGCCGGCGAGGACCTATTTATTGTTCTATAGGTAGTGAAGAAGCTGGAAAGAGCGGAGAGTTAGCCATTTAATTTAAAACCCGGTCTTCGAAGATATTTCAGGAGGCAATAACGATTGGTCGACATCGTATAAAGTTAGTGAAACTACCACCTGTGGTTCAGGAAGCTACCAGGTATGTATTGAAATTAAATGTATTGGGCAAAGGGAACCACACTATTGGACGAGGTTCTCTCGAAAGAGAGAACTGCCAAGTAAGATGGTTTTCTGCCGCTGACAGTTTTCAGAAAAGTAAAGGACTAACGACGCCTCGTAACCAAAATCCACACCAAACGGTAACTTTTTGAGAATCCCTCCGGTGAACCTCATCTGATTGTTTGAGAATATTGCCATAATCCGTCGCTTTAGATAATTTTTCGGCCAAAATTGGGATCCTGCTCCAAATGCTTCGAAGCCCAGTGGGCAAAAAAACGATGTTGTCCGTGGCGATTAACTTTCATCTCCTGATCCAGTTGGTTTTTTACGTGTAGAAGCTCAAGTCTCGATGCGAAATACGCCAAGTTGGAATCTGGGAAAGGCTGAGTTGTTGCGTATCTTAGAAAAAGCAAGCAGCTAACTAAGGTTCTGAGGGAAGCGTGTACGATGATCACAGTGGCTTTAACTTCAACGCCGGCAATGGCTTTAAAGGTTTTACTTAGTTTTCAATATGCAGGCTTATATTGGGAACTAAAGCAGAAATGCAGTGGAGCTAGATTTTCCGCTTAAGTAACACGAGGTTGGGGCAGTCCATAATTGGGAAATATCTCCCTCAAACCTTTAAGTGCTATACAGTATCGTCTTTCGCTCTGAGGAGTTATTTTCTGTCAAGGATCACTATAAGGGGCGAGTAGGAAAAGAGCTAGTCTTGAACCTATTTCTTGATTCTAAGGCCACGGACCATGGATGGAGCTATTCTTGAATCTAAATTTTCGGTTTCCGGATTTCTGCAGTGTTTTCTAAGGCAAACTCAAAGCAGTAAACAAAACTTCTAGCCAGCAGCTTCGCAGAGTCTCAAATGAACGTCAGAAGGACGAAAGAATAAAGTCGAACAGACCGTAGAAAAGACAGGAGAGGCAAAACTCTGACGACGAAACGCAGGACATCCGAGTCTTCTAATGTAGTCCAAAGGAGTTTCACTCCAACGATCAGAGCTAACAAGTAGCGAATGCAGAATGAAGCACACCAGACTCAAGCGATCAGAGTTCGTGCTTCATATAAAGCCTTACGAAAGTTTTGCATAAGGTATGATAAAACGGCACGAAAAAGTGATCATTAACAAGGGAATTGGAACGACTACAGCTGCAGCACTACTGCTGGACCAAGAAAACATAGAGAAATTGTACTTTTACTTTCCAGTTTAGTTCATTTGGAATTTTAGGGAACTTTGGAAGCCTGCTCTTAAAAAGTTGCACAATTTTCTCTACCGCATGGAAATATTGCCCTAGATTAACTAATTTAAACTTGTTTTTCTCAAATAAATATTATTTTTTCTCTTTACATATGTATATGACCACAATCGACGTCCTGCCAACAAGAAGAAAAAACTCTCTGACAGCCACTTGATTGCCGATGCAAGGGTAAAGATGTACTGACACCCGCTTTCGCACACAAACACAAAAAGTTGTGTACACACACTGGAAGTGGAGGAAATTAAAAAAAAAAGTTGGCAACCATGAAAAATAAATGAAAAATAAATGTAGTTGGCAGAGATTTTTGCTACACATTTGCATGCAATGTTAATGACAACGTCAACAGTAACAACCCAAATTCAAACGGAAATGCGTACGATGAAGCCGAAGTCAGGACCAGTTGCGGCTGGCTACCACAGAGACGTGACTGATAGACATGCAGGCAATGCAGAGTAGTGTCGATGTGCTCAACAGTTAGTGGAGTATAACAAAACTGGCTTAGAATATTTTTATTAAAGTAAAAGAGTTGAGAAGCAGCGACAAGAAAAAACAAGAATAAAGGCGAGGAAATCTGTATGTTTCTAAACTGGTGGATAAAAGTTGGGCGGCTTCTTGTATGAAAAATATTTGCAGAAAAGCGTGCTAATACGCACTGCTTGCTGCTGGATGGGCGTACTGGGAGTAGATGTGTTCTGGCTGCAGAGCAACAAAATATTTAGGTCACCAAGTCAAGAAGCTGCAGGCAATGCAAACAGCAAACTTCAAACTGCAAACTGTGGTTGGCCACCGCTCTTTCTGGCTCCGTGTGGTAAGCGGACAGGCCAAAAGAAAAGCGGTAGCTGAGCCAACGCTAACCTCAGCAACCAAAAAACGAATGGGACTAGCCGGCAAAGTTAACCAAAATAAATATAAAGAAAATACTGCATGCTATATATATGCTATGTTGCACATTTTCGGCATAGTTGCACAAATATTTACAAGTTAATATATAATACTCGGATGTTTGGGTATTGGCGCATTTGTAAGTGACTCCCACTTAGTATTTATGGGCGTTTAGAGTGAAGTGACTCACGCGAGCTTTCCTATTATAAAGTGATATAACTTCCTTATCAACAACGTGGTATCTTCTCCATTCTCTTTAAGAAGAAAACCGCACCTGTTTGTCTATCCTTCAGATCGAAATTGCGATGTGTAGGGAGCGCAGTGGTTTCAAGCGTGAAGAGTAAAGCCAACAGAGGCTGCCCACAGCAAAGGAGACCTTTCTCCCTTGCTTAAATCTTTCGTGGTAGACCACCTCTTAATCAATCATTCGACCGACCAGTTACGATGCCGTTGGGTACGCAGGAGAATTCGGCAGTACTGTCTGGATCGTTGAGAGTGCTTGTGAGGTGCGGTTCCGAGTATTTTTTACCCATAGTCCAATGTGCCCTTCGTGAGCGACTTTCGCTTATGCAGGATGTGTGCGGTTCTTTTGCGATGACTCTTCAGTTCTTTTTTACTTATTTTTTCGGTTATTCTGAGGTAATTTTCCGGTTCTTTTGGAGCCACTTTTTGGTTCTTTTGGAATCGAGTTTCTCTTCTTCCGGAACCGTTTTTGGGTTTTATTGGAATCTTCTGGAGCCGTTTTTCGGTTCTTTTGGAGCCGTTTTTCGGTTCTTTTGGAATCGAGTTTCGGTTCTTTTGGAATCGAGTTTCGGTTCTTCCGGAGCAGTTTCTCGGTTCTTTTGGAATCGAGCTTTGGTTCTTTCGGAACCCTTTTCAGTACTTTTGGAATCGAGGCTCGGTTCTTCCAGAACAGTTTTTCGGTTCTTTTGGCATCTAGTTTCTGCTCGGTTCTCGTAAGAACCAGACCGGTTGGATCTCGAAAGGACCCGGTTCTCCAGTTTCGGTTCCTCGGTTGTGTGCATCACTTGAGAGTGCATTTCTTCGTTTAGTTTGAAAGTGGTGTGGCAGTGAGGGCTATTTTCAACAACAAGGCATAAACAAAAACCTGGGTTCAGTCACTCTTATAAGGAGCTTGAATACCCTAAAGAGATCAAATATCATGGGATTACGCTAAAAAATGGGGTTATTTGAAGCTCATGGCTTGATAAAACTCCCGCTGAAGCCACGCGTGCCGTGTGGGCTTGCAGAGGACTTATTGTTAGAGAAAGGGGTCAGAACTCAATGTTTATAAAATGGCTATACCGCATGCTTGGAACGCAGTCAGTAGAAAGAAGCGGCCACGACCGATTACGCTTTTTTATGCGCCGAATTGGTGTGACCCTAGAGTCATAGTGTTGCTTCTGCTTTGAAGACGAGCACACTTTAGAACACATTCTCTGTGAATATCGGGCATTGGCCACGAAAGATTTAGTTCATTTAAGAACATTTATATAAAAAAAATTTAAAAAGCTAATTCATAAAAGTATGCTACTAGTACAGTCAAATACACTTACCCTTTACTGTTTGGTTATTTGATGAAATGCTGTTCGAGGCCCAGACCTAACGTAGGGTACGGAGAAACGACCTTACTTATTGGCCTGCAATATAAGAAAATAATACATTTTATTCAACAAAAAGTTGAAAGCGTACTAAAAAGAGTATTTGGATTAAGATATAGGGTATTTTTTTAAGACAGTTGCCACCCTTCTAAAAGTTAAAATCATTTAATAAATAAGTTAGATAGAATATTACAACAATGTCGGTGTCAAAAGAAAAGGGTTCTGCAACGAGGAGGGTTGCCACTTGTTCAAAAAGTTAAAATCAAATTAATTAAACAGTTTAAAACCAAATATTTTAAAATGCGTATGAAACGGGGAGGTTTAAAAGAGCGCTATTGCGAAAAAAAATTTAAAGGGGGTGGCAACCTTTTTAGAAATTCAGAATCAATGTAATTAACAATTTTGTTTAAATATTTTATCTATACATGTACATAGGTATCCAACGAGAGAAGTTTAAGAAAGCTTTATATCGAAAATATTTTTGAAGAGGGTTGCCACCTTTTTAGAAACTCCAAATGGACTTCATAAAAAGTCGTATTACAAATTTTAATATGGCTGTCTATCGAGAAAGGTTTCAGTAAGCTTCATTTCTAAAATATTATGGAAGAAGGTTGCCACCTGCTCAAAAAATTAAACAAAAATTAATTAGTGATTTAATTGAAACCTTCAATATACATACATACGATTTAGGTGTCAATCAAAAAAGTTTAAAAATGCTCTATTTATTTATTTATTTGTATATATTTTTGAAGAGATTTGCCACCTGTTTAGAAACACAGAATCAAGGTCAATCAATAGGTATTAAACGATAA
>NW_023458562.1:37228198-37282270 GCF_013731165.1 Rhagoletis pomonella
ATAGTATTAGACATGGCAAGATATAGACATCTTCAACTGTATTGCCTTCCATGCTACGAAATACTTATTAGGGGTATTCTCTGAGTCTTGCAAAGCCCTCGGACGGTGCACGGATTGCACGTTTTGCAAAGCTGTCCTATACGAAAGGGCAAGGGCTTTGCAAGACTGAGAGAATACCCCTCTTGAGCATATAATGCAAATGCAAAACAGACAGCAGCAAAGGGATAAAGGAAATAGTAGAAGCCAGCTAGGCAACACATCACATTTGAGCTTGATTATGCTTTTCTTTCAAATCGCAATCTGTACAGCATAGAAGTCTCAAGCTCAAAAAACGAGAGAGGTCAATTCGCATAGTAATTTATAAACTTCCTTGTTATTGCTTGTGTTTGAAGTCAAACGTTTCGTTATTGAATTTTGTCTAACTAGAGGAATGATTGAGGTCGAAAGCCAGAGTTTATGATGTTTCATGGATTTTCATGGATGTTTTGGAGAAAAATAGTTCGCCTTGCTTTCACTTAATTAGTAACAATTTAGAAGTGGAGATTCAAAGCATTAACGTAAAAATAAATCTTTAAAACGTCAAATAAAATATGAAAAACTTCTAAGCCTTTTGTTGTAAGAGTACAAAACAAAAATCATCCAGTACGTCCTTAGCGCTAAGTAAACACTCAACTCCTTTAGAAAATCAGCACTTTGCTCTATTTACTCTCATTGTTATCGCGTACAAACTCGCAGAGCAACTTCAAAAGAACAAAGCATTTGTGTGCGTGCAATGAAAACCTTCCTTCATACATTATCTACGCGGTAAACCACAAAAACTATACCACGTATGTACATTAGGGTGGTCCTTAAAAATATCAACACATAAATTTTGTATGGCGCACCCCTGGATTTTGTTCAACGTGCAAAACAAATTTGAATTAAAAAAAATTAGGGATCGCTAGATTTTAAGTCGAAATTTTCGCGATTTAAAAACTTTAATTTTTTTTAAAAACCCTGGTGCCGACTTCTACAATTTTTTTTAATGTTTTAGTTTTCGTTGATATTTTATTCTTTACGTAAAACAAAATAAAGTGCTCCCCCATGCACAATTTAGATGTTGATATTGTTTAAGGACCTCCCTAATGTTTATTAAACCACACAAGCAAAAATGTTCGCCGTGCACCGCTGAGTCTTAAGTATATTTGCAAGTCAATTTCTAAAAAAAAAAAAATTGTTGGCTGCCATTTCAAATTTTCGTCATATTTTCGGCATTTATAGTCAAATCTTAAAATAGTTATGATACATCAAGGTTCATCCAAAATTCATTGACCTCAAGTGCTCTGTTCTACTTAGTACTCACCCGCCAAATCTCAGTTCCTACCACCTTAAGGCATCACCCTAATGCCCCCAAATTAAAGCTCGCCAAAAATCATTTAAATTTTGCTAAGGAAAAATTTCTTTTTGAAGACAATTTCCTTTTTTTTGCCAAACGTGGGGGTCGCCTTGTGTCTGTTCTAGTACTCACCCACTAGTACTCAGTTCTTATCACTCTAACGTGCCACCCTAATGCCAGTAAATTAGTGCTTTATAAAAGTCAATAAACTTTTGCTAAGACCGTTCTTTGTTTATTCCTGTAGAACTATTTAAAAAAATTTTATTGCCGAATGCAAGTGTCACCGAGAAATGTAAAAAGGCGACCTCTGGGATTGACCAAAATATTTATTTCGAAATTGGCTTGCAAAAATACTTTTGTCTCAAGGTGTGTACGGCGAATTTTTTTGTTTGCTTCTAAGGTCGTACAGTCTAATGTACAAGTATACATATAAAAATATGTAGTACTAAAAATTTCACATGCCGCCATTACCCACCTACGAGTACAACATAAAAGCAAAAGCTGCACAAAAGCACAAACAAAGAGCCTTGCCAGGCATTCATATGCACAACACTATTTGGCTCCCGATGAGTGCTGTGCTCGTATTTATGTATTCGTGCTATATTTGTGTATTTATTTACAAAACCTTTCCTACGTTTATGTATTCTTTGAATTAATGTTATCCATTAAGATTTTATTTCACACACGACTTACAGTCACCTATAGAAATGCTATACAGGCGCACGATACTTGAATAAAAGTTGCAATAGTTGTAGCCGCATTCACTCTAACTTATGCTTTCAGAACTCAAGCGCCACAAAAACCACAATAAAAGCATTAACAGACAAGATTTTATTCTTGGAAAAAAGGTACTTTGAAATAGTTTTAATCCCACACCACCTTATGGCTTTAAGCACTCGCCCCGATTTATAGCCGAGTACAGCGTGAAAGCCTTTGGAAATGGCGCTGAACATCTGGAGTGATGTGCATATAATTTAAGCATTAGACTGGGGTTTGGCTTTGATAAGCTATTCAGACGATAGCAGAAAAACGGAAGGTGAAAGAATAGTCGACCGCGATAGAGTCTCATGTCGTGACAAAATCATCCCGAGGGTGTATCGCTGTCCTTGTTCTTTGAGAGTAGAGTAGGAAAGCACCCTGAATAACAACAATGGGAACTGAAACGCTTAACAACCTCCTTTATGGGGTGATAGTGGCCGCGTATAGATACATCGTGTTTTATGAAATTCTCACACAGTGCTGCACAATAACTTAGTCCGTGAACCGTTCAATAGAAATATAGGCTTCGGAAAAGGATGCTCTCTTTCACACTTCTCCTTTCAAAAAGTCTAGATTATGAAATAAGCAGGCTAACTACAGGAAAAAGGGGCATCACTTATCGGGTACTTGGAATTCGCAGACCATATCTGACTACTCTTTAATCGTTCGCTGACATGCAGGTAAAAATGGGCCTAGAAATATAACTTGTGAAAACCAGATCATTTGGATGAACTAGGAACACCATCAACAGCCAAATAATGGCAGAAGACCACCTATTGGATATTGATAAAATTTTTGTTAAATGGAATTCACCATGCCCGCCAATGCGAGCTCAGAACACGACGCCAAAAATCGCCTGACCAAGCCTAGGGGAGACTACGGCCGTATTTTCGCATATTGGATTTAGGAATAGTCAGACTGCAGGGAAAATAAAATCGACAATCTTACGTGCATGTGTCATCTTGTTTTATGGAAGCAAAGCGTAGTGATAAGAAACTCCTAATATTCGTCACAGTAATGCCGGAATCTTCTCAACCTAAATAATCATCAACATGGAAATGCGGGAACTTCACGGGGAAGTGCGCATAATTAACAAGAAATGCTGGCTAACATAGTTGCAAGTCTTTTGAAAGTAGGCAAGATAGTTTGAAAGATTCGTTTATTCGGCCGCGAAAGTCTTATACGGCGTTTCCACGCTTCTTAAATCGCTCACTCATTTGTAATTCGCTCTCCCATTCGTCATTCGCCTTGTCAATTACCTTCCGAACTACGTAATTCGCTCCTCCGGCAGTTTTCATGGTGAAAAGTTCTTTTTGCAGAAAGCACTGGAGCATGTTCCAAATGGAGTTGTAGGAGTATATCGTTTTGCTCACAGTGCTCCAACAGTCTCAATGGCCGAGTGAGCAAAGCAGTTGCATGCCATTCGGGAGATCCCAAATTAGAATCCTCGGGCAGCAGATTTTTTTTATTTAATTAATTTCATTTTTAATTTAATTTTCTTTTAATATTTTTATTTTATTGTTTTAAAAAGAAAAATGTATTTAATTTTTTCAATCGCATTTAATTTTAGAAATTTCTTTTCTGTATCCCGAAAATCCCAGGATTCTAGGCAAATAATCCCGAGATTTTCGAGACTTGAAAAAGACCGGGATCGCGGGGTTAACATTCCTACCAAAGATGTATACACATCAAAAAAATTAAAAGCAAAATATGTACTCACCCTTTTACTGCACACATTTCTTCGAGTTTCTTTTTGTGCTGATAAACGTTCCACGTTGATTTAAATTTAACTTTCGTAGCCATGACCACGTGCTCCTTATTTATTTTACATATTTACCTCTCATGTTTGCTAAACCACACATTTCACTACATCACAATTCAATTTATAAAACAACACAACACTTTGCAAATATTTTGCATGAATTAATTTACCACGAATCATTGCTAATTGCGCACAAATATATTCACCGGTCGACCGCGACCCACCAATAATTTCAAAATAAACACAACCACTGAATTGTCTCGCACTGGAATCACCGAGTATTGGTTGCCAAATGATGGAATGTCTCCTCACACTCTAGCAATACTTATCAACTCCTTATTGTGGGTACCTTCTCCAAAATTATTCGCATGATATTTTCGTTGCTCTATTTTTATTCAACAGGTTGTGTACACATTACATTTTTCTAATTACTATGCTCCTCTCAGTGACACTTACAAACATACATACATGCACACTCCTACAGGTATGTGGGTGGCTGCGGCGTCGCAGTCGCCTTCTCCCCAACAGCGCTGCTTTGTCCATCAGCATCAACAGCTCAGTTGTAAATCGGTTGCTATCGTGTCAAATTACTGTTGTGGGCGTCGGTACGCGTTCGGTCAAGTTTATTGATATTTTATTGTAAATTGTTTGTGATTTAATTAGTTTTTGCAAATTAGTATTGTTTCGCCAATAGTTTTGTGTAATAAAAGTGAAAGTGTGAAAATGCAGAAATGTGCTTTAAAAGTGCAGTGCAAATAAAGAATTGTTGTGCTAAGTGCTTGCTAGGCGATTGGAAATAAAAACGGCTGGAAGAGCATAAGTTCCAAGTGCGTGCATTTTTGTTGTTTATTGCATGCCATTCGAATTTGGTTTTATCGCATATGTACATATGTATTTTAGTACCACCGTTCGCTCGCTTATATCTCATTGTGTGAATGATTGAATATAAATCCATTTTGCGGAAAGGAGAACTAAGATAATAAACATATGTATATAGAGCGGTTGGTGAACTTCAAGGTGAGTCAACTTTAACCTGTGTATGTATGTATGTAAATCGAATACTATTTAAACGAATTTTTAGTGGCATTTGTAAAAAACTTATTCCAGGATGCGTACTAGTGTTTTTTTTTTTTATTGAAACTCTGCAATTTAATTTTTAATTTAAAATATAATATCGGTGATTTTTACAGCATATATTTTTTTTATCTCCCAAAAATATGAATCTAGGTGTGGTAGTGGGCATATAGTAAATGTGGGTATAAACTAGAGGTTTACGCCGCTGTGCCACGCCGCCGCCACCGTCGTTTTTGTCATTTCTCACGCGCCGCCGCCAAGTTACGAAAATATCGGCGGCGGCGTTCGGCGCCTAACGAATTTTGTACAAAATTTGCAATTTTAAAAATGTTTTTTTTTACCTATTTTGGGCCACTGAATAAGAATATGATCTCTTTTATTTTTCTAGGAAAACAGCGTAACTCAGAAAAACATAGCATACACGTTTTTCGATCGAAAGCATTTATTACAGTTGAATTAGGATCGAACACTGGTAATCTGAGGATTTTTTTCATTACTACAACAATACTCCTTTTTTATATAGGTACTATAACAAAGTTTTCACGCATCAAAAACTTTAAGGATGGAAGCGGGGAAACTTTCCATTCGTTCCGTTCGTTAAAGGTGCGGTGGGCGAAGGGGAGTGGGCGTGGCACCTCCAACCGACCATTTTAGAGAGGGCATGAACCGCCTTTGACAAAAATGCAATCCCCGACCACCTAGGCCTTCTATGGTTCCCTACGGACCCCTTAGAAAAATGGCCAAAAATCGCAATTTTTACTTGCGTCCACAGTATTTTTGCGTAGAATTCCTTTCTGCGATGTAACCTTGGGAAAGGATGAGGTAACTAGAATTCCCTTTCCGTGTGGTAAACCTGGGGCTGCCGTCCCAGTGATGTCTATTTTGATTACTGGGTGTTTTATAAAAATGTCTTGTATATAAAATTTGTGTATATAAAAATGTATTGTGCAAATGAATATTTAACATTTTTCAAGCGAATAAACGCAAATAAAAATTGTGATTTTGGCAACTTTTCTAAGGGGTCCCTAGGGAACCATAGGGGACCTAGATGGTAGGGGGTTGCATTTTTGTCAATGGCGATTCATTCCCTCTCCAAAAAGGTGGGTTAGAGGTGCCATGCCCACTTACCTTTCGCCCACCGCCCCTTTAACGAACGGTCATAAAGGAAAGCCAACCCATGGAAGCATATATTCTGACTATTATTCTGTTTGTTTTATTTTATCCAAACTGCCTCGAGCTCCAGCAGCCTGAGTCTCTGAGTCTAATTGTGTGGAGCTCGCTGCTGTTCCACGTCTACAGTATTCTATGTGCTGTTGGTTCAGTACAAGTATAACATTGAGGGTATCAGTTGGACGCGACATAATGGCTGCTGTTACACAAACTGCTCGTTGAACTGCTCGCTAATACTTTAGAATGGGTCTTCTGATGGTCGCGTACATCTAAAAAGAAGATTAATATTAGATCGCCCTTTTGCAAAAAAGATTTACTTCGCAAATCTCCGAGCCTTGTGAATTTTATACGCCTTTTTAACATAGCATATCATTACGGGCGAACACTCTTTTTAAGTCCCTACCTGGGAACAAAGTGAGTTTTCATTTAATATCTCTGTTTTGATCTCCTTTACTGCTCGATTTGGTATTAATCCATACATTTTTTAGTTGAAATTTCTGTCTCTCTATTTAAACACATCCCCTTAGGATAAATATGGTTTCATAATACTTTGTAAATGATACGAGTATACATACATATTAGGGGGATCCTTACAATATCAACATAAACGAGCAACCCCTTCAATTTGTTCTGCGTTCAAAATAAAGGCATCCATAAAAATTTCAAAATTAAAAAAAGAACATTTTTATGGGTCGCTAAAATTTATTTTTTTAAATCGCAAAATTTCGACAACCAGCTATAACTGAGCGACTTTATGAATTTATATAAGTTTCAATACCATGTTAAATTTATCATATTTCAACTCAAAATTTTTTCGAACATAAACAATTTCTTTTTAATTTGAAATTTTCATGGTTGTCTTTATTTTGTACGTAGAACAAAATAAAGGAGTACCCCATAGAAAATGTAGATGCTGTTTTTTAAGGACCACCCTAATACATAAACAAATATGCCTGGTAGCTTATTCAGCATCTTGACCTTAACTTATATAGTAGTTTTGCCCTAATCCCCATTTGCTAAATTAATTTAAAAAATAAAATTTTCAGCTCAGATTTTCTCCAATCCTTGAGGTTAAATCTTGCCTTGCAATCATGTGTAGATATGTATTTATTTACACTTAATCTGCAGTTTATTTTACTTATATGTATTTGCAGGTATTTTACTTGTGCTGCATAGCATTTTATATGTTTGTGTCAGAGGCAAAATTAATTGTTCTTTTATGTAGCATATGAAACTGTTGGAAGGAAAGTTGAATTTAAGTGTTAATTTATTTAAGACTGCCAGTTTTCATAATTTTTCAGTGGAGTGTTATTTCAAAACTGTTGTAAGAAAATATGAGACAACGTAATTGAATTTTAAAGTATTTAAAGTGGTTTGTAAATAGTTTTAATAGTCATATTTACAGTTTGAGATTTAAAAGATGATTTTTACTGCTGGAAAAAGGAAGATAAATTGATTATTACATAAAAAAATTGTATCGATTGTCAGGGGTAGACTTACAAGGCAAGGCTTAGGGAGCTTTCATTTTACTACACTTTTATTTTTTTAATATTTTTTGCAAAAAAAATCACAGAAGTTGAACTCTTTAAAAGTAGTAAAAAGCAAAAAAACACAAACATAATATCTGGCAAATTTAATTATTTATTTACATAATTTTACAATCACGTTTTATAAATGAATAACTAACAGTTCGATAAAGAAGGCCGTTAACAGGATTTCTAGCTTCTTTAAGAAGATTTCGAGAGTCGCAGAGAACCAGCAGAACGCATTGGACGAAGCTACAGACTTGCCAGAAGACGGTATTCCGGACCGCGACAGGATGCCTCTTGATGTTGCCTCAACACCACCTTCATCTCTATGAACTGACGAGCGAAGTCCAGACTTTCATATAAAACACTCTGGACCAAACTGCATACCGACAGGCATTCATAGGGAGTCGGTCTTGAGTTATATAGACAACGTGGGCAAGGCAGAGCTTTGTCTGCCTCGGGAGACTCGCACCACAATAGCCCAACACCAACAACTTCCATCTTTGGCCCAACCTCGTTCTAAATAATATTGTATGTAGTTTAAACTCGTGTCTTATGCGTAATCACCAGGATCATCCCAAAAATGTACAGCGTACATATGGTCCATAGGTGACTATACCCCGCTCAAAACTAACCGCCTACTCACTTGCATACCATAATTCAAACTGACATATCCAATATCCCATTCTTGAAGTTTCTCGTTCATTGGAGTAAGAAATTAGAGCTCTTCGATTATTTATGAGCGAGGCAATGGACCTTCAATTATACGTACATACATATCTACAAATGTATGTATGTATGTGCACAAGCAAACTTTTTGTTACTTCTATAGATGAAAACTTTCCCGCTTAACGGGCGCTGTGAAATCTTTCACGCAAGCATACACCCACTTTCGGTAATAATCCCGTGACATGTTGAATGGTAATTTTTATGTCATATACATAATTTCATATTTAGTATGGCACTAAGTGACTCACGTACTAACACTCATAAGTACAAGTGAAAAAGCATTGAAGCGAAGAGGCAGCTACTAACGCCATGCTAATGGCGTCGTTGTAAATTTATGCTGTAAAAGGTAATCGAGCTGACTGAGGGAAGGACACACACACACATATGAACTAGGGATGTTAGTTTTTCAGCTTTTTCGGATCTCGGGACTTTTGAGATGTCGTTATCACAATCTCGGGATCCCGGAATTAGTCCCGCTCTTTAGATATTCATTACTTTTCAACAACTTAAATCGAAAAAATTGCTTCTAAATATATTGCTTGAGAAACTCTCCCACCATATAATAAATAATAAATAAATGGGTTAGAAACCTCCTTTTTTTTCTTTCTTTCTCTCTGACTTTGCAATTTCAAAGATATGATTAATTCCAAAAATTATTTAAAAAATTCAATGCAGTGTAGAAAAAAAATATCGGTACCAAATGTAAGAGGAAATTTCTTTAGAATTAAAAAAAATAAAAATTTTTTTTTGGATTCACAAGGACGAGTAGATAATTTTTTAAGCTGATAAAGTTAGAAGAACGAAATGCGAGGATGTTATCGAGTTTTTATAAGTCCTTAACATATAATTTTTTCAAAACCAAATATTGCGAAATTTCAAGGATAAAATTTTTAAAAGAACATTTTCAATACTTAGCAGTTTTTCTGCACCAAAAACTTACATCTGTTTAAATTCTACAGGATTTCCTCTTTACTTTGATACCCTTACTTCTTCCCTAGGCATATATCTCTTAATTTTTTAAAATCATTTTGAATTACTGACGTCAGAGTGAAATACTAAAAACGCAATTTTACTATATTTGGCTCATGGTTTCGCGAATATATTGATATTTGTGTTTAAAAATTACTATCGCGCGGTCTTACTTGTATAATGAGCTAGACATTTATAAAAAAATATTAATTAGTCTTCAGTTTTCATATGAAAATTTAAGATTATCGTCAATTTCTTCACGATGCAATTATCGGATCTAAACTAAATTAGTAAGGGACCACCCCTGAGGTACTACTTTTTCGATGAAAGAATAGAATATAGCCAATACTGGTCAAGGAAAGGAGTTTCTATTATTATCATCAGTGCAAATTACAAATCCCGAAAAATCCGGGATTATTTGGCAAGGATCCCGAGATTTTTAGGACCCTAAAACGCCTGGACCCGGCATCCCGGGATTAACATTCCTAATATAAACATATAAGGTGATTATGCGCGTAATTTATGCAGGAGCTGATGATATGTATTTAACTTTTATCGTAAAATACGTTTTGTAAGAATTGGGTAACTACAGCGGGGTATACGTATGTGTGTAGATATGTAAGAAAAGGTCAACACTTAAGGGAAGAGTGTAACCTTGTTTAGAAAGGCTTACTCAGTTTTACGGTATATGTATGTACTTCTATGTATGCAAGGCCTAACATCGCGTGTATACCAAAACTTTCGAACAATGCTGTAGCAGAGGCGGTAATAGAGGCAATAGAGTAGCAGATGGATGGATGAGCTAACATCAATTGTCAGCAACATTGACAAATTCACAGCATCATCATCATTAGGAGGAGGAGGAGAATGCTGGCGCAAGCACAGGAGCAGTTCTGGCAAGGACAGCAGAATAAAAGATGAGGCAGTGTAGTACCTACAATGTGAAGAAATAAAATAAAGCTAAAACACCTAAAAGCAGGCAAAATTGGGCGCAACTTGTTTCAAAAATGTGTGTCACTTAGCAGGTAAATATGTAATATTTCCAAATTGTTTGGAAGCAATAAAGTATTGAAAATTGGTATGCGGATGAAGTAACTACAGCTTTTAATAGCCACAATATTTCGGCATATTTATTGCAAAGAAACCTCCATTCAAGCGTTCGCTTAAAACCCGCATGTACTGTCAATCAACTCAAAAAGTATCTGTGTATAAATATGCATGAATGCGAGAGCCTTTAACCGCTAACCACCAACACCCAAAACACTTTAGTATTATTGCTCAGAACATCACTTGTCATCTGTGCGCCGCTTACGTCCACAGAGGCACCTTAAAATCGTTTATCAGCAAGCAGTGATATATTGTCTGTCATTTTAGCAAATTGTAGCAGCATCGGAAAACAATAACAAAAACAGGCAAATACTATACAATATGAGTGACAGCAATAATAAAGGTTTGTTATGCTCGAAGACAAAACAGCGCCGCATCGCTACGAGAAAATCCAGCAACGTATTTATCACTTACATCTGTGTATATGTATGTATGTAGCGACGGTGTGGTGGCGTACAGGGCGTATGAGTGATTTTTCGCAATTCGATTTTATTTTGGGTAAATTTTTTGCCATTTGCTTTTTTCTTTCCTTATTTAATTTTTATGTTATCAGTTTTTTTACTTCTAATGGCTTTCCCTATAATATACTTTTTTTTTTTATTTTTACTTCCCCTTTTTCTTCAATTCATTTTTCTTTGACTGTGCTTTTGCTATCGAATATTTATCATGCCAGTCAGGCGTCGACATTGGTTTATTGTTATAAGCGTTTGTCAGTTAAGGGTTAATGTTGTCACATAGATTACTATTTATTGTTTTTTAATGCAGTAAATTGGATTGCTTGTTATCTTTGAGAATTTGTGTTTGACATATTTTTATCGCCTGATTTTGAAGTAAGCTTTATTTTTATTTCGCTATTCTGCTTTTAAGAGGGGGTTTCTCAAGCGATTTACTTTTTTCCATTTTAATAAAAGAAAAGTTAGGTGCTGAAATCAAAGCTATTTTATCACGTTTTAATCATTTTGTAGTTTTTGTTACCGAAAAATTGTAAAGTAATAAATAAATACCCTCAACTGGTAAAGCAGCATGTATTCATGGCTTTGAAATTCTTGACTTTAATTTTTTTTTTACTAACACAGCTTATACTTTTTGTATTTTAATTTTTTTTTTTTGCAAATTATCTTGATTTTGCGGGTATTATTTATGATTTTTTTTTTACATTTTTCGGGAATTTACAGGTTTGGTGGTAAAATTAAATATCGATTCCGCTCTGCCTAAAAACTAAAAACTAAAAGGTCAGATCTATTTGGAGACTATCAGTAGGGAGATGCTGTAACCAGTTAGTTGTCGTTGACTGTTTACAGAATTTCTCTGCTGGTAAATCAAGTCTTTTATTTTTGCTGAAAATATTAAAAGCGGTGGCCACAACTGTTGTTTTATATTATAGCATATACATATATATGTATGTATATTCGGGTGGCCCAAGAATGCATGTGAAAAATGTAAAGTTCGACCTTTAATACTAGGGTTCTATATCGAAGAATATATGCCCAATGTATTTTGTACAGAAAAAAACAAAAAAAAAACATATTTTTAGATCAGAAAACTTTGCCTTTCTGCAAGATACTTTCAATAATACTACTCTATTATTTATTATTTATTTTACCATTTTTTAATACTAACTATTTGTGATGGGTCCCCTTTGCATTTTTTTGTCGTCTTCGGGGCACCCATGAAAAATAGTTAGTATTACAAAATAATTAAATAAACACTTGTGTGTTATTCCCTGAGGTCTTCTGAAGGCAATTCGAGTTTGCCGATTGAAATACTTTGAGCTCTTTGGGAGATCTTTAAATATTATTTGATTTCAAACTAAAAAAAGACAGATGTATAAGTATTTAAAGGGTATAGAACAATACTAAGGGGTGAGAGCATTAAAATTCCGACTTAACTTGTAACTGGAACACCCTAATATATATGTATATGTATCGAATTTTGGTACGATTTCTACTTTTTGCAATTTTTCGAGAGTTTCTTTAGAATTTTGTGTATCGAAGCATATCGGTATTTTTCATCCTTAAAAACCCACGGCACAGATTTTTGGTTATTCTAGATCAAAATCGATAAAAAAATGTTTGATTTTTATTTTAAACTAGCAAATCTGGGCCGGGCTGGCAAGCTGGCTAAAACCAATAGCACTTAATTTTTCAATTTGGCGCAAATACTTTGTATGTACTTATTTTTCTCAACTAAAATTTTCGAACGAAAAATGACACTGAAGATGGCACAATGCCGAAACCGGTTTGTCTGCAAACCAAACTTGACAAAGGATGACGGAAATTCGTTCCAAAATAAATAAAGATTTTCTAATTTCTATAGTGTATAAGATAAGCCAGATATCATATAAATAAATAAAAATTTTCTAATTCCTATAGTGTATAAGATAAGCCAGATATCATATATTGGCATTGGCCTTTTGGCGGGAATGTGTTTCTAATTTTATTGCTAAATAGAAAGAATTAAAAAGAATGGCACCTTTAAATGCACTTTTATTTTTCTATTTGGCACATTTTGCCACTTCTTTTCCTCAATATGGCACTTCATAGCTAATGATAGTTTGCAGCCCTGTACCCGGCGTGCTTCACTGCGCCTTAAAAGTATTTTGTGTTGTTACTTCCTCCCAAAACTCTTATGGCTTTATTCATAAAAAATGAAATAGACTTTAAGAGCTTTATAAAGTACGATTTTCAAAGAAATCTTCGATTTATAAAACATACGTACATAGTTTCGAAGGAACTTAATCTTGGAATTTTAGATATAATGTTCTAGCTCGATTCTACATATCGTGCACTTTCTTCAAAGGAGTATTAATTCAGTATTTACCTTATCACTTTAACTGAATAAAATTTTTCAAACAGGTGGCAACCCTCCTCAAAAATATTTTTGGCAGTAAACTTTCTTAAAACTCTTCAGTTCTATACCCATATTGCAATATTCAATTTATCTTATAAATTAAATTGAATTAAAATTTTCAAACAGGTGGCAACCCTCAAAAAATATTTTCGGCTGCAAGCCTTCTTAAACCCCTTTATTTTTACGCTCATATTGCAGTATTAACATTTTCTTGTCAATTTACTTAATCTAAAATTTTTAAGTTAGACGTCTGCTAGAGGCTGCGATTTATGCAACTGATATTGTGGAAAAGCTGATAATTGTGATAAGCCTTAAGGCTCTTGAATCGATAACTGTTAAATACATATCTGATTTATTGAGAAGCTGTAGAGTTGAAGAACAGATAAAATCCTTTCAGCACTTCATCAAAGAATGCCCCATACTTTGAAATATACGGTCAGGACTACTGAGTGTTAGTGGTTTCAAGACCCGCCACTGTTTAGGCACAGATCCATTGAAGGGTCGGTTTTGACTCGCCAAAAGATGGGAAGATTTTATAATACTTTTCGGGGCATTAAGAAAATCTTTTCCTTGCTGTACCGCAGTTTAACAAACTAAAGATCCCAGATTTATATTTTACATATAATTTTATTATTATCGAGAAAACCCGGGATCTTCGAGAACTTCGAGCTTTATATGAAACATTTCCATTCGCTCTCTCTCCCTCTTGTCGGCTTTGATGGCCCAGCAGGGTAATGATTGCGGACAATAAATTTTTCTGAGGATTATTCTTTTTTTAGTCATTACAAGGGACAAATACCTTCGTGCCATAATTCATTTACTTCCCATGTCTCCTTATACTTTTAAACATCACAGCCGCTGAGTGTTTGAAGGTGCCAACCTTCAAGAAAAACTTTATCTAGTGCCGTTCGACCCTCAACGGGCAATATTAAACCTCCAAATGTGGAAACAAATTTCTTATAAGAAAATATCTGGGTAAAACTGCAAATTCCTTCACAAATAATTCAGTTTATTTACTTCTTGTAATAATTAGCAAGTGAGTGTTTTTTCCTTCAAGAAGTTAAATATTTTATTGGCCATTTGAGAAGTGCATAGGTGCACTAAGCAGACTCATAAAAAATTATATAAAAGTAAACTTTGATTTAAATATCGAGTGTTACATATTTTTAGGCGCACTTTTGGTACCTTTGAAAGAGTTTGAGAAATAAACTTAATTTGTCAATAAACTTTTGTTAACAAGCGTAATGAGTAAAGAAATTTTTCTTCTAAGTATATATCTACATAAGGATGCCACACCAGGACAAACTGCTGATAAATATATTTTCTCTCTTTGCTAAATAGACCACAAAACATCAGCGAACGAACGAGTTCTGAATATAAAATTGTAGTCCAAAATCAGGTTCATGAAACGAGATATTTGAGGTATTAAAAAGGTTAACATTTTCAAATAAATCAAGTGAATCTTATAATATCAATACCCAGCTTTATTGCATTGCCTTTTTTATACTTATTCCCCTTTTCATAAATGCTACTACTTCATTACACAAACTTTTCGCACTTTAGTACTCTTTTGGGAGTTAGATAGTCCTGCTTAATTACAAGTATTTATATATTATGTGTATGTGTATGTATGTATGCATGAGTAGAGCATTAAAACCCGCCTGCTGCAGTGTATTTCTTTTATTTACATTTCATTAATATAGTAACGAATTTATTACCAACTGCTGTAGTCCGTCGCTTACATATTTGCCATTTCCTGATACAAGCCAAACTTTTAGGTAGCAAAAATTTTCGAAAATTAGTACCACTTTCTTCTCTGTAATATATTTGTGTATTTATATGTATATAGATATTAAGGTACATAAATACCACTAAATAGTTTGCTCACTTGCACTTGCCACTTTTTTAAATTATTTGTTGCTTTCTTTGTATTGTTGTCCTAGCCAGCGTTATTAGTTTTTGCTCTTATGTTTATACTTTATTTATTTTTCTTCCCTAAAGTGCTTTACTTTGTTGACAACAATAATAATGTGATTTATAGGAGCTTGGGTACTCGAGTGCAGCACCAATCGAGACCTTAGCTTACTCGCACTCTGCACTCCGCGTTTTTGGTAAACGAGGAAAGATTCCTCTATTAGTGGCAATATTTTTTACTTATCATACATACAAACATAAATATAATACATTTTTTTGTTTTATAAATTTAATTAAAAGTTTCCGACAGCAGCATAAAATTTTTATTTATGACTACTGCACTGGCAACGAGGTTCACTGTTATTTATGTGAGGGTCGTTTGATAAGTTAATGTCCTTTGGAATAGAGGGTATTTTTTTGCGGAATTTTTTTTTTATTTCACAACATAGCCTCTTTTCAAACTAATTGCTGCAACTCGCTCACAATGTGACAGCAGTCGACTTACTGATGGTAAAGGGCAGTGTTGCATTTTAAGTTACTATGTGCTAAACTCAAAAAATTACTGTCCCCGTAAAGGGCCATATATCAAACATTTTTGTACCAAGGAAAATACAATACCACAAATAGTCTTTACTAATAACAGCGGTATAATGCTGTATAAATTCAAAATCGAAAGGGTGCAAAAGATCTTAGAAAAAATTGTTAAATATTTAGGAATATCACAGGCAACTTGATTGGTTTTGTGATGTAAATTTTCCGCCATAGCTGGATAGTTAGAAACACGAGCACCTTGGCAATAGTTACTATCATTGAAACAGTATTAAATTAGAAGGCCAGCCTTTTAACCTTGTTGCGTTTGAAGTGATTGCAATCATGAATTTCATTTGAAAAATCATCGCGCCTATAGGTCTATGGCAGGTTCACATTGAACGATTTGCCTACATTGGGAGCTTTCATTAGATCGGATTGATGATGATTAAACTTCCAAAAACGTGATGCGAATTGCATGATTTTGTTGTTCGTGCAACAGCATACAAATTCCCTGGAGTGACAGTCCTTGGCCAGATATAAATCTGGGTCATTCCAATTACGTAGACTTGACTGTCGCGGGAACGATTGCATGGTTTTCGAAGCTTACGGTATTCTTTTCAATCTACACATTATGCCTTCAGCACTGGCATTCAGTGTAAAAGTAGGGTTAAAGTGAGGATTCTCCTCCTTTAGAGCATTATTTTTTCAAAGTTATCGACTTTGCTTACTAAAAATTATAAAATATATATATTTTATATATACATATTATTTCTAGCTTTAAATTATTCACTTCTTTTCACATTGAAAACTAACCAAGAGAATTATAATACGTTTACCTCAAAGTTTTATTAAAATTAAACTTTCAACTTTGTAGCAAAATATTTTTGTAATAGTTTTGTTTAGAAACCACCGCTTATTTTATGTGTTTACCCACACTCACATACGCAAACAAACATGTCCAAGTCCAACCAGCAAGTAATAAAACTAGCACGCAGTGAAAGCCGCCAAGTGTGTAGGCAAAGAAACTTTTAAAGACGAAAATTGAAGTTTGAAAATTCATGAAAACTTGCGGCTTGGACTTGGCAAAAGAATATTTGAATATTTGCTAATATTTTTCATGGTAAACTCGCCTTGTAGGAAAATATTCTAAATGAGCTATACCAGTTGCTTGCAAGAATTGCCAGCTTTATTGGATATGTGACAATACAAAGATTTTTTTTTTTGGGATGCAATAGAAATTTTTTTAGTGAATTTTATTAGTACTTTTTCGAAACTTTAAGGAATTTTCGGTATTCATTACGGACTTATGGGAATTTATGCGACTTCGGGATCTATAAATATCTTTAGTAACAGTGTGTGTGTTTCGTTATGGAGTTTTCGTGACCATTTCACAATTTTTTAAACCTTTCTAGTAGTTGTATATTTTGGGGATTCATCCGGGATTTCCTGTGACTTTTGGTGTTTTGTTACGGATTTTTCCGAAACTTGTAATCTTTAATGATCTTTCGAGATTTTCTCGGAAACCGTGTGTATTTTTCCTAACTTTTTGTGTTTTATTACGGCTTTTTCTGGGACTTTGGAACTTTTAAGGGAATTTCGGCATTTTTTCGCGATAAATCAGTATTTGTCGTAGTTTTAAGGAATTTTCGAGATATTTTTTTTTGATCTATAAAGACTTTTTCCAGGACTTTTTGGAAACTAGAATTTTCGGATTTTTTTCGGGAGCTAACGTGACTTTTCGTAATTGCCTGTGCTCCTGTGCTTTTATTTGATATTTTGGGACCTTGAAAAAAATTTTGAGATTTTTTCAGAGACCTTTGGATTTTTCGTTACTTCATGTATATATTTAAACATATAACGCCTTTTCCAATATTTGTTCGCTATTTTTTAAACCTTTAAGGAATCTGTGAAATTTTTGCGAGGATCGGGATTTCTTATGACTTTTCGTCGTAACTTTTCGTGTTTTATTATAGATTTTTCTGGAACTTTTTGGAACCTTTAAGAGACTTTCGGAATTTTTTCGGGATCAAACTTTAAGGATTTTTTTATCCTTTTTGGGGATCAAACGGGATTTTTCGAAATTCAACTTTTATATTACCAATTTTTTGGGAATTTTTCTTGGACCTTTTGGAACCTAGACAGAAATTTCGGGATCTAATGTGACTTTTCGTAACTTCCTGTGCTTTTATTTTGCGATTTTTTCGCTATAGGTCTACGAATCGGAAGCTTAAATGAGTTTTCGAGTTTTTATCGAGATCTATACAGATTTCTCAGGATTTCTCGGAGGTTTAGACATTTTTCCACATATTTTTTAGCATTTTAAGTATTATCGTAATTTACGTAGCTTTCGCTGATTTTCCGGACCTTTGGGAGATTTTTCTGGTTCATTCGAAATTTTCATGTTTAACCCCACACTTAAGTCTTAACCTCGGTTGGCAAAATGTAAAAAAATCAGAGTAGTTTTCGTTCCTTTCGTCCCTTTACAAAGCTCTTTAAAGCTATGTTATTTTTTATAAATAAGACCATTAAAGCCAACGAAAAATTTCGAATTTCCGACAGAACCTATTGAAAAAGTAAGTTTTCCTACCGAGACCAAATTTTTGAAAACTTAGTTGTGTAAAAAGTCTACAAGTTGTTGGCTGCTATAGCCAGTGGTCTCAGAGCTGACACATATTCGTTAACATATTTCACTTACACGCACATATGAGATATTTATATTTGCCTGCATATGAACTTACAAGCATGTAAGCGTCCTCAAGTGTGAGCATGTCCAAAAAAAAAAACAAGCAATTTCGCAAAGATTTATTTAGTCAGCTTTATGGCTGATAATCGTCATCGTCAAGATGTTGGCGGAAGACTATGGTGCATGGAGCGTGGGGGTATAACACATTTATTTCACTCAAAAGGCAGACAAGAATTTGTATACGTCCTTACATTTTGGAAAGCGTCCTTTATCACTTCAAGAAGAAAGCAGATAAATGTGCGCATAGAATCAACTTTATTAAGTGCTTGAAGCAATTTGTGAATTTGCGTCGAGTTCGGCTAGCACATTGCGCTTATTGCCTCTTAACGTAGCACAAGTTCCTCTACACTGTTGACTATTTCGAGTTTTCAACATCTCTGCTGCCAATTTGATCCATTACATCTGGCAAATTTGTCCATCTCATAACCACATAATTTGTGCTATAAAATTTTGTGTGCTCATCTATGTTATGTCTAAGTACAATTGAAATTCAAATGCCTGTTGTGAGTCAAGACGTGCACGGACAATGAGTGATTGCACAATGGATGTGTGGTTAAGAGACTTTTTGGAGGAAGGGTAGTCGACGGATGAAGACAGTTAGTTGTAGGCAGAATTTGTAAGGAGAAAATATTGTGCAGATATGTGATGAGGCAAAAGTACAATGCATAAGGCAAAATTAAACAGGAGTAGCATTTAAAGCCACAAAATTATTACACATCGGAGACCTAGCGCTTAAAAATAAACTCATGAAGGTTGCCATCTGTCAAAAAAAAAAATGCAACTTGAATTAAGGAATTAGGCATTTGCAATACGTATCACAATATTGATGTCAGACGAAAGAGCTCTATGAGGGCTAACTTTTAAAATATTTTAAAGAGGTTTGCCACCAATTTGGAAAGGTTAAATTCAAATTATTTAATAAGTTTAAAAAAATATTACAATTATAAACATGTAATTGGGATGCCACCTGTTTAAAAAGTCACATACAACTTGAAAAAAATTTGGAATTGTTTAGGTTTTGAAGAGCGTTGCCACCTGCTAAAAATGAGATATAATTAAAAACATTTAATAAGTTGAAAGAATTATTACAATATGGGTATCAGCCTAAATGATTTTGAAAGGGCTTCATTTTCAAACTATATGTAGGAAGGTTGCCACCGGTTTAAAATGACACATGGCACTTGAATTAAGGAATTAATAAAATATCTATCAAAATATGGGTGTCGAACGAAAGAGGTTTAAAAAGATTGTTTTTTGAAAATATTTGGAAGAGTGCTGCCAAGTTGTATGAAAAAAATGAATTTAATTAAATTATACAAAATTTATATAAATGAAATGTTAAAAAAAGAGTTACGAAATTTTTAGGGGTTTGAAGAGGGTCGCAGCCTTTTTAGAAATTGAATAAAATAAAAGTTGTTTAATAAGTTAAATGAATTATTACAATATGGGTATCAATAGAAATGTTTTTTTTTTTAATTGTTAATTTTTAAGCTACTATACAAAAGCTATCCAGGCATAGTAAAAATTTGGGTGTTAAACGAAAGAGAGTTACTAAATCTCGAAGTGGGTTGTCACCTGTTTTAAGAGGGTTGCCAGCTGCCTGAAAATTAAATTCAATTCAAATTATTTAATGTTAAGTGAATCATTATAATATGGGTATCAATCTAAATGATTTTCAGAAGGCTAAACTATGTGCAGGAGGGTTGCCACCTTTAATATAAAATCACAGTCTGAAATATATTTGTATCACGATTTTGGGTGTTAAACGAAAGAGGCTTAAGAGAATTACACCTAATGTAACAAACACACATTTCATGCACTCAGCAAAGCCCATGAAGGCAAAACAGCACCGTCCGGATTTTTGTTCAAAGGACTTTGATATTTGAATGATATTATTAATCCAAAAAATTATTTATAAAAATCAGTGCAATGTACAATAACAATATGGATACCAAATGAGAAATAAAATTTTGTGGAATTCAAAAACAATAAAGGTTTTAGGTTTACAAGGACGACTAGGTATTGAAAATGCGCTTTTGAGAAGAAATTTTACCTTTTTAAGTCAACAAAGTTTGCAGGACGAAATTCAATGATGAGGTGGTGTGTATATTAGTCCTAAAACAATAAATTTTCCAAAAATAAATATTGAAAATGTTCAAGGATATTTAAGGACAAAATTGGTAAAGGACATTTTGCATACCCATTCGTCTGTATGCATCAAAAAATTTATTCTGTTATAAATCTAAAGAATTTTTTCTTTTATATGATACCCTTAATTTATCCTACATTTGACTGAATTTTTTAAATAATCATATTTTTAAAATTTCAAAATCCTTAAAAAAAGCCTGGCGTTAGAGATGAAAACAAAGTACGCAGTTTCACTATAATTTAACCATAGTTTCGCGAATACATAAATTATTTTTGTTGTGTGTAAAATTTTCTGTCGCACGGTGTTATAGAAAGTAGTTAAAAAAAAATTTTGCGTTTAATTTTAATTTTGAAAAATCGAATCAAATTACTTAGAAAAATTCAAAGGAACACCAAACAACGAATTATCAAAAATAGTGTTAGCCTGCTTTGTAAGAATATATTTTTTCTCATTCAACAACTTTAGTTTGCTCGAATTAAAACAGGTGTTCAATGAAGTGAAATCTGGAAAATATTTTTCAGTCAAGCGTCTTTGAGCCTTTCGCTAGTTTAATCATAAACCCTTATCAACAAGAAAAATCTGGTAGTCGCTCTTACAGCATTTAATCGCTTAAATTGCTATGCTTAATAAACCTGCAACCAACTGCTGCAATGCCCATTGACTACGTTGAAACCTCTCATTTGCTAAATTAATTTAATGAAGTGCCAGCGCATGCTGCTGTAGTCGAATAGCCTTTTTAAATTTTTCGCATTTCATTACCGGCAAACAAAGTAATTTAATCGAAAAGTAAACAGAGGAGTTGTATAATGAGAAAAGTCACTCATACGCCACGTGGATACATATACCCCACTGGTGCATTAAAAGGGAGCGAAGAAGAAACCCGCAAGTTGTTTACGGTTATGTCAGCAAATTGATTGGTTAAATAAGGTCAGTGAAGAGAAAAGGTAAATATAATTACACAGCTGGTTGTTGTGTAATTGAGAGCCGGTTAAGCCACAAAAAGGTATTTGTATGTGAAAATATTTCAGAATTAACAATTTTTTATACAATAAATGCAGTAGTAAATTTTTAAACACCTTCCGGCTCCTAAAATGTTAATGTTTGCATCACTTCTGTTGCACTCTGTTGTGCAAATAGTGTGATGTTGAACTTGCTTGTGCTCATTGTGCTATTCTTGCCATTTTGGGTTGGCGTTTGTACAATAAAGTGCATTTTACCACACAGCTGTGCACAAGAAAGCAACTCAAAAACACACACACGCACACACGCTTTCTTGCTTCTAAAGTTAAGTGATGTTGGTGTTGATGCCATAAAGCACTCAACATGTTGCATGCAACATTGTCGTCACCAAAAAGAACTGAAATTATATATTTTACATACATAAGTACATATGTATGTGTGTAGTAGTCAGGTTGTCTAGGCAAGCCAGCACAATGAAATGTTTTACCAACAAAACAACAACAAAGGCTGGAAAAAAGAGTAAGTAAGCGGAAGAGTGTGGGCAATAAAAATGCATTTTGCTGAGTTACAAAGGGCTGTAGAGTGGGAGGAAACGCGTTAAAAGCTTCATATTGTATGCACCGGCTGCTATTTCTTTTTATAAAATATTTACCTGCCTTTCTTGCATTGCGATGAGCAAAGCAATTTATCTCACAGCTAAATTAAATTGTAATTTATACGCACGTCCATGCTACGCATGCTTTTGGTTTAAAGTTAGGTAGCTGGAGATGCAATTCATCTTGAAGTGAAGTGAAGAAAAACACAGTGGAGTGAAGTGAAGTAAAATAGAAAGCGGAAGGTTATGACTTAGCAAAAGCTAGGCTTTCTAATTAAACAGTTTCATCTTTATATGTACGTTCATCCGCAACTCCAACTGTATCTCTATCTGTGACTGTAAGATTATCAGTATCTGTTAACCTACTTGACTGTAACTTTGGCTATATCTGTATTTTAATACCAATTTTTAATGTACGTACGTATATGGGTTTCTATATCAGCAACAGTAACTGTAACTGCATTTCCATCTATTATCTATAGCAGTGTTTCTGCAAATGTTTCTATCATAACTTTATCTGAAAATAGGAATTACATTTTTTTCCTCCTTAAAGTTTAAACCCCCATTTGCTATCAATTTTATCAATTTGCTGTGCTTCAAATAATCTCAAATCATGTCTAATATACACAACTGCATAGTCACAACACTCCCCTAAACAGCCTTGCAACCGACTTACTGTCAACCGGAATTAAGTTGCTTTAGTTTTTTCATATGCGTTCTTTCAATTTTATCGCCTTTTTCAGATTCTCCTATTTCATTTTTTAGCTTTCAACAAGTTAAATATTTTCGCAAGGAAGCTCAAAGTTTGCTAGGAAAGCTGAGTTTGTTTGTTTACGTATAAGTTAGTACTCATACGTGTACTTACATATATGTATACGTACATATGTGATGTTAGTGTATGCTTCTTACTTGGCTGTCATGGCTTACCCTACATATGCACATACATATGTACATATTTGCTTCTTATACGCATTGCATTTACTACTCAAGCGAACGAAAAATGTACTAAATATACATGTAGTATCTCGTAAATGTGTCGTAAGCTGTGCGTAAATGTCACTTTGTGCGCATAAATCCATGTCATATTTATTAGCTGAAATCAATAAGCGAATGTACTGTGTTGGTAAAACGTAGTAGTAGTGGTGATGCTGATGGCCTTGGTTGTTGCAGGGGAGGCGGGTGCTACACAGCGTATGAGCAACATGTGGCGTCTTTAGTTTCGTTAGTTACAAACATATTTTAGGAATGAAAAATGGTTGTTTCCATTTTTATTTTTGCTGATAACAGGAACTTAGAAGCTAAAGCTGGTCAGGAGTGTTATGAGATGTGAAAATATCTGAAAAAATTTAGATAGTCTTTACTCGTTTATGTGCAGTTTTATAGCAATAATATTTTTAAAAAACATGACGACTTCCGAATTATTTTTCAAACTGACTAAACCATTCAAAAGTGAAAACATTGCCATCTGAAGGCTTGACATGCATTTCTGGTCATTTAAAAACTGGACAAAAATTTTTAAAAATCTAAAGGCTGGATATATTTTTTTTTTTACTTTAAAACGCAATGATTTTTGGTAGTTTATATTTGAGCACATCATTTAAAATCTAGTTTTAACATTTTTTATTAAAAACTGGTTACGAATTTATAGTCTCGTAAAAAGTGGACTTGAATTTGTGGTCACTTAAAAAATGCGCGTATATTTTTTGGTATTTTAAATTTAATATTCAACAATACAATAAGGCCATAAAATAACAAGAACCAATTTAAAATTTAAGAAAAAAATCTAGGTCATTTAGAATCTGGTTATAAATTTTCGGTCATAAAAAATTAAATGAATCGTCTTCATTTAAAGGCTAGGTATAAATAAATTTTTGGTCATAAAAAAATTTACATCAATCTTTGTACGTGTAAAAGGTGGACATCAATTTTTGGAATTTCAAAAACATGGTAAAAATGTATGGTCATGCAAAAACTCGACAAAAGTTTTTGATCATCACAAAATGGATAACGATTTTTTTTTTTTTTATTTAAAAGCTTTGCATAAATTATTTGTGTTTCAAAAACTTACGTTAAAATTCACAAAAAACAAAAAAAAAACTAAGCTTTATGAATCGAAACTTTTTATGGAGGTTTCACTTTATAAACCTTTTCAAATTTTTCAGGCCAGTTTTCCTTTCAAGCGTTTTTAAGTACGTGTACTCTTATATATTTTATTTTTCTTATTCAAAACAAAGATAAACAATTATGGCAGCTACCATCAGCTATGACACAAATGAATTATGTAATTTAAATGGCAGCAAGAATAAACCACTCGCTGCATTAGCCGATGAAAACAAGCAGCAAACAGCTATGAATGAGAAAATGACACTGACTGCTAAGATAGTGAATGTACTTCAATAAGTATAAAAAAAACTAAAATGCAGTACATTTTTAAACACAATGTCCATGGAAGAATCTGTTTCGAAAAAAATAAATAAATAAAGTGAAGTAAAATAATGGTAATACAATAATGCTGTAATCCTACCAACTGGTGTGAGCTTACAAGCAGCTGTGAAAATAGATTGAGCGCAATGATCAGTACGTTAGAGCAAAAAAGCTAAATGAAATGAAATACATAAATAAATCTATTTAAATACATACAAATATACATATGTATGTTTGTACATAAAATTCTACCATTATAGCATCAGCGCATCAGCAGGATAAAAGCAAATCTTTTAACACAAAAAAGCGACTAAGAAAATAACTAAAAGCATGCTTTTGCTGTGCAGGCGCGGGAGATTACAGAAAATACGATTATTTGAATGAGAAGAGAATAAATGAAAAAGAACACGAATGAAAAATAGCTTAATAAAATAAGAAACTAGAACAAGATTATAAAAAAATGTTGTTAAATTTATGCAAATCCACGAAGTGCTTATTGGACTGGATGAGCTTAAAATTCGCATAATGTGCAACAAACTTGGAAATAAGTCTACTCAATAGGCCAGTTATCTTTGAAATAAAAGAAAATTACCTAAAAGGAGGGAAAATTTTTGTGGTATCTACCATCAGCCACGGCCTGAAACATGACAAACTTAGGCCTCGCGCCTAATGTGAATAAAATTGCTTAAGCAGATAATTCGTGAAAATTAATAATAAAGCAGTGGTAAAGCAACAAGTAACAGATCCGGGTTTACCGACTTTATTTTACCGAAAGCAGTCAACTTTCTAAAATAACGTTGACCATACTACAGGAAAGAATTATCCCACAGTCGATTGGTTTAACTCGCCAAGGGTACGCTGATAGCTTCGTCACAATACATACATATATAGGGGGAAACTTGCTAAACATCATTCTTCAAAGTTCCCCTCTTCAGGTTCTCTTGCAGACTCAGGCTACGGAGTTTTCCCTAAGGAATTAGGATCGGAATTATGCGTCCGTATTCCAAACCGCTGCAGTGTTTATCAGGCGGAAGTTTCACTTGTAAAAGGGGTGAATGTATACCTAAAAACCTATAAAAAAGGCAAAATAAAATAACGAAATAGGCTGGAAAAGGCAAAACAAAATAGCGAAAAAGGCAGGAAAAGGCACTAGGTATTGCAAAAAAAAGCAAAATGAGGCACTAAAAAAAGACGGAAAATACGAAGAACAATCAAAACATACATTTATTTTAGAAATGTTTATATTAAAAGTAAAAAGAGAAAAACTATGAACTAGTTTCATTATATGAAAAACTTGTACCTTGAATCTTTGACTATTTTATCCTTTCGAGTTTCTAACTCATAAAACTTGAATCTGTATAGTTGTAGTGACATTGAACCACAAGATGCATTTTGAAGTTTTCTGGCAGCATTTTCATTCGATTTTCGCGAAGAAAAGCATTGAATGTACTAAATGTGCGCTCGACGTAAGTTGATACAAGTGGAGCCCAACTTAAATATGGAACGTTTGAAACGTTCATATTATCAGGAATAAGGGCGTTTTCATCGCCCATTACAATTTTATCCACACCCCTTATTGTCTCCAAGCCTACGTTAGCTGAGAAAACGGCTTTGAATTTTTCCTACACTAATTTGGCAAGAGGTCCATAAAATCCCTTACCTGCTTATTACTCATGCTGTACCGAAGACTACGATAATTACGTTCTCGGCTAGCCAGCCGGACATGAAGTCAATGAATGCGGTAACGCAAAGGTCGATGATTGTACAGGAATGCCTGGCAGCTCTAAATGATATTAGCACTGTTTTTAAGGTCAGCCTCATATGGAACCCAGAATACAGAGTTATTGAAGTAAATTTCAGAGCCTACAAGTTAGTCAGAAAAGGTGCAAATCTTCCACAAACAGAAATAGAGTTGAGACATCCATGCCGGCCTGCACATTCAGGATTAGAAATAACATTACTCAAGAGGCCAGTAAGCAATGAATAGATAAGGGGCATGTATAACAACTAGCCTATTATGGCTGCAAATTGATAAGAAACAGAACGAACTGCTCAGCCTCTTAAGAGGGAAAATTTTGAAGGTCAAAACTTGTAACTGACTGAAACCTAACCTTAGATCAACGTACTTGATCTGACTAATCGAGTTTAAGTTCTTGGTGTGCCGAAGGCAAACAAAAGATGGTCTTAAGAACCCACGTGTGGAACTACTCGACAAATCTGGCCCAATGTGGGCGAGAAGACGCTCATTTTACCTCCACCCTTTTGTCTGTCTCGCCGATCTAAATGAATCAGGCATTCACGAATTCTCGCACTCTGAACCTATGCAACTGGTTCCACTTCTAGGTGAACGGACGGGTTCGAATTCGAGCTCTCAATTGGTATCACAACGGACTCACTGGGCCTCTCCTTCGTTGAATGAAAGCAGCCGCTTGAACATAATCTAATCACCCTTGGAAAATGGGACACAAACAAGAGCTCGCGGAAATCGCTAGTAAATATACTAAGTCTAGAGCTTTTCTAAGCGTTCTTAGGAAGATATAGTCTGTAAAGCTTTAAAGAAAGCATAATCTTATCGAAAAATAAGTGAAGAGCATCAATTAGTTCAACTAGAAAATTACACGCTTGTCGGACTGTGCCAAAAAAGTATGCTCGTTCTAGATTTTTTTCAAATAGTTGCTGCATGTTTACCAAGTCCTAGCAAAACTCGTCGTTTATCACTTTTTCTTGCTGAAGCGTTTAGGTCTTCTGCCCAAAGCAAATTTTGCTCTGATTGATTACTCAACTGACTAAATACAAAACGATGTAAGCTACTAACTATTTTTAACCAACCATATGCGCTTCAATGGTAATCACTTCAATGGTAATTGCTAGCTGCATAACACTCATTAACAACACTTATGTTACAGCTGTTATTTTTTGTTGTTGGTGTTGTTTTTCTTGTTCTTCTTACTGATATTGCCTCGTATTCCTCAATTCCTGCTGCTGCAACATTTCTCTTTTTTATTTGCTTGCTATGACGCTTTACAACAGGTTAATAGCCGATGTCAATAAGGCGTTTACTCAATGAGACCCAAACAACTTAATGCTGCTGAACTTAAACGAAGACGTAAGAGGTAAAAAGCATGTAAACGACAAGCAGGCCATACAGGGTGCAGCTGAGTAGTTATGATTTACCCAAAGAGGGCAAGTGAATGGCTGCAAAGGGCGGCGAGAAGTAAACGAGAGGTGGGAAACGGAAGGGAAAATCACGTGCACACTTGCATATGTACTTAATATATACAGGGTGATTCGATAAGATGAAGATTTTCTTTGATAAATAAAACAAAATTTATCGAAATTATCATATTTTTTGGTCTAGGCATTTATGTATATGTGATACACAATATCCGATGAATTCCTACTACGAATCCTCAGGATGTCGTATTGGCGTAATCCGCGCTTCGACCCTGGTGGATGGGATTAAGACCGCCTTTTTATTTCTTCGGCGACCCAATTCCATTTTTTAATCGCGACTTTATTTCCCTTTTCAAAATAAATCATGTCTGCGCAAAATTACTGCGGATGGCCTGGCCGAAGTTGGACTGACGAGGGATATTTTTTCGAAGCACAGACGAAAGCCGCCAACACCGAGAGGTGTTCTGCGCAAAAATACTGGGGATGGCGTAGCCTGAGTTTACATTTTCTCAGTCAAATTGCTAATTTTATACTATTTTTAAATAGGTCCCCAGAAGTCTGTGGAGGGGTCAGAGAAGGAAAGGGTAACTTTTCTTAAAGCTGGACTATGCTCTTTCTAATAGGTGGGGTTTTAGGTAAACCACAACCCCCTCCCGCTCTGCCCCCACCGCGAAATCAATGTACAAATAACCAAACACTTCCCAATTTATTTTTTGATTGCGGCCTAATTTCCTTTTTCGATTGCAGTCTTAATACATGCGGTCATAAATCATAGAGCCTTCAGGCTCATTAGCATTTACCATACTTTTCACGTAGCCCCTGAAAACAAGTGCGCTGGTGTAAAATTTCAAGATATTGGCGGCCATTTGACCATGTTCTTTCATGAGAACTTCGTCCGCCATCAGGCTATTGTTTCATGCGCTGTGGCACCGTCCTGTTGAGACCACATGTCATCTCATGCAGGCCATGAAAGGATGTCACGACAGCATTCACCGTTCCAGGGTTACCGACATCGTTTTGGAAGAAGTACAGTCCGATGGCGATGTTTCTTGAATGACATGTGGATTTTAATGCCGCAGTTTCAACATATCCGTTTAAGGGAAAATGTGCCTCGTGGCTCATTATTATTTTTTTTTTTACATCGCACCGATTGCCTGCTGTTCAAGCATCCAATTGGTCAACAAACGGCGTTGCACATGGTCTCTGTGCTTCATTACCTATTTCCTATGTCAATTCAACTTAACTGGCATGGACGGCGCTGTAGTAAAGGTTCAATTACGCACGGCGACGAATGGGGGTTGTCGCGGCCTGGTCCACACTTTGTTCAACAGCAGCAAAATTTTCGTCCCAACGAACTGTGCAAAAACGAGCGGTTGTTTTCACATTTTCAGCCGACAGATTTTTTTTAATTTCTACATCTTACGGCTGATTATTGAATCAGATGGATGGTTATGTTGACCGAAAAAATCACACAATTCTCAACATACACTTCTTGAAGAACTATCAATTTCATAAAACATTTGGATCACTTTTACGAATTGTTCAACTGAGTATTGCTCCGTGACCAATTGTCCTAAAAAAAATCAGCTGTAATAACCCTGTATATACCTACTGCATGGCTATAAGTGTTACGCACATGTTGGAAGGATGTAATGTATAAGAGCCATAGGACAGCTTCTTTCTTCTTCGCTTGGCGCTTCCATCACTTACATTTATTTACATTTGTGCTTCTCAAAAGGGGCTCTTTTAACTTTTGTCTTCGTTTCTTTTTTTCTGTTTTTCCTTTTTTTTGTTTTTTATTCTGAAGCTGCTTTTCTTTTGTGAGCTCATTTTCATGCCACCTGTATTTCGTATTTTTCCCGCCGTTGTTGATCAGGCCTACAATTGAGCTTATATATGTACATAGCTGCTTCTCGTAGTCTTGAAACGCCCCACTTTTTATCTGGTCCTTGTGGACAGCTGGTGCCTGCTGTCATGGCTCAACCGTCCAGCAAAGCTTGAAATTTATTGCAACTGTTCGTGAGACACTACTTTATTCTACTTCTTTTACTTTACTTTTCTTTGGTACGCATTTTTCAACCTCTTTTACATTCCTTATCTGCTTGGTGCTCTGCGGTGATTTTAACGCGCCCTGGAGGTCCTTTTTACGTTGCAGAATAATTACATATTGAGTAGCGGCAACAGCAGCAGCAATGGTAAGGCATTCCTTTACAGTCTACAATCCCGCGCTGGGAAATGAAGTACAGTAAAAAATGGAGATATTGTAAAATGAAACACTTTTTTTTGGTCTTCTTCTTCATCATTTCCTTCAATCAAACCTGTCATAAGTAGACACATATTTGTGTCGTGATGAATGTTTATTCATCAGCATGCACATTCAGGCACATGTGGCACTTAATTTAAGTACATATATGAACTGTTAAATACAGACTTTTGTAATTATACGCTTGTAGAACTAGGCCTCTCATTAGCTGTAATTAATGCTGCAGTATTGTTGTATTCTTTTCGTGCGTACATATGTGGCTCCATATGTATGTACATAGATAGGTGTCACACAGCTGTAAGCGTATCCCTTGGCTCACAATATCAGTGGATTGTCTTTTTTGCGTTGAGCAATGTTTTCTTTCGTCTTTGTTTTCTTGTCATTTGTTTATAAGCATCTGTAATTGGTTCTGCTAACTAAGTAGTAATTATTACAAGGAAATTCAAGAGCCACAAAAAAGTGACCGATTTTATGGGAAAATGTCCTATTAACGATTTTGTTGTTTCTGAGTGTCGAATGCTTTAGGATGTTTTTACTGAATGATGAACTACATCACAATACACTTAATATTTAAACATAAGAAGCATTATGAATATATGGGGGTGAAGACTTGGGTGGACAATATGTTTATGTGCGCTGTGATAGCCAAGTACAGTGATAGCCAGTTAATACAGTTTTACTTAAAACCAAACAAAGAAAAGAAAACTTTAAAAAAGGTCGCAAAAATGCATATATACATAAAAATTCGACGAATATTAACAAATTGAAATTGAAAATTTTAATCAGATTTTTCAGAATTTTTTTGACTATGCAGTTTTGTAGCCCATTAAATTTTAGCTTAATGAAATGCAAGTTTGAAGTAGCTTGGACCTACAAAGTATGTTCAACAATTTTTTTGTAAGGAGAAAATGAATAACACCTTCCACAAAAAAAAAATTACCAGAAATCAACGTTAAAATTTTGATGAAACTTTGTCGAATTTTGCTAATTTTTGATTTGCATGGTCTTTGTTAGATAACCAGCTACACTTTCATATAAAAATAATAAACATTAAATAATCGAAAGGGAATAGCCAAAGAATGCTAAAATGTTTCCTCGCTATTTATGTTTTCGCCACTGTATCTACAGCTTATATTTTTCATATGCATGATTTTTTTAGGGAATTAATATCTATTATTTTTTATAATTTCACTAAATTCAAGTTAGAATCGTTTCATTCAAAAAAAAAACTTAACAAACAATAATAAAAAATCTTAAAAAAAAATTTCTAAGAGAATGATAGACTGGAATATAGCAAGAGTACCAGTTTGACAGAACAAAACATAACCAAAGATCATAGAAAATAAGGATGCTTGCTATGTTTATGGGCCCCTTATATTCTTTGTCCTTTGTGACAAGGAAAGAGCTGCCACGTTTGTACGCAAAATTGTTTTTGGGTCGGATAACAGCGAGACGTTTATCGGATTAATAGAGAAAACACTGAAAAGCGGGACTTAATCGGTACAAATATGAAAAATCTGCACACTTGGTACTGTCCTGCCAAAATCGGTACGAATGGTCACCGTATATATTATACTTCAATCTGCAAACTCATGAAAAATCTCCAAAAGTTCCGAATAACGCAAAAATTAAGTCAAAAAGGTCCTCAAAAATCCGGAAGATGCCCGTCCGATGAATTGTTAACCTTCCTCTATTTTGGAAGTAAAAATAGAGTCAAACCGCAGTTATTTATTTGCATACAATAACCAAATATTTTCATTTTATCTCCATGCATTCACACACACACACATATGTATGTATGTATATATGAAAAAAATTCTTAGTTCCACATTAGCTTTAATTTATTTTCGCATTGATTTTGCTGCTGACTACAAAAAGCCCACATTTGCTGCCACATTTGGTCAGGCCTTGTAAGCCGCTCATTCATGCCGCACGCCACATGCCACATGCCACAAGCATGTTGCACTTGCCACTTGTTTGTGCGGCATTTATAGTGGCACAAAGAAAAAATAGTGCTATGGCGGTAATGTCGTAAATACAAACTATATGTACATGACTATTAGGGTGGTCCTTAAAATGTCTACAACTAAATTTTGTCAGTACACTCATTTATTTTGCTCCACGTACAAAATATAGACATCACGAAACTTTAAAAATTTTAACCAAATGTTAGGGTTCGCTAGCAGGATTTAAAAAAAAATAATTTATTTTTTTTAATCGCAAAAATTTGACAAAGTTTTCAGTAGAAATCTGAAAATTTTACATATTATTGCAACTTATTCATATAAATTCATATACTCGCTTAGTTTTAGTTGGTCAAAAATAAAATTTTGTCGAATTTTTGCGATATTGAAAAATAATCAAATTTTATCAAACCCTGGTAGCGATCATTCAATTTCTTTTTATTTGAGAATTGCGTAGGTATCTTTATTTTGAACATAGAACAAATTGAAGGGGCGCTCCATGATTGTGATATTTTTAAGAACCACCCTAATGTATCCATATATGTATGGAAATGATACTACAAATGACTGCATCCAATATTATTGCCAAGTCCAAGTTAGCGGCCAAATTATGCTATTTAGTAACTATGTAACAGTGTATGGTTGTAGGTATTTAAGCATGGCAAATGTAACATTCGAACTCCCTTTTTTGGCCTACAGCTGGATTGTCTTGTTTGCAAGCAGCATACGATTCGATACACTGTAAATGGGTTAAGTGCTTGAGACCGGCTCATTTAATTGCCATGGTAAAGTAGTTTGTTGTGTCGAAGCGCTAGAGCAGAGCAGTGAAAATCAGGCAGACAGACGGTCAATTGACAGCACTAAACAAACGTAAAGCCGACAGACAAAAGCAAAATACCAGATTCCTTGAATGGAAGAAAACAAGTGGACATGGTTGATATGGTGACAAGCTCAGTAGATGCGCAAGGTGATGGAAACATTTACAGGTGGAGAAAGCAGACAGTTAAAGCTAGAGTTAAGCAGGCAAACAGCCAATGCAATGCGGTTCAATTGCGAAATCAAATCGGCACAGCAACTACACGAGCAGCCAGCAAACTTGTCTCAACTTTGCTCCGCATTCGGCCACGCCAAACTGTCACCGCAGCGATTGCCACGAAATAAGCACAAGCAGCAAGCCAGGCCAAATCATTAGCCTACTCCATGCGCTCTAAGCCACACTAAGTCGGCCAGCCAATCAGCCAGCCAGTTAAGCAAGCGACTGGCCAACCTACGCGACGCGCTTAGCTCGTTTGCCGCCTACGGACGATCAAAATAGCCAGTTATTTAGTCCGTTAAATGAACATTTAGCAGCTACTGTTGGCTCTAGCGTAGAGTTCATACAAACGCTTATTTTTTTAGGCCGTCAGGCAGGCGCTTAGATGTTTGGCTCAAATGAGCAGACCGACAATCGGGCAGACAATACAAAAACGTCTGTATATTTTCTTTCCAGCCCGTCAGCCCGTCATCCCATTCGCAATCCTTTTCTCCTTTTGGCCCCCTTCTTGCCTCGCCCCCTTTCTTGTTTCTATAAAGTCAGTTAATGGCTCCAGTCTCTTCTCTTGAACCAATTCAACTATTCAACAGTTCAATTAAATTTACATACATCTATCTGCTTATCTATACTCGTAGCCACAGTAGAGCCAACCAGCCGGTTACACCACTCCTTTCAGCCGATGGCGACCGTCAAATGCTCGGTCAACAATTGGCCATTTGAGTTAGTTGATATGCAGCAAAACTTTTAGCTGATTTCGCCTAATGTTAACTGTTTTTTTGTTCGTTGCGTTGGCCGAATCGCCGTTGGCTGTTGGCTGCCAGCTTGGTCGATTTGTTTGCCACAATTTCTAAAAGCCAGTTTCGCGCACTTGTTGCCGGTTTTTCATGGGCGTTTGCTGTGGCTAACATAGATTGAATTGCAGCATTAACTGTAGTGTTTATTGCTGATGGGTTGGTTTTGTTTATTTTCAGTTTATTTTATTACTCTAAACAGTTATATTTTGTGGTAATTGATGTTTGAGTGCAATTGGAAATTGTGTGTTTGGAAATTCGTAATTTTATATGCAAATATGTGGTCCTAGCAGTTGAAATGTAGATAATTTTTTCATGTTAATTTTTTTACGATTTATAATCACATAGATACTGTATCTAATTAAATGTTTTAAAAATAAAAATATATCTACAAATTTTGAAAAAAAAAATTATTTCTTGTCAAAGAAACTAAAAGAATCTCATTTTGGACTCACGACTCAAAAATTTTGACTTTGCCACTATTTTTACGGTAAAAGTAAAGGTCCAAATTTGCCACACATTTTTTTGTAGTGTGCTTACTCGGGTGTTTTTGAAATTTTTAAGACTTTCTCGGGATTTTTACGGGTCCGTTCAGGATTTTTTCCGTCTAGGGTCCTTGCATTTTACTTTTTGGAATATTTTCGAGTTTTTTTCGATTTTTTTTTTTTGCTACCCAATGGCTTTCGGGTTTATGTAGGTTTCGGTTTTCAGGACTATTCAGGACTTTTTCATGAGAATCTTTGTATTTCAGTTTTCACGATCTTTAGTGATCTTTTTCGGGATTTTTCAGGCCTTCTTTGGTTCTTTCCGGCAATTTTCGTGTTTTAATTTTCGTAATCATTGGGCATTATTTCGGGATTTTCACAGTTTTTTTTCTTTGGTCGTTTTGAGTGTCTTCGTTCTTTCGTTTTGGATATTTTCTGGAATTTTACCATTTTTCGGGTCATTCCGGGATTCTTTGTGATTTAGTTTTTGCGATCTTAAGAGATCTTTTAGCGACTTTCCGAGATGCTTGTTATTTATTTTTGGCGATCTTGAAGGATTTGTTTAGGGATTTCAGAAGATTTTTTGAACTCTTTTAGGAACTATTCATATTTTAATTTTCACAATATTTAAAATTTTTTTTTTAATTTTTCGGGGTTTTTATGCATTTTTTTTTTAGTTTCGCGCCATTTATTTTTTAGGGATTTTTCGAAATTTACCGGGGGTTTATCGGGATTTTTTAGTATATTCCGGGGATCTTGTGATCTATTTTTCCGGATGGTTTGGGAATTCTAAGAATTGGATGAGTTTTTTCGGGTCGTTTCGGTATTATTCGTGTTTAATTACTGCGTTGTTTCGGGATTTATACTGATGAGATATCTTTTCAGGATTTCTTCAAATTAATCTTTCATGATGTTTCTGAACTTTACAGAAATTTTTCATTTTTTTTAATATTTTTTTTTCGTGTCGTTTCGAAATTTTTTAGTTTTTTATTTTGGGTGTCTTTCGGGACAAAAGGCGGTGCGTCGTCGTTGTGTGGTATGTATCACGAGGCGATAACCATGCTGATACCACCGGCCGCTTCCAGTCTCGTTGCTGTTAAATCCAATGAGCTGTAGGAAGGGATACGAAAAGTATGGAATTGAGATTTAACCACAACACAAGATCTAGACTTTCCGTCCGATTTCTTGTAGAAAACCTCGTATCCACTCAGATGTAGCCCCTTAACCTCGTTGTTCCATACCCAGGACTCCTGAATGAGTGCGATGTCGGCATCTTCCTCCACCAGGAAGACGGAAATTTTGTCCGTCGCCAGCCTCGAGTGCTGGAGGTTAATCTGGGCAACCTTCAGAACAATTTTTTAATTCCAATCAGCAGTTGGAGTGGCGAGCGGAATGCCTTCCAGCAGCCTATTTGCGTCGTCGACCACGTCAGACTCTTCTTCGTCAGCATTGTTCGGCCGGAAAGCGAAGGCAACAGTCGGCCTTTTCCAAAGGCTCGATGCTATCCTAACCAATGACGGCAAAAAGGGCATGTTGGTTGTTTGTGGCTCCTCACACCACCTTGACCACCCTGTAACCGCGCGATTGAATTCTATCTGCTACCTGTTTTTCAAATATTGACATCGGGAAAATTTTAATTTCGCATTATTTTGGTTTTGCCGCAAAAACTTTTTATTTGTGCAAGTAAATGTCGCAGTGCCGACTACATTACTGCCACAGCTAAACTTTTGCATATCTTTTATGGTGTCAAGCAATAAAGCCAATTTCAAAATAATACATTTTCACTCTCAACAGCTTAGCGTCTGATATGAAAGCGTAAGCCTCACAAGAGCTTAAGTGCGCACCTACTGTGGGTGCTGGGATTGTGGCTGAAATTTGCGTATACCGATTCAGTTACAAGTAAAATGGCTGCCGAACTATTAGACGTTCAGACCGACGAACTGAGGTCTCACTCAATTTAATTTAAAGTGGGGAAATCTACAGACACTCAAGTTTTCACGCAGCTACCACTAGATTCCAAGATAGCACACGATATTTAGCTCTTTCAGAAGATTGTAATAATTTATAATACATTCGCCTATACATATAGCTACATATACTACAGCTATGTATTTCCTCTACAGTATTTTCCACAGGAGTTCCTTTGCCTTTGTCAGCATGTGTCTCTACACCGAAAGCTATTTAACTGCTTATGCTATGAAATATAGCTAGGTAGATTTTATAGCTAAAATTGTTGGCATTTGTGTTATTGTTGTTATCCCTTTTGTGTTATTATCGTTGTTGCCTGTGTTGTTCTTGTTGCACTGAGTGCTTGTGGCATGTGTAAATGTCATCTTCATCTCATGAAATGGGCATAAATAAATTTATGAGGGTAATCTGCATAGCTGCACTGCTTTGAAATACTCGTTTGTATGGCTTGGCAAGGCAAAGAGATGCAATCTAATACACATATTTATATGCATATGTAAGCATGTTAAGGCTGGTCGAAATTTTTCTTCCTGCCACGAATGTGTACTATGCACTTCATGTTGGCAATTTCGGTTTTGTGCAAGCGATTCACATTTAGAGACCTTCAGGTCAGATGACAACAAATGAAGCTAATAGAAATGGTTTGGCAATAGCAGCCAATATATTTAGTATCCCATAATAAATTCCTCAAGCGTAATACAAATGCATATATTGGAAAACTTTACAAGCAGTCACACAAATGAGCATACATACGTTCAAATAAGGTTAGGTTAGTTAAATGATATTCACCTCAGGCTGTGTTAAACGACGTTTGTCAAAGTATTTCATGTTAGCCAAAATTTCTTTAAAGTTTAAAGTTTCTTTCCTAAAGAATTTTATAAGTGGTCTTATCTGTGTTAAGAAAATTTTGAAAATCAATAAAATTCAGTAAATAAACAAAAACAAGCGGAAAAGGCAATTTTTAGTAGACCTTCAGAAAAATTCCAAAAATCAAAAGCAAAATTAATAGAAAAACTTTTTTCAGGTCTAGGTAAAGGACCAGAAATTTGAAAGAAGCGCCAAAGATACTCCTAAAAATTCATTGAAAATTACGAAATATTCCCGAAAACTCCAAAAAACTCAAGGAAGAAATACTAAACTGCTTAAATTTTTAGGAAATGCTGAAAAAAGACCAGAAAGTTTTGAAAAGTAGCAATTAAAGAAGATACGTTCAGCGCAAAAAAATCTCCCGTGAAAACTCCTAATTAGCACGAAAAAATCAGAAAAGTCCCTAAAATTCCTGGATGGTCCGACAAATTCCGTAAGCGCCAAAACCTCTTTCTAAATTATGAAAAGTACCGAAAAAATTCGAAAAATTCTTGTAAAATACTGACATGTATGGAAAAGCTTAAAAAATCAGCGGAAAAAAATGTTGTTAAATCTTCTATTTAACCAAAACAAAACTTTTTAATACTTCGAAAATTCCAGGAAAGTTCTAAAAACTCCTTAAAATGCCGAATAGTTCCCTAACACTTCTGAAAAATCGTGAACATTGGCAACACGCTACGAATTGTGTTGAAAAAAATTCCAAAAATTACCCAAAGAAAATCTACAAAAAAATCGCTTGAAAACTTCTAAGTAACTTAGAAAATTCGGAAAACCCTGTAAATTTCAAAAACAATCTTCTTACATCACTCCAAAGTCATAAAACACAAAAAATAAATAAAATGTGCTCAGAAGTACCAAAAAATATCACAAAAAAAAACTGCGAAAAATTCCTTGAAAACTCCTAATTAATCCGAAAAAATTGGGAACATTTTAAAAATTCATGAAAAATCAAAAAATATTTCTAAAACGACAGGCAAAAGTGTCTCAAAATTCTAAATTCGCGAAAAATCCGAAAATTCATTAAAAAATGTTGGGAAATATTCACAAAAAGTAATTAAGCTTAGAAAAATTCAGAGTTCTGACAATTCCCGAAAAGTGCTTAAGAAAACGCCCAAATCTTCGAAAACTTCCGTAAAATTCCCGAAAAGTCGCAAAAAAAAATAAAAACAAAGGCCTGTAAAGTACCGAGAAACTCTACAAAAAAATCCCATGAAAACTCCAATTGACCCCCAAAAATTCGGGAAGTTCCGAAAACTCCGGAAAATTGCAAATTTTCATTCAAATACCAAATATAACAAAAATATCCTGCGAAAGCTCCTAAGAACCCGAACGAAGTGAAGAGATCCGACAATTCCCGAAAAGTCCATAAAAAATCCCTCAAACTCCGAAAACTTCCTTGAAATTCCCGAAAAGTCGCGAAAAAATAAACAAAAAATACTCAAAAAGTTCTGTAAAATACCGAAGATTCTACAAAAATCCCGTGAAAATTCCAATTGACCAGAAAATTCGGGAAGTACCGCAAATTCCGAAAAAGTCCAAAAAAAACGAATATTTCGACAGAAATTCCGAGATTTTAAAGTCTTAAAATTGCCGAAAGATTTCCGAAGGTTTCCAAAAAATCTGTAGATTTTCTGTGAAAATTTCTAATCAACAAACAAGTTCTAAAATTCCGAAAGTTTCTGAAATGTTTAAAAAATTCCCGAAAACACCCATAAAACCCGAAAAATTCTGGAAAATACCAAGAAATATCCGAACAATTTAAAAAAGTCTGTAAAAACTGCCTTGAAGCCCCCTAATTCCTAATCCTAAACCCACCGAAAGTCTCAAATATTTATGATAAATCCTCAAACTTCCCGAAAAATCCTAAAAGGGCGCCAATAATCCGGGAAAAAAGTCCGAAAAGTCCCGAAGAATATCGCTAGTATTCTAAAACCATGAAAAACCGTAATAGATCTTAGTTAAGCTGGAAAAAAAAACATCAGAAAGCACCGAAACTTCCAGTGATTACGAACAAAATACCTAAAAATTCGCGGCGAAATCACGAAAAATTATAGAAAAATACCAATAGGTATCCGAGTAATTAAAAAACCTTCTTCGAAAACTCCCAATTGACCCGAAGAATCTGGTAAAGTTTCAAAAATTTATGAAAATCGTTAAAATTCTAAAAAACCCTGAAAAATCGATTTCGAACATCAAATCAATGCATCAAATGAAAAAACAGCTTTCGAATGCCACATAAATGATCACGATTACTGTAAAACTTATACGCTTTTATATAAAGACATAGCAGCACCATAAGTTCAGATACAAATTACTTTTTTGACACAATTTTGCATTTACAAACCACACGAATTAAAATCAATAAACTATTCTATCACTACATATTTGTAATTGAGCAACAACAACAAAAACTAGAAAATAGAATCAAACCGAACCAGGAAATGAGAAACCTAAAGGGCTTATGACAAAATACTCGCAGCACTGAAATATGCACATAAATAAATTTCTACATCTTTGAAATAAGCGTGCATGCGACTATGTTTACACATTTGTAATAAATTTATTTAGAGCTTCTAAGATCCCAAAAACCACCTGTTGGGTTTTATACAATTTTGAATCCTGCGGCTACAATAATTTTAGTTTATACACATTCGTATACGTATAAGCTCATACCCTGCGGGGAAACCGCGGACTAGTGAATCAAATTTCTAGTTCCGTACTAGATCTTTATCGCCAAAAACGAACCAGTTCGATAGTAACTAGATCACCACCAGTTCAAAATCAGCGAAATGCGGTACATTTAAAAAACTATTTTATTTCAATTTTTCAGTAGAAATCTATATCTAAGGGGAAATATTTAGAGCTGGTTCGAAACTATAGAAAAAGGGGGGCAGAACGAACTAGATCTTATCTGTCGAATTTAGAACTAGTTCGGAACTATCGAAAAAGAGATGCAGCGGTGGGCAATTGACACTTCCTAGGACATCGCCAAGTTAAAGTCGCTAGTTGTTTGCATGCAAAAGAGAATTATCGTGAACCAGTACTGGGTCTAAATCTACTAGAAGCGCACCAGTTCAGAACTAGAGATTTTCTCCACAGGATAAATACACACATATGTATAAACACACATACATAGAACTTCAAGTACTTACAAAGCTATTTATTTCCTTCTACAAATTCAATCAAATTTATTTAGTTACCTTCTCAGATTTGTCACAGATGAGCTCAATTCCAAATTGTGCTGTAACTCATATCGCACCCTAAAAGACAAACATTCACAACTCGAAAATCCTCACTGTTCAGGAGAGCCAAAAAAAAACTGTTGATGCTACACAATCGACGCAAGCAAAACAACAATAGTTTTAATGGTATTTTTGCAGTTAAAGAAGATAGTTATGAAGAAGAAATTTTGGTGGTGAGAACTGTTTTATGGGAAAAAATCACTTTTGAAAAATTTCGAGTTGTGACTCTTTTTGATTTAAGGTGCGAGATGTATGAGTATGCAAAACTTGCCACAACCCTGCAAAAAATGCGACTAATCCGGGATGACTCCGGGAGCAATCGCAAAGGAACATGCGACTAATACCACATTTGATCTCTTTATATGGAATGAACTGTTCGCTTTTGTTCGAGCATGTCCTATGAAGAGACTAATTGTTCACCTTTATACCCGAACGGGTATAAAAAGCGACTATTCACTTTTAAAAAATAAAAATAAAAATTTGTGCCAGCTGAGATTCGAACCGGGGTGCTCAGTTTTGTTAGGCGAATACTCTCTCTGTGTGCCAACGCCGCACATGAAATTTCATTTACTCAGTGCGTACATATAATTAAATCGTTAATAGTACCCGTTAGAGATGAGTCGGGGACTAATTGATCTCCAATTATACCCATAAGGGATGAGTCGAGACTAATTAACCTCCATTAGTACCCGAATGAGACTAGTTGGGACTAATTAATACCCAATTATACCCGATTGAGAGTAATCCCGGAATACTCTCTTTAGAGATTAGTCGCACAATTTTTTGCAGGGAATATTTATTTAACATGTACTATGTGTGTGTGGATATGTGTTATATGTATGTAAATTCAATATATTGAATTATATGGATAGGTTTCTATGAGCAAATATGGGTAAATTATTTTTGGAACTTAAATAAAATTAATAAATGTGAAAATATATATGTATGTGTGATAAAGTAAATGGCTACGAACTAAAGAAGTCACAGCTGCAAAGGCCAATTGAAACAATTATTTTAAATTTTTAATGGCAAATTTGGTAGTAGAAATTTACAAGCCAAAGTATTTCGATTTTATAATTTAAGTCCCAACTGAAAGTACTAGGCTATTTGAGGAGTTAAGTAGATTTGATGGTGCCATATTCGAAATTATTAATCGTGAATATAGTCGTTCTCCAAGGTGTATCATTTCGCCATTCATGACTTGCAGTGTCCCGACAGGTAGCCAGTAAGAGTTCTATTGTTTGCTCATTGGCAGACTTTTCTGGATTCTTGGGCCAACTACGCCTGCCTTAGTACTCGCATCCTCCACCGTTCGATCCGTTTTTAAAATACTTGGGACTCTTCGTAAATCATAGATATTACCGCTCCAAGGCTATCCCTTTCAGTAGTTTTGACCTTGTAGTACTTGTTGGAGGATAATTTCGGTACTGCTAAGTCTGCAAGCGTGATAGCGGGATTATCCGGTAATGGGTTGAGAACCTCCAAATGACCCCGAATGTCTTCGCTTTTTATGTTGATTATATTGGGCAGCTGTAGGATGCTCCAGCAAGCCTTTTTTTTAATTTTTATACGATTAACAAAAAAGTGTGTAGGAAGCAAAATCTCTGAGAAATATGAAGTAAGATTATGTTCCTGGAAACGTTTTTTTTTTCTAGTGGTGAGATTTTCTGCTAACAGTAGTTTGGGTGGACGGGATTATATTTCAGGATAAGAAATCCATTTATGTATTATTTTATCCATTCAATTGAAGACTAAGTCGGGAGCTGGAGTGAACATTAATGGCTCTGGGAAGTGACTCACAATCGATCAAAAATTTATTTAACTATTTCTAGAGTACAAATAAAATAAGCTTTATAAAAAGCTTTTGTTGCTAATATTTCTTTCTTCCTTTCTGTTGTTTCAAATTTACGTTCGTAATTTGATGAAAATATTTGCATTTATATTGTGACATTTATCTACATACGTAATGCTGATGTCTTAAAATAAAAAAAAATCAAAATACTTGCATGAACTTAGATTTTCACACAAGAGCAGGGTGTCTCAAAGAGCTCTAGCCATTCAAATTGTTTATAAGGGAACAATGTAAATATTTTGTTATTAATTTTAACTTTTGGTAAAAAACTTAAATACAACAAATAAGATTGTATTGATGATTTCTTTTGGAACGAATTTCCGTCATCCCCTGTCAAGTTTAGTTTGCAGACAGATTATATTGCTCTTGACATTAGTAGAGAAAAGTCTCGAAAAGCACTTTAGATTTGAAATGTTTGCTGTCAAAATGTGTATGTATGTCGACTTTTGACTAACGACTTCCGAGTTAGTTATAGTTAGACTACCAACAAATTACTCATGACTAATGACTTACGGTTAACGACTAATTAGTAATGACTTATGAGTAGTTACTAACGACTCGCGATTAATGGCTTATGTTCAATGAAAAAAACATAGTGACTAGTGACTAACGACTAAAGAGCAAAAAGTAACGACTAACGAATATTTACTTATTAATCACGACTAGCGATTTATAACTAACGAGTAGAAACTAATAACTAAGGACAAAGAACTAATCACCTACGACTTAGGAATTAGTTATTGATCGACTAACAACAACTTACTTACGACTAATGCCTTACAGCTAATGACTAACGAGTAACGACTTATAACCAGTGACTAACGACTAGCGACTAATAACTCACGACTAAAGACTAATGGCTCATGATTAATGGTAAAAAACATAAAGATTAATGACATACAACTCATCGTTATCGAACAATGAGTTATGATTCCCGACTAACGGCTTATAATTAAAGGGTTAACTTCTGCAGCTCTTATTGTCTGCTCCAATATCAGATTAAAGAAATCCCATGAAAGGGAGTCGCCCTGTCTGAAACTCCGTTTGATAGAAAATGGCTCGGAAAGGTCTTTCCCAATTCTGACGGAGCTGGAGGTATTGCTCAACGTCATTTTACACAGCCGTATCAGTTTCGAGGGGATACCAAATTCAGACATCGCAGCATATAGGCAACTTTTAGTGCTATCGAAAGCGGCTTTGAAATCGACAAATCGAGTGTCAATCCTCGCGGGTCGTTTCCAAGATGTGGCGTATTGTGAATAACTGGTCTACGGCGGATTTTCCAGGTCTAGGGCCAAACTTATAAGGCCCCATCAGTTCGTTGATGGTGGGCTTCAGTCTTTCACATAAAACGCTCGACAAGACCTTGTAACCTATGCAGAGCACACTTAAATTCCAGTCGTTGGGCATGTGTTCATCTGACCGCACACCCTGTATAAAAGCTTTTTCACATGCAAAGCAATCATACTTAATTTTATTTACGCACATTTATCAATGCCAAGCAGAAAGGTAGAATAAAAGGGAAGGAGAACACAAGGACAGTGAATACATATGCATGTAAACTCGTAAGTCTTGAAAATAGTGATAAGGCTATAGGAAGAGAGAGGAAACCAAAATGTCAACGATGAAGATGAATGCTGTTGAAAGATATGACAAGAAACACGAGAAAGTGAAAATAAAAAGAATGTGGGAAATACATATTTTTTTACAAGTTCGTGACGAAAATGTTAAGGGAGCATTAAAAACAGGGAGTTGTATGAATGCGTATCAATTTAACTATGACATGGATGACAACACCAAGGAGGCATTAAAAAACGTTTATCAAAAGAAAAGCTATTTTTTAAAAGCTACATAAATAAGTGCATGGAAGTAAATCATTGACTTAAATTTACAGACATGTAGCAGCAAGGAAACGAGTACTAAGCTACATAGCACTTGATTTTACTTTTGTAGCTTTAAAAATTCCTTTCTTTTAAATGTTGCGATGTTTTTACCATTTTCTTCTTTCAGTACCGGATATTTAGACAAAAATGTGGTTCTAGAAGGGTTTCAAGCTACAATCCCCGCAAAATTAAATCTTTATACAAAAAAAGCGATTTCTGTTTAAAGCGAAAAAAATTCAAAAGACTTTGTAATCAAAAAATTTTTTTTAATAGAGTTGCCATCTATTAAAAAAAAATTTGTTAGCCAACAAATCGGTAAGCTAAGAAAATTGTTACAATATGAGTATCAAGCAAAAGATATTTAAGAAAAACTTGATCTGGCGGTATTTTTAAGCAGTGTTGCCATCTCTTTTAGCTGTAAAATTATTTTGGTAGGCATACAAGTTTAGTTAAATATATAAAAATTGGTCAAACGAAATGAATGAGGCCAAACTTTTAGCTAGACACTTTTTAAATAGCGTTGCCACCTTTCGAAAATATAAATAAAGAAATTTATTACTAAAATTATGAGGATGTCAATACTTTTAAGCTGAGTTTAGTTGGAAAAATGTCTTCGTCGCTATAACAGCTTATCTCAACACACTTTTTAATATCATGCCATGCAAAAGAAGGGTGAAAACATTTTTTATAAATTTTTTTGTTTTTTTTTCATTTTCATTCCACAGAACCACTTTTTCAGAGATAAATCAAAATTCGTTTATCATAATATTTCAAACTAAAACAAGGGCAATATTTCAGTTAATGGCGGCGAATATTTTATTTAGAGTAGAGCGAGGTGAATTGAGAAAAAAATGCCAAACCACATTCGTGTTTTTTTTTTGTTTTGTTTTGGCAATAAATTTCGAAAGGCGGATAAGGTTAATAATTTATTAATGCGTATTTTTGCTGCACTCTTACATAAATATGTAGCTAGCGCCACATGTGCCGTGGCTTTACCCATACGCGCACGCCTACGCATACTCATGTACATATGCATGCGTGTAAGTATATCGCACATTGCAATGATTGCAACAAATTATTTATGAAGTGCTGATCAGCACTTGTCCATACGCAAGTAAGTGGCTCGATATGCACTTCACTCCCACATTTACCAACAATATACGATTGATTATCACACACACACACACACGCACACACACACTCCCTATCTCCCATCCACCCACTCGCAATCGTTCGTACTCGCTAATTTAATATTTGCAAGCGCGTATTGCGCGTAATTAACAATTTAACATTTCATCAATTCAGCAAAAGTGGTTGGTTGAGCAACAGCTGTTGCTGTTGTGCTGGCGTTGAGGTTTGTGTATAGCGCATTTGTTGTTGTTATTGCTACCCTTGCCCACAGTGCCCAGAGCGTTGCTGGAGCATTGCCGAACGCTCAGTGTTGTAATGAAAAATGCATGCCTTGGGTGGTTGGCTGGGAAAGTAGCATTAAAAAAAAATAAAATAAATTAAAAATACGTAAACATTTGTTTAAAAATTGCTTTTAAAATGCAAGCGTTGCTTGCATTGCGCCGAGAGTGTATGCGCAATATAAAAAATTAACACATTTTATCCAGTTCAACCACTACCGAGTGCGCTTGGCAGTTAGGGTTTACCAACTTTCAACTGGTATTTATTTATATTATTTATATATTTAGTTCAAGCGCATCTGAGTGCAATTTTTTATTTACATATGTTGATATACTCGTATATATGTTTGTAACTTCGATAAAAATTTTAACGTACAAAAAAGTGCTACTTTGGAGTGAGTAGGCAATTGGGAAGTAAACTCCTCTCTTTTCGTACACAAATCACAATCAGGCAGGCTTCCTTTACGTTGGAAGGACCAAGTGGAGAAGGGCTTGGCTTCACTTGGCATTTCAATTTGGCGTCAGTTGGTACAGAAGAGAAACGACTCGCGTGCTGTTTTGGACTCGGCTTAGGCGGTTACTGCGTCGATAAACAAGTAGAAGAGAGTGAGTGAGTGATGAATGAATGATTGAGTGAGTCATTAAGTGAAGGGAGTGATGAATGAATAAGTGAGTGAGTAAATGAGTGAAGTGAGTGAGGGAATGAGTGAGTGGGTGCGCGGGTGAGTGAGTGATAAATGGATGAGTGACTGCCTGAATAAGTGCTTGAGTGAGAGAACTGAATGAGGAAATAACTGTAGTGATTGAGGTAGTTCGTGAATGGGTGAGTAAATAAGTGAGTGAGTTTGTAACTTCTTTACGCTGAAATTGTTGGATGCATTTGGCTACAATTTGGCACAAATATAGTTTGTGATTTAGATGAAAAGAGAGAATATTTTAAAAAAGGTTGCCACCTTTTAATACAAAAAAAAAAAAACTTATTTAATCAATCACTTAAATGAAACATTGCAATATGGGTGTGGAAAAAAGGAGTGTAAAGGACTTTATTTAGAAAATATTCCAGAGATTATTGCCCCCCATTTAAAAATTCGAAACCAAATTAAATACGTATTATTATTGAAATATGACAACATAGATGTCAAACGAAAGAAGTTCTCACTTGGAAAATATTTTTAAAGAGCATTGCCACCTGTTTAAAAGTTCAAGGTCAATTTCGTTTGTAAAATATATGAAACTAGTAAGCCCGCATGACGCTATATCGCCCTAAAGTTTAATGCAAAACCCTATAAACTATTCCAAATGTTAGTCAGAGTCATAAGCGACCCGAGTGCCATATTTGATCTAAATCCAAGCATCCGTTTCCTAGTGAAGAGAGGTCTCGCACAGTGTTGGTTTTTAATATCATCAAGTTCTGACTTCAAAAATTAAAATCTTTTCGCTCATCTACAGGCCGAGGTCTTTAATTCGACCTTTCATACAAGTAGAAATCATTTTAAAAAGTATTTTCAACCTAAAAACTTATTAAATCTCTTTCGTCTTACACCCAAATTTTTATATATATTTCAATTACCTAATTGCCTTAATATAAGTTGAGTTGGATTTTGTAAACAGGTGGCAACCCCCAAAATATATTTCTGAAATAAAGCTCTTCAAACCCATTTCCATTTAGTTATCCATCGAACTTATTAAATAATTTGAATGCAAATTTTTAAATACGTGTCAACTCTCTTCAAACATTCTAAATGTTCATACTAAAGATTTCCCAGCACTCTTTCGCTTGACACCCGTATTTTCATATTTCAAACAGTTTGCGTAAGTTAATCAAATTCGCCTTTTTAAACTGGTGGCAACCCTCTTCAAAAATTTTTATTAACTGAATTAAGTTGAATTCGATTTTTTTTATTTCGATTGATACCCATTTTGTAATAATTGGTTAAACTTATTAAATAATTTTAATTTAATTTTTCTAAATGTGGCAACTCTTTACAGTCCGTTAATTTGACACCTTACTTTTGAAAATCGAAAATCGCCAGATCGCCAATTCAATTCAGTTAGTTAGTATGCATCCTTGTTACCTAACTCGATTTGCTCAGGGTGGGGATTTTCAACCAGTTACGATTGGCTTTCGATGGAATTTCCAGTACAAATAAGGCAATGACTTTCTCCTTGTAGTTAGCAACTGTATAAATAGTTTAAGCACACACTACGCTTGCTAAAAAAAAAAATTAAGCAAAGAAAACTCACTGCCTTTGTTCGCTAACAAAATAACTTAAAACAGGACGTTGACATTGTGCTGTCGGCATAACGCGGATACTCATACGCAAATGGGTCGGCAAACAATACATACATACACTTATTCATTCAGGCATATGTACATTCATTCATGCATACATTCATATATGTATGTATACGACGTAGAAGAACTCCCAAAATTAGGGCGCAAAAGCCTACATACACACATACATACATATGTATGTATATTAGGGTGCCTGTCCAAAAAAGGTTGCGATTTTTCCACCGTAATTTTAAAACCTAAATATTATATTTTAAAACTTCCCCTATTTCCAAAAAAAAAAATATTATTTTAGTGAGCTACACCGATTTGAAAATATTTCCAAAAATCTCATTGGGATTTCGTTTATAAAAATGTTTGAGCATTTTTATGTATACCTTTGAAGCTTAAACTATTCTATCATCTGATGTGGTGTTTCGGAAAAAAATATTTTTAAAAATAAATTTTACTTATAAAAGATTCTATTTTTGAAGGTATTTTCAAATTGGTACAGCTTTCGTAAGTGTTTACATTTTTCGCAAATATTTTAGCGGAAGTCTTAAGTTATAATAAATTTTACAACTCAGATAGAAAAACAGTAAAGATTTTTTTCTTATGAAGAGTGATACACCCTAATGTATATTCATATAGTCCAACCGGATGCATTTGCGAAAAGTTGTAACGCACAGGTAAATGCAGTTTACTCCATCAAAAATGTATTTAGAAATTTACAAACATACACATATATATTTGTGAATCTGTCTGTATGTATGAATATAAGTACAAGTTTGACGGTAGTCACTGGAAGTTGTATATTTTTTCCTTTTTCCGTTCTGCCATTCGTAACCTACTTTTAGGCGTGCGCTAATTATAAAATTATACGTTATCATGTAAGTGTGTGTGTGTGTGTGGGACTTTTCGGCGCGCTTGTATTCCGACAAAAATTTAATTACAGACATTTATGTAGTATGTATGTAATATGACAGTGTTATCGCGTGGACAGACGTACATACATATAATTTTGAGTTTCCACAGATGTAATATGTGTGCCTAATTTTCTTTTTAATGTTGCCTTTTCAAATCTTTTTTCCACTTTTCCTTTGATGCAACAAATTTATTTTCGAGTGCGTGAAAATATAAATACTTTAACACTTTAGAAACATTAGTGCATTAGAGTTGCCAGCATGTGAGAGTGATTCTTTCAAATTACCAAGCATGATTTTAATATCTTGTCGGCGGCAGCGCTCATATGTACGCTCCAAGCGTTCACAGGAGAGATCCTTGGACGCCTCGTCCTGCTCTTCCGTCGGGACATGGACGCCAATGCGCGAGATGTTGAAGAATCTCGCTTTAATGCGGATTAGGGGTAGGCGTTTGTCCACCAGGTGGACAGAATTACTAGCGGAGAACAAAAAGTTACACTAAGGTTGACACAAGGCTGAAACCAAAATTGTGCCCAAGTTTTGCCAAAAATAGTTACTTTGGTAACTAATATGTACCAAGTCATTGCGCGAATAAAGGAAAGTAGTTCGCTGACGAACTGGCCAAGGAAGGTTGATTGTCTGTAGCCTTTTCGACCTCTGCGAGACTTTCAATTACTGTGTGAGTGTATATAGGAGTTAAAGCACAACTGAGGAGATGCTTTTAGGACTGAGATCCCTCGTATGCGTGTGTGAGATCATGTCGCCCTGCTGATAGAAACAACGGCGACTAGAAAATGAATACTAAAATTAACAAGATCCATTCAATTCATCGAGGTTTCGAGCGCCGCAGCCTGTTGAAGGAGTATCATCCCATCCATCCATAAAAAATAGGTATAACTATGTCAAGAAACAGAAACCAAAATTTTAGCGAAAATCACGGGTAAAAAAACAACTAAATTCCCTGCCGTTACTGTGTAAATTCCTGTTTCTATCACTTCACTACCGAAATGCGACAAATTAAGACAAGCCAACGTACATTTCTTAATATTTCTTAACTCTACTTGCATTCTTGGCGTGCTTCCACATTTCCTCGAATTTTTTACTCTGCTTTTTTCTGTATTTCAACTGATCTACTTTAGAAGAGAAAATACTTTTTTCCCAACTTTTTTTTCGTGTTTTGCTGCTTGTTTATGTCATTTACGCCAGCTAAACGCTATAAAATTAGAGCAGAATATTCTACTTTCCTCTATTGCAAAGCAAGCAGTAATATAAACAACAAACTAAAGGAAGCAAAGAACGAGTACAAGCAAAATTATTGTAAAAATTAAACAAAAAAAAATCTATAAAAAAAAGATGAAGAAAAAGGATGCCTAGAAAAACCACGGCTGTCTGCAGCTAGAAAAACAATTCTGTACATTCAAAGCGTACAGAGACTAAAACAAAGCTTATAATAGTGGCGTACAGACATACTAATGTTTAGCGCTCATGTAGAAATTTTTTGCTACTTTTGCCTTAATCACATTGCGTTCCACTTGTTGAAAGTCGCCGACCACATGCAGGCTCAGTCGTACTAGCCTCGCGCAAACTGCGCCCTCCTTAGGGAAAATACCCCATTTTAGAAAGACAAGCATGCTTTCGTATGCAGTTATGTATACAACTGCATATGTGTCTGAGCGCATTTACCTCATTGTCCTTCACTGCATTTTTAGTTTACTTATTATTTTAGTTTACTTATTATAACTGTGCTTTTTGCTTTCTTTTTTTCTTTTTTGTTGTAACTGTCTTTTGTTTTTCTCCATTGCAAAGTATGCCATTGTCATTTCAGCCGACTTGATTGTGAGCTTCCGTTCTAGTTTTTCTGCTTTGCGTTTTTTTCATGACGTTAGTACAACTTAATGAGGTAATTTTTAAGGATATTCAATTTTTTATGAAGATAAAGGCGTAGAGCTAGAAAACATGCTTAGTAGAAGGCCTACAACACTTGAGAAAGGGAAGGTTAGGTTAAGAAGGTGCGTACTACTGATTCCTACTTCCACTCGGGGGTAGACTTGCCCACTGAGAGTGCCCTTTATCAGTGCCAGGAGAAGGCCAAATCAGTCTTAGCGAAGTTATTCAATATTGTCAGTATAGAGTTTTTGGTTTAGCCCTTTACTATCCCGGATAAAGCTGTGGAGCTCCGATGTTGTCACCCTCGTTATCTCCTCCAAACTATTGAATGCTCCTATGAGACAAGTCACCTTCTTTATGGCATAGATCTCCGCCTGAAAGATACTGCAGTTGTCAGGCAGACGATATGATTTTCTTAGTTTAAGGTCCTTGGGGTACAGATCCATACCTACTCCTTTTTCCATCTTTGAGTCATCGGTGTTGATGGAAATAGCATCATTTGCCGACAGTAGGCCGTCTTTCCAATGTCCCCTAGTTGGGTAATGTATGGGAATCTTGAGAATAGAAGCTCATATTAAAATTTGTAATTCGAAAAATAATGGGTTTCTGAATTTTTCGTATAAAAAAAATGATCCTTTAATATTCGTTATCAATTTTAGACTTCAAAGCAGCAACATTTAAGTCATCTGTTGAAGATTTCGTGCGACTTTACGATAGCCGAACTTCACGGAAAAATGTTCGTTCTGAAACGGCGGAATTTTTACTGTTTTTTTACCAGTATTTCCCCCATATTGACTGTTTGCAATTGAAAATTAAATTTCGCAATACAAACTTGGTATGCGAAATAGGATGTACCTATGTAATCTGAAGTTTTTGATCTCTTTTAAATTGATTTAATGTCGTTTTTGTTAAACCCCGCGTAATTTCTAAATAAAGCAAGCATTTTTCTCTTTGTGTCCTAGTATTTATCTTATTTCCAGCTTTATGAGCACATATATTTAAGCACAAGGATTTTACATACATATGTACATATGTGCATACATATATCATATAGTATGTATTTATTATCTATGCAAGTGCGCTCTAGTGTTTGCTATGCCTATTTACCTTTTTGTTCGTATTTATTCGAATTTGCATTGTGATTAAAGCTACTACCAAATTGAAATAAAAGAAGAGATAAACTAAAAGCCAGGTAAATAATTAATTAAACACTGTGAGAGGAAAAGTGTAAACATCATTGACAGCGAAATGTAGGTCAGTTAACAGTAGTCGACCATTTTTAAAAACTATTTAAAAAGTCTACTGTTTTCAAATTAAATAAATATAGTCATGACAGTTAAAAAATTTTAGGTGATGCGATGTCGTTTTATGTGACTGAATTCGATACTTTGCGATGTAATATGGTTTTAAGTAGTGTATGCGATGTGATGTGATAGGGTGTTATGTTTTCGAAGGTGATGCGATGATTTTAGATGATGTGATATTTTTTGTGGCGACGAGATATTTTTTGAGGTGATATGATGTTTTTGAGGTGATGTGATATTTTCTGAGGTTTTGCGGTGATGTAATGCCTTTAGAGTTGATGTGATATCATACTTTTTCCAGGTGATGTGATATTTTTTGAGGTTATGTAATGTTCTTAGAGTTGATTTGATATTTTTTGAGATGATGTGATATTTGTTGAGGTGACGTCATGCTTTTTGAGGTGATGTGATGTTTTTTAGGGAATGTGATTTTTTCGGAGGTGTGTTTATAGTTTTGAGGTGATGTGAAGTTTTTAAAGTGATGTGAGGTATTTGAAGTGATGTGATGTTTTTTTAGGTGATGTGAAGTTTTTAAAGTGATGAGATGTTTTTAGATGTGATATTCTGTGAGGTGATGTGATATTTTTTCAGGTGATTTGATGTTTTTTGAGGTCATGTGAGGTTTTTGGAGTTGAGGATATATTTTTTGAGGGGATGTGATATTTTTTGAGGTGTTTCGATGGTTTTTGAGATGATGTGATGTTTTTGAGCTGACGTGATTTTTTTTTGAGGCGACGTGATGATATAGTTACAATTAAAGCTCAAATAAATGTCAACTGCGGCTGTAATAAATCAATTGTTAGTTCTAAAAACTCTTTATGTCAATTTATAAACCATTTATAAGGGTATACAGAATTACAGCTAAATAGTTTTAACATTTTTCATTTGACGATGTCCTCAAAAGAAAAACACACATCCTCTGCCTACAATTCTTATACGATAGTTACGGCAAGTTTGTTTGAAGTGATCTCTTCGTGTTGGTGTTCTAATATCCTGGCATTCATACATGCATATGTACACAAATAAATAGATACATACATACAAGCATTCTAATGCATATATAAGTGGCTGTTAAGTGTGATAAGAGTACTTTCAACATAACATTAAGTGGCTGTAAATTATGCAAATGGCAAAAAGGGGATACTTTAACTTGATTGTACAAAAATGGTAAACTTAGCTAAGTAATAACTTGATAAACTTTCTGTTTTTAATCTATTGCTGACCTTCATCGTGTTTATAATTTGTGAATCGCATTGAAAGTTTACCGCTATTTAAATTACCATTGCTAGACGGGAACACCCCTGATTATCTCCCAGCGCAAAGTACCTCACAGTCGTGCTGAACAGCAAACTTTATTGGAAAATCAATGTCAAATTCGTAGACAGAAGGCCTACATATTATACTAGACTTGCAAGAGAACCTTCATCAGAACCTAGGTACTAAAACATAAACTTTTGGATGCAAACAGCCGTCATAAGATCAACCTTGGAATACGATGATCTGGCTTGGACTAAACAAAAAATATAATATTAGTAAACTAAAAAGCATACTAAGATCCCGCCCGCAGAAGTGCCAAATGCTATCCTCAACCTGATCACTATCGATCTTTACTTGAAAGAAGTGGCTATTAAATCTCCAGTCAGAGAGATGATTTGACCAATAAATAAATTGAAGTAGCAAATACGACAGAAATTGTAGACAATCTGCATCGACTTCAACTCAAGTTTTGGTGCATTTGACTTATACCAAAGGCCGGATCTATCAACACTGGCAAAACGTGGCTTGTCCTGTATCAAAATAATCTACAACCCTGCAGGGTCTGTAGGAGTTTCCGGCACTCTTACTCCGAGAAAGGGATCTTAATTATTATTAAACTGACAAGAAAGAATTTATCTTTACTTACTGTCACAGAACACTGAACTCTATGTACTTACGTTACAGGGGTATAACTGAAGGTCAGCACTTCTTGTCGTAGCTAAAAGTAAACGAAAGCAAAAAAATATCAGAACAACTACTAGGCAGTTGCCTCGGACTAAGTGGAGCCAGATTTTTGTTTTCTAATTAAGCCTTTTTGAGTGCCAGAACTGAATAGCATTACCACATATGTCTCTAAAG
>NW_023458562.1:37282280-37292523 GCF_013731165.1 Rhagoletis pomonella
TTTTTGAGTGCCAGAACTGAATAGCATTACCACATATGTCTCTAAAGTCACTTCCAAAGTCTGAAGAAAAACTTCCTTCTGCTGTTTTTCGCTACGACTTTTACGTCTGAGGTCCCATTGCAAACAGACATTTTCTTGAAAACTTGCACTTTGGCTTCGGCGCCTTTGCGTGATTCGTAGCTTATGCACTAATTATGTACTTATTCAACTGTTTCCCAAACAAGTTCGATAACGAAAATGAATTTACAGCAATTAATTAGTTTATGAACAACACTACGTCGCAATTTAATTATTTATTATGCGGCCAGTGAGCTGCCGCTGAGCTTTAAACTTACGCCGAAATTTAATTACGCACACAATTTATGTATAAATATATAATCGTCTTTGTTAGTGTGTTTCAACTAAATCATCGAGCTTAATTTTATCTGTACCGTGTGGTATTTTTTTTCGTACAAAGAAATCGCAACAAAATAAACTAAAAAGTATTCAAAAAGCAATGTTTTCCTTGCTATTGTCGAAATTCAGAAACAGATCTCGATTAGTTAAGCATCTGGCAGGTAGTGAAAGATTCAAACGAAAAGTTTCACGTAAAACTTTTTAACTCTTAATTGTGACAATTTGTTTGAAAGGCAAAATTTCGACTTTCCGGCAGGAAAAAATGGACTTTGGAACAATTGGTGGGACAATTGGAAAATTATTTGAAAATATCTCTTACTTAATTAGATAATTAGATTAATTAGATCAATACTTTTAATTAGATAACCTAGTTAATATAAAAATTGAGAGAAATCCTCCTTGAAGAAGGCTTACTTCTTATAGGAAACTCATAGAGATATTTTCTAAGTTTTTTTTTTTTTTATTAGGTGATTTTCGCTCTGTGTAAGATTATGAAAAGCCGCACATACATATGGCATCAGAATCGGACTGCCTTTGGCCTAAGTGTAGCGGGAGTCACTCCCTCTCTAGCTTTTCCAACCTAACCTAACCTAACTTAACCGTTAACTTTGTTCAACTACGAGTACTCACCGACAATTCGGCCCTAAGGAATATGAAGAGATATTTTTCTTTTTCATAGCTGTAGCGAGTATTAACAGATAATGCCAAACGATTCTCTATATCGTCCGTCCAATCATAAAATGTTAAAAAATCTTCTATTGCCTCTTTACTAATTTTAAATTTTATGGTTTATAATTAAAAATTAGCTTTAAGTTGTAGAAATCTTCCATCTATGGCCACCCATGACTATATTTAAGCACAATCATCAAATTAAAGCATAACAATCGACGGCCATCCAAGCACAAATATTAAATTTGATTATCATTCACATTTCCGTAAGTTAAAGCGAAAAAAAAACTATTTATTTATTTAAAAGGGCAAACATTACCACAGCCGTAAAATACAGTCAGCGCTGGAAGATATTCGTTTTGATATCATTGACTATTTGCGCGATAATAATATTTTATGTACGAAAAATAAATATAGATACATACATGTATGTATGTACATCAGGGTGGTCCAAAATTTTATATAGAAAAAACAACTTTTCGTAGAAATGGTACAGAATTGTTAAAAATCAATATTTTTCGATCGGAAAACCCTGCTTCTCTGCAGGTGATAATAATACCGAATTGTTTATTTAACAACTTGTTCATAGTAACTATAATTTATAAGTGCGCCAGAAACCCCCAAAAACCCCAAAAGATGCTATGGGGGGACCAATAAAAAATCGTTAATATTAAAAAATGGTTAAATAAACAACTGGGTATTATTATCCAATCCGATCGAAAAATATTCATTTTCAAGAATTCTATACCAGTTCTACGAAAAGTGGGTTTTTCCCCATATAAAATACATGGACAAATTTGAGCGCTTTGAGCCACCACTAAATATTTTTTGATTTCAAAAAAAAAATTGGGTTATATTTTTTTCGATACTATCGACTATCTTAGGGGGTGAGAACATTAAAATTCCGACTTTACTTTTTTTTAAACCACACCTATGTACATACATATGTAGGGTGGTCTAAAAAGGTTTAAAATATTAAACTTTTCTAAATCGTAAAAAATACCCGTATCTTATTTCTTATCTTTAAGCCCATGAAGTTTTATTTAGGCTTTGAGGCGAATACAAACATTATATTTTTAAAAAACAAGAAATACGGATATTCTTCGTTTTAGAAAAATACTAGCGGTGAGAGCATAACATTTTAAACTTTTTTTCCATGTATTTTGGACGACCCTAATATATACTCCCATGCACTTGAATAGGACAATGCTTTTTCCCTTTTTTCTTGAAATAAAATTAACATTTTATTAATTAATTAAATTGAAATTTTAGGGTAATAAAATGCGAAAATTCTCAAAAATAAATGGTAATGGGCTACAAAACTGCATACTCAAAAAATTCTGAAATTTTTCTAATTTGTTTCTTCTTAATTTTCTACCAAATTTTAAACTTGAATTTAGATGGATTATGTTATAGAATGAACAGTGTTTAAATTTAAAACGATAACCCTGAATAAAACGAAAAAGCTTTGTCCCTATTCAAGTGCATGGGAGTGAATGTATGTAGCTATAGGCATTTGTTGTTATTTTATATTTTTAATTATAAGTAAATATCTACATGAATCTACATGCGTGTATATGACTTCTGGCAGTTCTTTATTATCAGTTTTTTTCTTTTACTTTTAACCATTTATTTGCACTATTTATTATACATACATATGTAGCTGCTTTCATTTTATGCTTTTTAATCGCAATTGTTCATGTTATTAATTTTAATGGCGATGAACATTTAATTGATGCAGATAAATATATTTTTAATTGCAACAGTCATCAAATGAAACGAGGTGAATGCGCATTTGGGCAATTGGGAAAATAATTGAAACCTGGAGGTGTATTTTTGCCATTAAAAAGCTTCTAATAAAAAGGCATTTTCGATTCGGAAACAACGTAAAACAGTAGGTACATATTTCTATCTGTGTGACAGCAGCAAGAAGCACACCACAAATTCAAGGAGAAGCAAATGCTTTCCAACTTAATAAGTAATTTCAACATATTTATTAAAAATAAGATCTGAAGCTTTTCTTATAAATGCTAAATATTTGGGGTCGATGTAAAAAGTTGTCAAGGAGGCATTTAAGGGATAAGAAAAAGAAGATTTACATAGAAGCTTCACATACATACATACATAATATATTTAAGTATTTTATGTCCAATATTTATGTCGCTCATGATAGTATTTTCCAAAGGATATTTTTTTACGCTTACACACATCCTTACAATTAAATCCGCCTGAAATATAAGTGGTTTTGTGCTAATTATCAGATTTTTCTATAAACTAAGGCCATGATTACCTCTCTCTAGGCCCTTGTAAGGCTTAGTTGAATAACCAACTGGCAGCAATGTGACAAAGATACCTTTAAGAAGCAGTTTAAACTCCCCTAAATTACTCTTCTTGTTTTTGTGAAATTTTCAAATCACTTGGTCATTGAAAAAAATTACGAAGCATTTACATCTTGACAAAACAAAAAAAGTTAAGAAGGGCTCAGAGGTGAAGGCCTCTAACATTTTGATGGACTTTTAAGTTATCTGAAACGATGTTGAAGATATACTTGTAAGCGCTGGACCTTTGCTGGGTTGCGAAAACTCCATGGATGAAGTATGATACATCAAGCAAGTTCTGATTTTCACCGTTTGAAAAGTGCATATAAACCGACATTACGTTGCATACCTTTAGACCGTCTCATAGAAAATAAACTGAAGAACTCTAACTGCGGATTAGGTCATATATAATTAGATTATATGAGCAGCACTGAACTATTTCGCTGTAAGGCTAAGAAGATCTGTCCACAGAGCCATGTGAGACTGCTTCGAAATCTCTTTTGTATGTCTTTTTTGCGTATCCAATCACCTTTTCCATTGCATGAATGTAAAACGCATTGCTCGAAATGCAGGGCATTCTCACTTAGCGTGCCGCATTGATTTTGTAGCTCATGCTCACGCGTGCTGTGGCTCTACTCATTATCGCTATACTCCTTATTAATGTATTCCTTCATAACTCCATTAAATCGCACGTGCAAACATTTTAAGTAATTTTTATGTCCACAAAATTTACAGCAGCATGTCACCAGCAGCGGCTACCACACAATCATTGCTAATAAAATCATACACCAGCCAATTATTTACCGCTAGGATGTTTGCATAATTTGAATTTAACACGTCGAAAAATAGCCTGAAAAGCCGACGCCAAATAATAAACACATTGCTGGCTGTAGTAAATAGTTCGCTTTATTGCAACCAATGATTGCCTGGCACTCCTCTTTGATGCTTCTGTTGCGACTCAATCGCATTGGTGCTCCTGCTACTGCACGCACTAAAATTGTAATAAAAATTCGCTATGCACTCCATGAAAAATTAATGACTTCTTTACACAAGCGACTCCATATTGGTCACGATACCCAAAACACTCTTTTTATATAACCTCCGAAAGATAAGTGTGCATTTACACAGCAACGGCTGTCTCCCATAAGTATCACTGCCTCAATCGTCGTCGCACTTGAGAATGCACAACGCCTGCGTTTATGCGTGTGAGGACCGCCTACGGCGTTCTTTAAAGCAGCAGCCAATTGTCGGTGATCAATGCTGTATGCAACAACAATTGGTGACATCTTTGGCAGCGTAAACGCAGGGCAACATTGTCAACCGACGCTTAAGTGTTGCCGCTAGTAATGTTAATAACAAGCCACTTGTGCTGTTGCCGCCGCTTCTGCTGCTGCTGTTGCTCATTTTGACCATATTGTCTGCGTACAATTATTGCCGGAATGAACATTTAATTACTCGAATAAGCAGATGTGTTGAGAAGGCGTGCTAAGTACGTAGTTAAAATTGGAGGGATAGGTATATGTGACGTGCATTCGATTATTCGGTTGTTGTTTACGGTAGTCGGTTTTTTTTTCTTTTTACTTCTTTTACTTTCGGTAAATCGGATCCCTGCTGAGTTCCCCTTGAGTAACCTTGAGGTCCGCTTAAACAGGAAATTCGGTGAAGTGAACCATTACTTCACGCAAATCCTCAGAGGCGACAGTTACTTTAAAGGCTATCTCTACCGACTTAGGTAAATCACGTGATATTAACTGTCCAACGAATGTCAAGTGTGAACAAGAACTAGAGGCATCAGTTGCGACACATCAGGTAATAAGCAAAATACGGACTAAGGCTGGAAAGGACAACCTCAACGTTTTGGTTTTTACGGGATAACGACCTCCTGAGGAAATACTGAAAGGTAGCGCCGGGAGCAGAAATCTGACAAGAAGCGTTGCTTTCAGTGTATTGAAGTATCAGATTGGATTAAGTCTTTGGATGCTTTCCATCTCTACTGCTACTACTCTCCGATCCACCCGGAGTCAGAAGTGTCACCCAACATGCAACGGCGAAGTGTCCGTCCAGGTGGTGGAGCCAGAATTATACTGCAAGTAGTCTTTCGAGTCTTCCGAATCGGGGACATCCCCAGAATGGAGATGTTTCGCGCCAGTTTCCTGCAATACCACTCGGATCTAATACACAAACTAACTTGGTGGAGAAGTTTTTTAAGCGTTTTTAAGGTAAGTTAGGACCTCCAAGGGCCACCTCTTGGCTTAAGTGAATCAAAATTGTGGTAGCACACTGCATGTGGCCACGCAGATATCTTAAGTGAACTCAGAATAGGACAGCACAACGAGGTAAAGTTTTACATAATTGCCGGCACAGATCGCATTGCTGCATTTATTTAATTGGAAGGGAATAAATCAGGCGCCACCTTGCGACGCTTAGAACCAAGCAAGAACTCGTAAAAGTACCCTGGTTAACACGGCCTGTAAATGAACTTTTTGGTCGAATCTTACAAAAATGTCCTAATTTTAAGAGAAACAATCTATAAACCAACTATTACTTTCTATAAAGTAGAAAGTTGTTTAGTTACAAACCTTGAATTTAGCGCTCAAACCAACTTCTGATGAAATATTTGACAGTGGTAGCGGAAGATCGGTGACACCGATGATATGAAGGTTTTTCGCTGCCTTTTTATCAAAGTCGATGACAATTTACTGCATCGTTCCCTTGTAGCAGTAACAAGTAATCTCCAAAGGGCTGCCAGCTCATATCCAGAACGTGCCGGCATTCACTCGAATATTCTCGGAGAACATCTAGGAATTGCACCTAGACTCTAGTTGTGCTTTCCAGTGGCCTACCCAACAATGGAAGACTTAAGATCTCTTCTTGCGAGAGAGCATTTAACGCTCAGTGTAAGACTTTAACCAAAATAAACCGCCTGTCGTTATGCATTATTCCTCTCCCTGTACTGGCGTCAAATATTTAGTCTGGAAGTGGTTTGAGCACGGAGCATAAAAAGTTCGATTCACATTTACCTGGGAACATCGCCTGTTGGTGCATTTTGCTATTAAACCTTCATGCCTTTAGTGGGGGTCATCCGCGTTTAGAGCACGCTGAGGGTTTTCGTGTTTCCGTGGAATATGCTTACTTTATGATCGTCTACATACCCACCTTGCGTACTACCGATCTAGAAGCGAACAAATTGAACCGTAGATGGATAGCATCAAGGCAGTACGTTTCTGCTCCAAATTGATATCGCGACACTGAGATCGCGAACTGAGTTGCTATATTTTGATTTCTATAGCCGACTCCACATGGCTCACGCGTTCAAGCTCCCGCAAAGAATTTTACACGAAATCGGCTCAAATATTGCAAGCTGCTTGCCACGTAACCAAAGGAATTAGTCCTGCGCCCATCCAGATAAATGAAAATAAAGTCTTGTTCGCACCTACTTCGAATAATGGAATGTCAATGACAGCCCTGCGGATACTCAATAATTGCTACTAAACGAGTAAACGAGCTTATTAAAACATTTAACGGTAATTATCACCCTATGGTCATCAGGAAAGGTCCTTTGCACTTCCCATAGTCACATTAAAACATATCACGTAGCTTACCTTGTAAACGCTTGTAAATTGCCCAGAAATTGCGCGCCATTGTAATGCCTTCACGACACGCGGCCAGCCTCATCTTCAGCTTCATTAGCGCAGCAATTTACATGTTGTTGCACACAAATGCCAAACGCATTCACACTTGCACACGAACGCACTCCTTTGGAAGTCTGAGTTATGAGTGTGTGTGTGTGGAGTATACGTTGTTAGCAAATGCGTTAAAGCTTTGTGGAAGAAGATGCGCAGCCGCTGCTGCAACAAGAATTACATCCTAAAATTTTGTCTACAATCAGTGGACAGGCAAGACCCAACAAACCGGCAGATCGGCAGGCAAACAAGCAAATAGGCAGCAGTTACAGCAGCAAGAACAATAGCCAAAACAACACTGGCGCTCCACAACAAACAAACAGCGAACAAGTTACAACATACTACAACATTGAACACGCATAACAACAAAAACGCCAAGTAGTCAACCACTGCTGACGCGCACTGCGAAGCACAAACCAATCGCATAAATCGTTGTTGCTGTTGCTGCTCCTAAGCAGAATGGGACAGGACGTTCCTCTAGCCAAGGCGCTGCTAGTGCTAGTGGCATGCTGGCTGGCTGCCTAGGCGTCGCGTTGGCCCTTGGCATGCACCCGTGCTCATGTTGTTATCCATTAGATACAAGCACAACGCGCGCGCGCATGCACGCACGCACTCGCCGTTGCACGCAACATATGCGATTACATGCAATCTTGTCTCGCATTTGTGTTATTTATGTGTGGCAAGCGCGTTCCACAGGGCTGGCGCGACGTGACGTAGCAGTCGCACGACCACCTCTCAACTTCCCAACAAGGGCAAGGCGACACAAGATGTGCAAGGGAATAGTAGTGCACGAGTATTTACTACTAGCTAGTAATGGTCGCGAAGGAGCCACGCACTTTTGCTCGTGCCACTTAATTGCATCGCAATTGTGGTTGCGTTGGGAATGAGAAAACGAATGGATCTGAAGGAATAAGCATGCGGCTATAAAAGCAATTGGCGCATCACATTTGCTTCGACATCCGCGTCTTCTAGGGGGCGACAAAGACGCGCCTTTCACACGCACTTCGAGTGGCTTGCACCATAAGCGGTCCTCAAGTTCACAGCGACGCCACTGTTTCAAACCGCTTACAGAAAAACGGCCAACCGAAGTAATTTTCCAGTCTTTGGCATACGCCAACGCAATTTAATGGTTACGCGACCGCCTGCTGTTACCTTGTATTACTTGAATTCGCCACCCGCTAGTGGCTGGCAAAAGCTCGATGCGTGCCTCAATTAAAATAACAACAGCAACAACAAGAACAACAAGAACAACAATTACAAATACACAACGCCGTAAACGTGAAGCAGACAAGGAGATAGTCGTTAAAGCAGTATGTACGCTAGTAAATCCCAACAACTGCCTTTTTGTGCAATTTTAATTTAATTGTACATACTTAAAATATTTCAAGCATTGCTGCTGAGTGCGTCTGAGAATTTTTTCATTACGTTTGTGAAGTAGACTCTACTCTCGTTGTAACAATTGGAAGTGGAAATGGAAGAGCGTGTAGTACAGCAGTATCTTTAGTTAATATATCGCAAGTTCGTTTACAAAGGATGAAGCAACAGGGAAGCTTGTATTCTTAATTGCTTTCGTTCTTGGGCGTATGCATATAAATAACCAGTGAACATACCCACTTTAATTAAATGGTTCTATGAATAGTGGCATTTACTTTAAATTCACGTGTTGAAATTGACCTGAAAAAATTAAGCTTTACGGACCCTGAAAATCAACCAAAATTTTATGTATTATACTGTGAAGTTATTAGAGTAGCCTGCTAGAATAGTCGACCGAGGAAAATCCGGCTGTCACCCAACTGTGTGAACACCAAAAGCCATTAAAGCCGTAGAGAATGGAATTCCTCCGAAATTTACTTCTCAAGCAGAAAATCACATCCCGGGAAATAAATGTATGCAAGGACCGTATGTCGTACGTCTTGCGACTCAGCGCATATAACATAACAGACACTTACTCACAGAAGCGTTGAAGCTAAAACGCAAGTCAAATTCGAAAACATTTATTCGCAAGTACGTAATAAACAATCACAGAGAATTCTATTCACGGACAAGGGAATTTTCACTGTGGAATCATCGCTCAATAGACAGAACGTTCGGGTGTATACTCTGCCATCACGACATTCACCCGAACTCGTTACAAGGGTTCCAAGTTTCCACCACCTAGCTTTTGTGATGGTTTCAAAACACTTCAAAGATGATGGGCTATCTTTTGCCCATACCTCAGTCTATTGGACTATAAATTATGCCCAATTCTAGAGGTCATGGCTTGCACTACTCGACATCCGAGTATTGAGTCTTCGAAGCGCCATTGCATAGGATGCATGGAGACCATTTCGAATATGGTATTCTACAATCTTTAGCCATCGGTTTTGTTTAGGCACGGCTGCTAACACCGCGCGCCTAAATGCATGCTGTACACAGCTGTGTACTTCTCAACTGCCATGTAATAAAACTTTTTTAAGTTATAATTTGATGACTTTGCACAGGTAGGCCTTGCCGAATGCATCCTCCGGACAATGCTTCCGGAGCTTTTTGCGGACTCTGCATGACTTAAAATCATGCAGAGTTGGTATCAGAAGATTACCATTGGCTAAAATGCCTACCCACCATTTTTACTTGAATAAATATTTTTTTTATATAAATACATGTAAACATTGTGGTCTTCCCTCTCACTGGGTTCTTCAGGCTTGTATGTACAAAAAATAGGAAAAGAGTTCTGAAAAATATTTACTGTTATGAGCGAATATCAATATTATTCGTCATCGATTCGCCAACAGTTAGCGAGTGGCGAAACGAACGAGCTCAATGAAGTACACTCAAACTCGCTATCGTCCATCTTTGCCAACTAACTTTGTTGTTGCTGTCACATGCAAAATTTTTCGTTAAGCGACCGGAACTCAAACATAGCAAGAAGCGAAGTGTCGAATCTATTACGGATATCAATGTAGTCGAAAGTATAGAGATGCAAAACGGATGCACTTCCGTTGCCAAATGGAAAGGCCTATGCTCACAAAGAAGGATTGAATTTCTGGGTACCCTTTAAAATCTAATTCAGTATTTCTTGAACCTGGTGACAAAGTGGCAAAGATGGAACTCGTTCACTAGGAAGTATAAGATGCCTCACGCTACTCTAAACAATTCGCAGGTTCGATCCCTGCTGAAGTCTAGAAAAAGAAGTCTGAT
>NW_023458562.1:37292533-37308802 GCF_013731165.1 Rhagoletis pomonella
CCTAATAAACAATCGTGGTACAAAGCTCAATAAAAATATAAAAAAATTGGCGCATATCCAACAATATCTGAGGCGGAAATTGCCTAACAGAATAAACATCACTGAAACACATATAGAAAAATGTACCGGACACATAAGGGGCCGTTTCAGAGTTACCTTGAGGTTTCGTGAGGGCTTCTATGGCAGCGGAAGAGCTAGTACCGTCGTGAAATACGGAACCCAATGGAGTCTGTATGGCCATCAATCTTTATGTGCTTCATCCGTCGAATACACGACAGAGCGTCTAAAAATGTGGGAGCAATCTCAAGTTGCAGCTGACAGGCGTATGCCAGTAAGGTATAATGCAATCCAATATATTTATAATTCACTTTCGCGTAGAGTCTATGAACGATGGCGTGATATTAGCCAGGAGGGTATAAGGACTATCACTCGATACCTGGCAGGACACTCCAACCTTTGGTCCCATTTTTATAAAATGGAATTTTGAGGCGACGAAGTGCATAAGTAGTCTTAGACTTACATTTAGGAACGTGAATGGAGGATCGACCTCGATCGATCTCGGAAATCAGCTCGAAAACGCACTATCTTAGAAAACTTTTCAAGAATGCCTTAATTCAAAACTTGGTTGAAGAATGCCCTATCTCAGAATTCGAGATAGGTCCATCTTTCACTCAAGTCCCGATATACTCTTTCAGAAGCAATGTCGTCTTCATTCAAAATCGAGAGCATAACAGCCTCAAACTTCTTACGCAGTACGCATCATTTATTTTTCCCCCATTACTTAATTTTATTTTTTATGGATAACCTTTTTAAAGCCGCTATATCCAAGCGCCAAAAAGCTCTTCATTATTTTCTTTTTCGCACGCTTTTAGGCATTCCTCATTTCATTCCACTTGACGCCCATCTAAAAGCAATTTTATTTATAATGCGAAAATTTTACAATGCCACGCAACACGCATTTCCGCAATGAATCTACCATTGACAGGTCCCTACATCATTAAGTGCGACAAGGCTTCCTGCGCCATGGAGATACTTACTTAAATTTAAGTACATGTATCTGTATGTATGTATGTATGTATGTGAATGTTTTGCCATTCAGTAGCTGTGGCAGCTACTTACAATCGGCAAAAGTAGATATAGATTCAACACCGTGATAGCAGATACTCATTTGTTATATTTATATACATTAGAGGTTGGTCCAAAAATGCATGTGAAAAAGTAAAGTGGGAATATTAATGCTCTCACCTCCTAGGATTGTTCTATACCGAAAAAAATATACCCCAATTTTTTTATTTTTTTTTTTTAAATAAAAAAATATTTAGAGGTCGCTCAAAGCGCCCAAAGTTTTCCATGTATTTTATATGGGGAAAAACAACTTTTGGTAGAAATGGTATAGAATTCTTAAAAATCAATATTTCTCTATCGGAAAACTCTGTTTACCTGTAGAAGATTCCCAGTTATAATACCTAATTGTTTATTTAAACGCTTTTTCATCGCAACTATAACTTATAGGTCCGCCTAAAACCCAAAAAAACCCCGAAAAATGCAAAAGGGGGACCAATAAAAAATGGTTAGTATTAAAAAATGGTTATCAAAATGGTAAGGTCTCCTGATGAGAACCAGAGTTTTCCGATCGAAAAATATCGATTTTCAAGGATTCTATACCATTTCAACGAAAAGTTGTTTCTTTCCCATACAAAAATACATGTAAAACTTTTAGGCGCTTTGAGCGACCTCTAAATTTTGTTTTGATTTCAAAATAAAAAAATCGGGTTATACTTTTTTCGATATAAAACAATCCTAGGGGGTGAGAGCATTACAATTCCGTCTTTACTGTTTTTGGACCACCCGAATGTACATATGCATATACATACATAAGTAATCGTCTATATACTTGATATAATATACATATGTAAATATGTATTTTACTATATATGTGTGGATTTGTATATGCCTCTATACGAACCTAAATTTCGGTCATTATTAACAGTTTCCTCAATTTTATGGGCACTTAAAGAAGCCGTAGAAGAGAAATAATAAAAAAAGGTGTTGGCAAAAAATAAACAGTCAACTACAAAAAAAATTCTCACCAGCGGAAAATCTATCAAACGCCGTCATGTTATGGTACACCACGGAAGCCCCTCAGCTTAGCTTGTCTAAAACAAATTTTCTGTTCAAATTTATGTCTAATATACGAGTAATTTTATGGTGGTTACCTTGCGCCGCATATGGCTTAGCCTCAACATGGCGCTCTAGAGACAAATAATGAGGATTCGCGCAAAACAGCAAGTTGATTTATAGGCCTATAACTTCCTCTTTTTATGAATTTGCAGTGAGCTGGACTTAATTAGCATCGATCAAAAACTTTTTCACTCTTTTTCGCCAGCAGAATGCTCAGAACGTTGAAATGTGTTTTAAGGCGCAAAATATTAAATTATGATACTTTTTTACCACTGAAATTATCAATAAATTTAGAAGTGGAAGTACTATGTACTTCATATGTATGTAAATATGTAAATTCATATAATTCATATAATATATAATTTTAAATTTATATGTGCTCATACATACTTGTGTATATGGCAAAATTATGCTGCTCTTAGAGCTTTTTACATTTTTATTACACAGCGAAATATTTCAAATGTGGAAGCAGCGGCAAAAATAAAGCAAGGCAAGGGTGCAATGAAGAATAGAACTGAGAAATTAATTGAAAATAATAAACTTAGAAGAAAATTAGTTTGCTTGCTTTGTGCCGGTGAAAAAAAAAATGGACAAATTGCAAACGACCAAATAAAAATGTAAGTTCATGCGAACCCGAACCAGTACCCGAGCCCCATAGATTTACCCGCCGCGGGTATTTTTAAAATTCATCTTTTATCGTGCATTTTTCAGAATTGCTATTACATAATTTTGAGCTCTTCTTTATTGAGATAAAAGGTACACATACGGTATCGGTCATATCTATAGCACGCTATTTCAAAGTAATATTGTCAGCCACATATGTGTATTTTTAAGAATTTTCAATTAAAATACAGTTCATTCTTTTACAATACCCAATGCACCCGAGTTTAAAACTTTATAGAAAACTACAACAAAAATGCCACAAATTTTCACCCAAATTTCAAACTCTTTTCTCAGAAGTGTTAGATTTTTTTTGAGTATACAGTTTTGTAGCCCATTAAATTTTAGTCTAGTAATGTGTCAGTTTCAAGTGGCTAAAAATTGCCGTTGATTTTCTCGATTTTTTTTCGTATTTGCTTCCATATAACGAATAAACACAATTTATTTGTATATGGAAGAAAATTGCAACACGTTCGGCAAATTTAATTTTAGTAGGATGAAGTGCAAATTTCAAGACGCTAAAAAATCGCGTTGATTTTTAATAACTTTTTTAGTTGACAGTGTGGTGGATTTTCTTCCATATGAAGTATGCTCGACAATTTGTTTTGTATGGAAAAATTCCTAAGTTTGGAAACTTTTGGGTGTAATTGGTAAAGTCTGTTGAAGTTTTATAATTTTTGTACAAAGTTTGAAATATGGATTTACATATGTGACGCCGATCGAAGAAACGTCGTCTTAGCGTCTTTTGGGAAAGAAAAGGTAGCAACTCAAAATTTACAAATGAAAAATGAAAAATCGAATTTTTGGAAGCTAAGGTGTGTTTCTTCCGGCGCGTCACATATATAGTTGCGTAAGCCTCTACGAGTTCCAATTTACACACACTTTTCCCATATATATCGCATACATACTTACCATATATATTTATACATATATATGTATGTATTTATATAATTGTAAGAACTAATTAAAAGAGAAATAAGAGCAAGAGAGCTTTTACGTTTGGACGATTTTCTTTTTTTATATTTTCCATACCAATTTTTATTTTTATTTTTTCAATTTTATATAGAGCCTGGGGAAAACTCAAGAAATACGAAAAAATTTCCGTCAATATTTTCAACTTTTCAATTCGATTTCTTCGAAAAATTTTGAGTACGCAGTTTTGTAGCCCATTAAATTTTAATGTAATAAGATGCAACTTTCAAGTCTCCAAAAATTACCCTTGGTTTTTGAGAATTTTTTTGTCAAGGGTGTTTCGCATTTTCTTCCATGAACAAAATCTATTTTTATATGGAAGAAAATGCGCAACACCCTCGACAAAAAAAAATCTCGAAAGTCAACGGTAATTTTTATAGAGTTGAGACGTGCTATATTACTAATTCCATATGGAAATATTTTTAGACGAATTTTTGCGGGATACTTATTTTTTCCGGTCAGTATAAATGTGGATACTTTTTTAAATAGGCCAAAATTTTATATTTCCTATAAAGTTTTTTTCGTTCAAAAATCGATTTTCAGTAAAGATAGAAAGCATTACGTTTTCTAAACGTATTAAGAATCGCTACTTAAGCGTGAAATTAAAGCATTTTATTTTTTGTGAACGAAGCAATGAACATATGAAGAGATCACACCAAAATAGGTATAAGCGAAATTGTGTTAATTAGCTTAAAAGGATGCTTTAAGCAAGATCTTAATATAGGTAGATATCGTCGTTTAAAGTACAAAACCGCGTATCAACTAAATGCAAAACCGCGTATGTGACGTTGCATAAATTATTTTCTAAAGAGTAAAAACACTTATGTTTTAAAGTGGTTCCCTTTTTTATAGAGCAATCGCATTTCTGGCTAGTATATTTCAGGACGAATGGATCAGGATTGAGCCAAGAGCTTGTGTGAGCAAATCCAATTTTTGGTAGCAATTTTTGGTTTTGCAGAATGACGATACACGGTTTTGTACTTTAAACGACGATATATATAAAGTAAATTATACTCTTTCTGTAGTAATCTCTTTCATATCACATATTTTCATTTGTTAATTTAAAAAGAAAGAAGATTTCAATGTAGTTTAAAAAACTAAATTTGATTTATTTAAGGAAACTTGTATGAATTTTACTGAAAAGACTTTAAATACACTCTAAAAAAATTTTGTTTATTTGCGCATATTAAGAGAGGTAACCAGTTTCCTCTTTTAATGTGTGCAAATTTGCACGCCGTGTAATAAAATTAATCATTGCTTGTTTACTTTTTCATACCAAATTTTTCGCAAAGAGCAAAATTACACATAAAATGTTTAAAATAAAGTAATGTTTATTATTAGTAGGAAATGTATTTGTAGTTTGAAAATTTTTGCAATTTTAAACATTCTATATATGTGTATTTATGTGTATATTTTAATGATCTCAAGTTCAAAATCAAATACTGAACATCTCATACGTATACAGATTCTTGTTGAAAAATAGATACTTTTCAGTAGTAGTTTTACATGCTCTTTTTAGAGTGTACTTGCTATTTATTATACTTGCTTTGCAAAATACTTATGCACAAAAAATGTACTTTATAAATTGAAATTACAAATGTTTGATTTTATGTACATGTATTCCAAGTCCTTAGGATGGATTAAATTATGCCTTTTTCATGAAAATGTTTGGTTTTCTTACAAATTATGAGACATATATGTAAAAAAAGAAAATTGGATACATTTGGATACATTTTTGGCTTGGTCAGTGATACATTTTCTTGAGACGGCGCGGCAACACTGCTTGTAACACAAGGCCTTTTTATTTTTGACGCATCACAAAAGAGAGTTCAATAAAAAAATACAGGTATAAAAGTAATAAAGTCTAAGTTCGGGCGGAGCCGAACATTAAATACCCGGCGCAAGTATTAAATATACGTTTTCCACCTTTCCGAAAGCTACCACTACATGATAAGCCGGGGTGTATAAATTTTAAGTAAATTAGCGTCCTTAAATTTCGAAATATTGAAATTTCGGACATTTCTGAAATTTACCGTTATATGAAAAGCGGCCGTAATTTTAGTCCGATTTCAATAATAAATAATGATTTTATCATAAACGTATTTCCTGGTAAAGAATTGTTCCAAACATCAATTTTGAACAAATTAGCTTTAATATTTACTGATTTATCGAAGATTTCGTATTTTTCTAAATTACCGTTATATGGGATGTGGGCGTGGTTATTGTCCGATTTTAAAAATCCTGTACCAGGACCAACAACTGTGCCAAGTTTGGAAGAAATTGGTGCAGCGGTTACCAAGATATACACATGTAACCATAAGTGGGCGTGGCTACACCCATTTGCCAAAATTTTTTAATATTCTTATTTTTCGTCTAAAATTCATTGTGAATATCAATTTTGAGTGAATTATCTTCAGTAGTTACTAAAATATCGCAGTTTTCGCATTTCTGAAATTTACCGTTATATGGGAGGTAGGCGTGGTTATTGTCCGATTTCGCCCATTTTCAATACCATCCGTCCTACGCCCAGAAAAAGTCCACGTACCAAGTTTCGTTACGATATCTCAATTTTTACTCGAGTTATCGTGTGCACAGACGGACGGACGGACGAACGGACGGACGGACAGACAGTCACCGCTGAATGGATTTCTCTTTTCATTCTGATCATTTGTGTATACATTTGTCTATATCTATCTCGATTCGTTTTGCCTGTTACAAACAACCGTTATGTGAACAAAGTTATAATACCCTTGTGCACAAGTGCGCTCGGGTATAAAAATAAAGCAATCGTGTTTTACAACATTTTTGGAGAGGGCTAAATAAATCTGTGGCATTTTAATAAAGTAACTTATCTCGATATAAGGCATTTTCCCCTTTAAAGAAATATTTCATTGGGTTACCAAACAATACTCCTCAACAATTAACTAACCATAGGTGTAAACTTAATAAATATATTAAATTTTTTAAGCGAAACTTATTATTTTTTAATTCAAAGTCAAACCTTCTAAAGTCATTTAAGTTGTTTTAATAAAATGCTACAGAAATATGCACCATAGCGTCTAATAATTAAATTTGTATGTACTAAAATCAAAATTTTTCATACAAGGTCCAATAAAAATGTAAAAAATATAAAATATTTCCTGGAACTCACCCGTTCTTTTGACCAAATTAAAAAGACATGTGTCACTGTTCGGTAGTTAGGTTTTTTAAGTTTTGAGTTGCGACGTTTGTCAAAGCCACACACACTTTTATACGCACTCACAAATATGGTAGCCTTTTTTATACCTTTCATGAGCATGAAATGGTATTATAACTTTGGTCCGATGTTTGTAAGTACCAGAACAAAAAGAGATAGACCCATGAAAATGTATACTTATATGATCAGAACGTCGAGCTGAGTTGATTTAGCCATGTCCGTCTGTCCGTCTGTCCGTCTGTCCGTCTGTCTGTCTGTTTGTATGCAATCTAGTCTCTCAGTTTTCGAGATATCCGGATGAAATTTGGAAGGTGGGTGTATTTTTATAATGTATTAATCATTTGTCGGAACCGGAAGAATCGGACTACTATAACATATAGCTCCCATACAACTGATTGTTCAGATATGAGATTTTTCATTATAACTTCGCCATTTATGCAGCTACGAACATGAAATTTTGCAATATTTGCACCCATTATCAACAGAATACTTATAGTGAAAATTACAAAGATCGGATCACTATAACCTATAGCTCCCATACAACTGATTGTTCAGATATAAAATTTTGCGTTATAACTCCTCCATTTATATAGCTAGGAACATGAAATTCCGCACTGTTTTCAATAATTATCTACAGAAAACTTACAGTGAAAATTAAAAAGATCGGGTAACTATAACCTATAGCTCCCATACAACTGATTGTTCAGATATGAGATTTTTCGTTATAATTCATCCATTTATGTAGCTAGGACCATGAAATTTCGCGCTGTTTTCACTCATTATCAACAGAAGACTTACCTCGAAAATAATAAAGATCGGGTCACTATAACCTGCAGCCCCCATACAACTGATTGTTCAGATATGAGGTCTTTTATCATAACTCCTCCATTTATGCAGCTAGGAACATGAAATTTCGCACCATTTTCACTCATTATTAACAGAATACTTACAGTGAAAATAACAAGGATCGGATGACTACAACATATATCTTCCATACATCTGATTGTTCAGATATTGGATTTTACTGTAAAACTTCTTTATTTGAATAGCTAAAACCGATAAATTTCGTAAGATATTTTATAAATAATAATACAAAGTCTACTGTGAAAATCGTCAAAATCTATGCTGTATAAGCTTTATCTCCTATAGCACTGATTGTTCAGATACCAGTTTTTGCCATATATCTCCTTTATGTAGGAAACTAAACCCAATAAATTGTGTTACCGGTTTACATACCGATCACATAGCGGTGAAAATCACTTAGATTGGTGTCATATAAACTATATCTTCCATACCTCTGATTGTTTAGATGCGATTTTTTATATAAGTATGTAACTCCTCTATCGATGTATGCAGATGTATTCAAAAGCAGTAATCTGTCAAACTAAAATTTGCAGATGTTCATGAAAGGTATGAAGCCTTCGGCATAGCCGAAGACAGCGCTGCTCTTACTTGTTCCATATATGTAATACTTCTATATTGGCAGTAAGCTAACTTCTCAATGTGTAAGCATTCCGAAATCAAAGCGAGATAGTCTAGTACCGTTTTTGTCAATGTATTGTGTACTTGAGTGCCGTTTTTGTATATGTGTTGTGTACATGTTTATTTATAAACGTGTGTGTTCCTTTTCTTTCGTACGTGTTTATTAATAAATCTGTACTGTAGTGTTTTCGGACGGTACTAGCTCTTACTGCCAATATAGGAGTATTACATATATGCTTTTTTCACATGCTGCGCGAGAGCCCTTTTCTTTGCCCACTTTGCCCATTGGCAAACTTTGCTGGCGGCTCATGGGCCACAAAACTTCTTATTTAATATGGTTGCACTTTATAGATAACAGATAATGAATTGTATTAATTCAAATTACAACTTCAAATAATCACACTTTGCACTTAAATACTTAATTTAAATCACAAATTTAGTAAAACTGTTCACTAGAACCGAAGAGCGGAAAAACGAGTAGCAAACATTAGCGAAAGTTGAAACACGACTGAGGATACGGAATCGCGGATGGCAGAAACACAGGGTGGAAGGAAATCAAATTTTAAATTATAATACATATTCAATGTAGTTGTGACACAAACCTCATAAAAAATTAATTCAAATAAATTTTCTATTATGCCGACGAAATTTGCCATGCATGTACTGCTAACAGTATTTCCCATGACTCACCCTTTGATTTGATCGAATATTGGAGGCACCTAAAACTTTTCGCGACTACTATGTACGTATTTGTATACACCCCGTGTCAAAATTATAAGTGCACCCCAAGTTTTAATGTAACTAGTAATTAATAGATGATTAATTTTTTATAATTTTTGTTTGTTATTTACTCTTAGTAATGTTTTATAAAATAACAGTTTCCTCTTAAATAAAAAAATCGTTGATTTTTCCAATTTTTTTGTTGAATGTTGGAGTTTCTTATTTTCTTACATTGTGTTTTTTTTTAATATTGCGCAAAGTTTGAAACTCGGATTTAGACAGTTTTCGTATAAGAATAAACTACATATCGTCACCTGTAAAGCAAAAAGACGTAACAAACATCGTCAATGAAATGCAAAAAGTCGTAACTTATAAAAAATTCAAAATTCCCTTCTTTATTGCGATGACGGATTATCGAATTACAACTACCCTAGGGATGGCAAAGTCGACTTCGACTTTCGACCAAAATCGACTTTTTACTCCTGAAAGTCGAATTTTAGTGATCGACTTTCAGTTTATGGAAGTCGACTGAAGTCGACTTTTCACTTTCGACTCTCGACTCTTTTTTAATTTATTTGCATATAAAAACTGATCTTCTAACAAGGGCGCGGAGTGCTGTTTGGTCGTATTTAAAAAAAATTGCCAATAAAACTGAAGTGAAATTTTAAAAGTGTGGTAGAGAAATGAATTTTAATGACAGTACAACAACATTGTCAAATCATTTAAGAGCAGCGCATAAAATTACTATACGAAAACAAATTCCTCAAATTTGTTAATCGTTTGTCTCCACAATCTTCAGTTAATAATGAGGTAAGATAAACATGGGTATTTATTTTAAAAATTTCATGCAAGAAAGTTTTTCTGCATGAGTTTATGTAAGTTTCTACAGACAGTTTTTGGTTCGAATTTGACCAATCCGTAAGGTACAACATTTTAAACGCCGCTAAAAACGTTGCTGGTAGGATTCCAGTTAATATGCGACATTAGTCGTGTGGATAGTCCGAATCCACTAGTTGTCTGGGCTACTCCCATATTTATCCATGCTTATAAAGTGGCACTTATATTTCTACCAATACCCGCCAATTCTGCTCCATCGGAAAGGCCACATTTTTCAAAAAGTTGTCCGTAATTAACAAATATCGATTCAAAAAATTTTTAGAATTTTCTTTTGTGAAAATTTAAAAATTTTTAAATTATTTTTTAAAAATATAATTTTTAAAAACCCTCACAACCAACATTTTCATGCTGTATAACTAGAACAATTTTCAAAATTTTTAAAAATTTCACTAAACTACAGATTATCCTAAAGACCACTAGTAAATCATGATATTTTTGGCGTATTCTGACTCTTATATTTATAGCTAATATAAATGCGGAGTATACTTAATACATTTTATTTTTATTAAAATAGTCGAAAAAAGTCGAACAAAGTCGACTTTTCTTCGTGGATCGGTCGACTTTTAAAGTCGACTGTACAGAGTCGATCGAAAAGTCGAAAGTCGACTTTCTAGTGAAGTCGAACAACCCTAAACTACCCACATCGTTTAATGAAAAAAAAGATTATTGGTCACGATTTTTTCCATTCCAGTGACAATGTTGTTACGTTTTTTTGCATTTCAGGTGACGATATATGTCTATAAAAAACTAAAATTATAAAAGAAAAAATAGATTGTTAAAACTTTTCAAAATGTGGAGCTTTCTTAATTGTGATACAAGGTTTACTATCACAGCTTCAGAGATGTTTTTTGGAAGATACATACATTACAAATGAAAGTGTACACCTTTTTCTAATACAATGCATATTTAAAATTATTTTGATGAGGAATTTTTTGCATTAATTATTTAGGAAAATATAGTTCATTCAAACCATATAAATCAAAGTTTTCTACTTTATATAAGTTCACAAATATTCAAAACATTTTCATCAAAATTTTTTACTTTTATTCAGAATTTCTAAAAAATGTGCATGTGTGTATTGTTAACGATGGAATTTTACTCCAATGAAGTGCAAGTTTCAAACGACTAAAAAATTCCGTTGATTTTTGAGAATTTATTGCTGTTGGTAACGGATTTTTGCACTTTTTTCAATGTAAGCATGAATTTCTTATAAAATAAAATGCGCCAGACCGTTAGCAACAAATTTTAAAACGCCAGCTTTTGTAAAATTTAACGCAAACGCAGTCTCCAAAAAAATTTGTTTCACAAAGCAACGCAAATTTTTTAGCCGGTTCAAACTTGCACCTCATTAGATTAAAATTCAATGGGCTATAAAACTGCATATTCGAAAATGTTCTAGAGATTCTTAATAAAAATTTGAAAATTTTGATGAAAACTTTTTGAATTTTTTGGGAACTTTATATAAAGTGTAAAACTTTGATATATATGGTATATATAAGAGAATGAATTATATTTTCGTAAATACATAATTAATCCAAAGCCTTTTCAATAAAATAATTTTGAATATTAAGCGCATTTTGTTTAACACGAATATACATTTACGCTTGACGTATAAAAAACAAGCATCGACAATTTCCATTTAAAACAAGTAATTTTGATTTTATCGAAAACTATTCATAAGCACATAAAGTTTGTTGTAAAAAACACACCTGTTATATAAATATTAAATTACATCAAGGTGACACTTTCATTTGTCGCCTAGTGTACATTACATACCGGCATAAGTATCTACATCATCGCATTCATACAAACGCAAAAATGCTCGCACTTTTAGCTGCGCAATCACCTTCATTTACTCGGGTGAGGTGTGATTTAGCACTGCATCGACCAACATTCATTTTCTTATTCAAAACTTTTGCGCTTACACACATTTTTCACATTACAAAAGAGGGCATATTCAACCAAAACACCTCGTAATAATTTATTCACTTTTATTAAAACACTTGCGCACTTATTTTGATTCACAAATTAAATAAATTATTTCCTCCCCGAAACCAAATGCTAAGCGAACGAACACCTAATTCAACCGGCGGCTTAAATACGACTGAGGAAACGGAACTGTTGGCGATAGGAACACAGAGAGCAAAGTCATAAATTTTCACTGGCATCGAATTTACTAGAAAGTTTTTCAAAAATTATCTAGCCATGACAAAAACCAATTAGCTCTGTTTAATTAACAGGTTGGCACTAAAAAAATTGTCACAGAAATTATGATTGCATGTAGATACAAAAGTATGTACATATCTACAAACATAAGTTCATATGCTAAAAATCCCAGTTTCATTAAATTGTGTTCTTTTATTTTCAATTTCAAGTATCACTTTTAATTCAAAGCGTATATGCAGATCCAATATTCGATTCAATCAAAGGGTGAGTCATGGGAAATATTGTTAGCAGTACATGCATGGCAAATTTCGTCGGCATAATAGAAAATTTATTTGAATTAATTTTTTATGAGGTTTGTGTCACTACTACATTGAATATGTATTATAATTTAAAATTTGATTTCCTTCCACCCTGTGTTTCTGCCATCCGCGATTCCGTATCCTCAGTCGTGTTTCAACTTTCGCTAATGTTTGCTGCTCGTTTTTCTGCGCGTCGGTTCTAGTGAACAGTTTTACTAAATTTGTGATTTAAATTAAGTATTTAAGTGCAAAATGTGATTTATTAAGTGTTTATAGTGTATTTAAGTTGTAATTACAATTAATACAACTCATTATTTGCTATCTATAAAGTGCAAGCATATTAAATAAAAAGTTTTGTGGCCCATGCGCCGCCAGCAGTGTTTGCCAATATAGCGACGCGTGGGCAAAGAAAAAGGCTTTCGCGCACCATGTGAAAAAAGGCTACCATATTTGTGCGTGCCTATAAAAGTGTGTTAATACATATTTGTGTACAATCTATGGTCTTTGGCAAACGTCGCAACTCAAAACTAAAAAAAACCCAACAGTGGCACATGTCTTTTTAATTTGGTCAAAAGAACGGGTGAGTTCCAGGAAATATATTATATTTTTTACATTTTTATTGGACCTTGTGAGAAAAATTTTGATATTGGTACATGCATATTTAATTATATTTAAGCGTTATGGTACATATCTTTGTAGCATTTTATTAAAACAACTTAAGTGACTTTAGAAGGTTTGACTTTGAATAACAAATAATAAGTTTCGCTTAAAAAGCTTAATATTTCTATTAAGTTTACACCTATGGCTAGTTAATTGTTGAACTCAATGAAATATTTTTTTAAATAGAAAATGCCTTATCTCGAGATAACTTACTTTAGTAAAATGCCACAGATTTATTTAGACCTTTCCAAAAATGTTGTAAAACACGATTGCTTTATTTTTATACGTATATTTTTTATTGAACTCTGTCTCTTTGGTGATACGTCAAAAATAAAAAGTGTGTTTCAAGTACGCATTACATTTAATAAAAGGCGGCCAAACTATCAAAATTTTCGTACATTCATACATATTTACAAACATGTTTCATTCAAGTGCCCATTGATGTTGCAATAAATAAGACTAAAACGCTTGCAAAAATTACTCCACACTTACACATTTAAATAGTATGTTTTCCCTAAAACCAAAAGCTAAATATTGTTCATCAGACTAACGCATTTTATACAAACCAAGCGCACAAATGGCTGAAATTTCTATTTTCAACCAAAAAATATAAATTATATGCAAATACTTGAAGTTATTAAGCTAAACAATGACATAGCAGTGCAAAAATATTTTATTATGTGCTGCAGCGCACTGTGAATATGATTTTGGAATGGTGTTTGCAAATGCCAGAATACGCCGGAAGATGCTGTGTGGTACTGCTATTATACATCCTTCCAACTTTGCCATCGTTTTGTCATTTGGCTTGGCCACCTTCTGCTGCGGTATGTGTTTGTCTGTCCCTAGAAAGACAAACTTCTAACATGACCATAAAACAAAATCGTAACAGCCAGAGAACTCGTTACAGATTTGTGTGTGTTTTTGTAAACTCTAGGTAAACGGCAGTTCGACTAGTAAAATTTACACGGCAGAAATATTTTAATTTTGTGGAACAAATACAATATGGTGCTTTTTGTCGATGACTATTTTGTTTTTTTTTTTGGCTCCCACATCGATTTTTTTTGGGTAATACCTAAAAACAAGTTCCCTGAAATTTTGAGTGTCTATTGCGGCGTAACTCTAACTCCCACCAGCGAGGTAGTACGGGTCACTAAACCAAATATTTCCATTAAATTCCCGTTTTTTGCACCTATGTCGTACATAACAAGAGCTACAGAAAAATTGCAAATGACAAACTTGTAGGCCATTCAACTTCCTACCAAAAAGTTTCAGAACACCAAATCGTTACTATCGATATTTCTTGATATATTTGGCTTTGAAGTTGATCAACAATGTCTACAATTCAGCTCAATAATCAATGAAAATTCCACACTACCTCAACTTCAACTTTTTTTGTAGGAAATTGAATGGCCTAGAAGTTTGTCGTTTGCAGTTTTTCTGTAGCTCTTGTTATTTATGGGATTGGGGCAAAAAAAAGGAATTTCATGAAAATATAGTTTACGTGTATTTTGAACGGCAAATTTTTGCACGCCTTGGTCGAGCAGTTAATTAAATTTGTTTTTAGATATTTCCCACAAAATTTTGAGATAGGAGTCAAAAAAAAAAGATAGTCACCGAAAAAAAGCACCCTAATATACCTACATACACAAAGGACACCCGTTTACATGCATGTTTTTGTACACATTTGTATGTAAATGTGTTACTATTTTTCAAGCAGCTACTATTTATTTAGTTTGGCATCCCGTAGAGTTAATAAATTTTACTGAAAATGCAAAATTACAAAATGGCTTGCAAATAGAGTTAGCTTTCGGAGTTAGCTTTCAATAAAAGCTGCTGCACATAAAAATTTATGCTCGTACATGTAACATGCTGTAACAAATATCAAAAATTTAAAACCTTCTTATTTACGTAAAAATTCAAGGAATGCCGTTTGCAAATGCAAATCATAATAACCACCTGCCGTTTGTGTTGTGAATAAGCTTATTACTGTACTTAGTTTTGTGAACTATGCTAAAACGTACAATTTATTTGAGTAGTGAGTCTCGGGAATTTTGTGTAAAATTTAATTTTTAGTGAAGGAAAATTTCACATGCGTATCTGAAATGCGTCAGACCTGAATACAATATCTTTTGAACAAAACAAAGTTATACTGGCTATCAAAACTGAGTGCATGGTGATTTTATTTTAAATATTTATGTTTTTCAAGTTAATTGTTTGGTTATTTTTTTATAAAAATATTTTTCATGCTTTAGCCTAAAGCAATTAACTCAAACTTTCAAACTTAATACAAACTCTAGAAAATGCAATAAATTTCCATAAAAATTTTGGACTTTTTAATCTGAATTTTGACTATGCAGTTACATGCTCATGAAAGTTTAGTAAAATATGTGCGCTAAGCGCGTAGATTTTTGATACTTTTTTGTTGATATGTTTTTTCCATACAAAGATGAATTTGAAGAACATGCGCAAGACCGTTTGCAAAAAAAAATATTTCAAAAATCAACGCCGGCTTTCATAAATTGCTCCTCTTATATGAAGAAATCGCTGTTTAAAACTTCCACTCATTTTACTAAAATTTCATGGGGCATGTAACTATGTATATATCCAAGAATTCAGATTAAAAAGATTTAAATTTTGATGGAAATTTGTTGAATTTTTTTTTTAATTTTTATTATTATGGGGGACCTGCGCAACCTTCTGTAGCAAGGGTGGACAAAAAGGCGAAATGGGGTATGTCTGTAGTCTCAGTTGGTCCTCTTCCAGAGCCATTATTACTTGGTGCGTACACTCTAAACTCAGTAGTTAAGTACTAGAAGGCGGCCATAGAAAGCCAAGGATTTTCGGCTACCCTTTTAATAGATCGGATATTACTCAATTAAACAGAAATTATACCAGGTCATTCTCTGGGTACCTAACGGGCAGCAAGCAACTACGATTTGATACGCACCGATTTGATGTGATCGGAGGATCAGAATTCCGGTTCTGCCTTGAGTATTAGGAAACATCCGAACACATTCTTTGCGCCTGTCCGGCTTA
>NW_023458562.1:37313802-37356653 GCF_013731165.1 Rhagoletis pomonella
CTTACACGTACATTACTTAAATGGAAAGAAATTATTCCATAAACAATTTAGCTGTTAGGCGGCGCGGAGATCTTTTTTTTACAAACCACTAACAAAAGCTAGTCTTAAATATTTTTTTCTTATTTACTTGTTTCTTTTATTCATTTCCAACTGCTCAAATCACTCAGCAGCAAGTGCTAAATTCCTTCATTTAAAATTTTAAACTACCAGCAACACAGCATTCCAGCAAAAGCCACTGCATAAATGCATACAAATGTGTTTGCTTGGAAAACCTTTTCGAACAACTCAAGTGCAAACTTGTAATATTGCCAACGAAAACTTAACCTTTACGCAAAGATACACATGCTAGTAACCCAGATACATACTTACATATGTATGTATGTACGTACCTATGAAGTTTCCTCGTCATATCCTTCAACATTCTAGAGGGTATGTCTCCTTCTCTTTAACCTTCTTTCTTTGCAACTTGCAGTCACTTCACCTTGGCTGCTAAACCAACCGAAATATTTCTAAACGCCAGCAAAAAAAATAAATAAACACAAATGAAGCAAAAAACCGGTCCAAAGCTAAAATGCGGCAAAGCAAGCGTGTATCCACTTTGCGACTACAATGTCTGGACCTGCCTCAAGTTGCCTCCCTCAAGCCATGTGGCGACAAATGTACACGCAAGCCCACATAAAAAGCTACAGCTGCCACATGGAGCTCTGAAGCTGCTTCCCTGTGCGCTTTCTTCTTTCACAGGTTGTTTGCTTTTCATACATACGGCGAGTGGGTTTTCAATTTCAATCTGGGTTTTGTGCGCATTGAATGGTGTTTTTCATTTGATTAACTCGCATGTACACCGCCGTGAACATTCACACACATTAGCAACTGAAATTTGTTGACATTTGGGTAGGTAGTACTCGTATTTGGTGCATTGTTGCCGTTTGTGGTCACACTGGTTGGCAAAACGTGTCAACGTATAGAGTGAACAAATTGAATAGATTGCTGCAAGGTAGTATGAATTTATTTAGAAAGGATCTTTTTTATTAGGAAAATAAATTGTACGAGTACTTATGTGTTTTATATTCCTTCGACCGCTGGTAAAATTGCCAGAGCACGACCTACGTTGAGACTCAAGCGCGCTGGGAGGCTGACTGGCGGATATGGGATGAGTGGGTGGTAAAAGAGGGACCATTGAACTTTTTCATAAGCGAGTCAAAGCTTGATGGACGGATCGGTGAGCGGTGTCTTCTGTTGGAAACTATTCTTTGTAAATTTCAAATTTAGGCTTCCAGACTACTGTGGGGTTTCTCTGTCAGAGGAAATGGAGGTGGCAGTCGATATGCTGTTCATGTAATGACGGTATTTAGGCGGCATCGAAATAGGTCATTCTTGAACCATTTGCTGAGATAGGGTGTATTCGAATCCTCAGCCGAGATAGGCTCATTTTCCGTATGTACGTTACTCAGCTGTACGTGTTACTCTGGTGTACGTGGCGTATGAGTAACTTCCTTTCCTGCTCATTTTTCATACAAAAAATCTTTGCGTATTTTCATTTGACCACTCATTATTTCTTATTTATCCATCGATTTTCTTCATTAGTAACTTGATTTTTTTTTGTAACAGAACAGACTTTGGCACAAATGGAAAAATTTAGCACAGAACCTGTTATTTTTTAAATTTTTTCTCTGTTGAAGTTTGATTTTTTTTCATTTCTTCATTAAAAAATGAAAAAAAAAAAAACTGAAATGATTAATTATTTTTCAGAAACTATAAGTCCTATGGGAAAGTGATGTATATACGGTTTATGGAGAATTTTATAAGCTTTCATTTGCCGTATTTTATATTAAGATTGTTAAATTGGTTCGTAAGATATACGTGATTAAAAGGAACCAATTTTTGTCTTAGGCTGAATAACGGTAAATTGAAAGTACCTCGAAAACGTATTCATAGAAAAAAATTTTCGGAAACACCGATCAACTCTACATAGGAATTGGATAGTGGCATCCATAGAACATTTTTGTTGCAAACCAGTGTTATTAACGACCCATAAGGTACCCAATAAAAAAATGGTTATGTCTGATCGTTGATCAGATTTTCAAGAAGCTGAAATCTCTTGATTAGCAGGTGGAACAACTTTACAAGGTTGAAAAAAGTGGCTTTTCTACTGGGGAATCTCGTTGGGAAGATTTACGTTGATCACAAATCTGTTAGTGATGATTTTTGCTCAATAAACTTTGAGTGGTGGATTTGCGCGATGGGCTTAAGATGCAGTAGGCTATTTCTTAGGCCCACATGCTGAGAGCTATCTGTATATTTTTTATCAGTGACGGGATTGTAACACTGCAACGTTGTTGACGTGTTTGTAATCGCTCTGCGGAAAATTTTTAAAAAACAGCCGAATTGTTGGGATTTTTACCAGCGTTAGAGCCAGTGACTTGGGTGGCGAAGTGCTAATAAACTGTGCTATTTGCAAGCACAAAAATTTGTTTCATTTTGATTAAATAAACAAATAAATATAGCTAGAGACATAAAAGTGCAGTGAGGTGACAAAAACAATAAGGCGCGAAAATGGATAAATGCCATAAGTGCAAGAATCCAATTCGCGGTGACAGCGGAATCCGCTGTGATGGTGTGTGTGGTAAAGTGTGGCACTGGGCAAAAAAATGCTCTGAATTGGATGAGTACAGTGCGAATGTACTCAAAGAAAACAACTTTGTGCGCTTTATGTGTAACCAATGTCACACATACATGCATAACATCGATGAGGTGCTCCGAAATATGAACTTAACAATAGAGAAAAATAGTCAAAAGATCCAAGAGTGTAATGATGACTTCCAGGAGTCGCAGAAAATGCAAGTGAAAGAGCTTAAACTTCTCTTGCAATCAATAGAGAAAAAATTTGGGGAACGCATTGATGCAATGCAAAGAGTACAAAAAACCTGTGAGGCGAGTATTCTCGAAGTGAACCAAATTAAGTCAATAGCTGACGGCGTAAAAAAGCAAAGCCATGATCTTTGCGAAGCCATAGTGCGCAATGAAAATGAGAACAAAAAAATTTGTGCAGAGATAAAGAAATCGGTGACTGCTGACGCGTTAGCAGGTCAGCGGGCGAAAGCCACTTACGCGGATCTCTTTAAAGCTAATACTGCGAAAGATAATAGGCCGCCGAAAGTAAATAAAGAGAAGCCATTAGTTCTACAACCAAAAGAGAAGCAGGAAGTGGGAAAAACAAAAGAAGATTTGAACAAAAATGTTGACCCCTCGGGCTTGAAAATTAATAGTGTACAGGGGAGGAAAAGTGGGGCTGCAGTAATACAAACAGAAAATGAGGCTGAGCGTGAAAAAATCAAAAAGGCAATAGAGAATAAAATGAGTGATAGATATGAAATAAAAATCCCAAACGTAGCCAAGCCAAGGTTCATGGTATATAGAATGAGCTTTAAACATGAGAATGAGCAGCTCAGGGATATGATAAAAAAACAGAATGAATGCTTCAAAAATGGTAATTTCAAAATTTTGAAATGTTTTGAAACAAAAAGAGGAAATGCAAAACATTATAATGCGTTAGTAGAAACAGATGTAGATGCGTTTGCAGCCGTGCTGGCAAGCGAAAAAATAAACATAGGTTGGGAAAAATGTAGAGTCAAAGATGGAATGGATGTTACTTTCTGTTTCAAATGCAAGGGATTTAACCACATAGCTGCGAAATGTAAAGCCGATGAGGTATGTTTCAAGTGCCTAGATAACCACAAAACTGTGGAATGTTCTAAGGAAACATTAAACAAATGCATAAACTGCATTCGTGCTAATAAAAAATTTAACTTAGGGCTTGATGAAAATCATATGACATTTAACCGACAGTGTCCTGTATACCAGAAAAAGCTCGAGCATAAAAGAAATACTGTAAATTACTAACAATTACAGCAAGTTTGTGGGGACCCTAGCGTGGAGTTTACGTCTCACCCAGGTGTAAAGAAAGCGCTACCCAAATATTTGCAATGCGTATATCTCAATATACAGAGTTTAGTGGCTAATAAAGTTGAGCTAGAAATACTTATAGATTTTACCGACCCGGATCTACTTTTGTGTTCCGAAACATGCCTAACTGATGACATAGAGGATACGGAAATAATGTTCCCGGCGTATCAGATGATACGCTGCGACTCACACAGTAGACACACAGGGGGAGTGATAATACTCGTTCGAAACACGCTCGGTTTTAAAACAATAACTAACAAGGCTTTAGACAAAAATGTTTGGTGTATAGTTATTCAACTCACACACTGTGATACCAGGTGGCAGCTCGGGGTGGTTTATCACTCCCCAAGCTCAAGTGATGCGGAATTTGTTACATATATGGAGGATATCCTAGCAGAAATCTCAGAAAATTCTGTGAACACTGTTGTCATTGGCGATTTTAACATAAACATGAACGTAGTATCAACCTACAGCAGAAAACTCAATGATGTTTTCATGCAACAAGCCATGCAACAGCTGATAAATTTTAATACGAGGGTGACGGAACATTCGGAAACACGTATTGACTTGTTGTATTCCAATGATAACCGAGTTATATGCCAAAAGGTCGAGGATCATAGAATATCTGACCACGAAACAATAATGTTTCGACTAAATGTCAATAAACTTAACCCACTTGCTAAGGAGGCAGAAGTAATATCCTGGGAGAGATATAACCCTGAGAACTTAACAAGTTTACTAAGGCAGTGCGATTTCTCAAACTTAAATTTTTTCGATGCTGACGGTATGGTGGAGTATATTACTCACTGCATTATGTGGGCCATGAGGCAGTTGACTTACTCAAAAATAACTCGCATTAGGCAGAGGAACAAATGGTATGATAGGCAATTGACAGAGATGAACAAGTATAAATCTAAATCCCATGAGAAAGCAGTGTTGTCAGGGTACTGGGGTGAATATAATTTAGTGAGAAGCAGATATAAGAAAATGGTAAGGTGTAAAAAAATTAAATACTTAGAGCATAAGGTGGAAATAAATAAGGGTGACAGCCGACTCATGTGGAAATACTTAAAGGAGGTAGTCAATAACACGGAGGTCAAAGAAAATATTGGGGAAGTGATAATAAATAACACCAACTACGTAGACAGCTTTGAAATTGCGGAAAACCTAAATAATTTTTTCGTGGACAGCATTTTGGAAATACATACCAATATAGAGTGTGTAAACTATGATTTTTTCGAGCAACGAGCTCCCACAAGTACGCTAAAATTTGAAGAGGTCTCAACGGAAGACATTCTTCAAATTGCCAAAAAATTTAAGCGGAAAATTGGGGGAAACAACCTACTTTCTGAAGGTGTTATTAAGGACTCTGTTGATTATATGGGATATTTCTATGCCCTACTTATAAATAAGAGTCTCCAGACAGGATCAGTACCGGAAGAATGGAAAATTTCATCAATAGTGCCCGTCAAGAAAGTTAGAAAAACGGTTAAAGCTGAGGAGCTTAGGCCCATCAATACTCTCCCTAGCTTGGAAAAAATGCTAGAAACCGTTGTGAAAAACCAGCTACAGTACTATGTGGAATCCAATAAAATACTCATAAAAGAACAATCTGGATTCAGAGCTAAACATTCCTGCGAGACTGCGCTGAATCTGGTGCTTTCTCAATGGAAAGAAGATCTGAACAGACACCTTAATGTAGTGGCAGTGTTTATTGATCTTAAAAGAGCATTTGAAACCGTTGATAGGGTCCGAATGTTGGATAAACTAAAATACATTGGTATAAAAAACACTGAGCTTGACTGGTTTAGAAGCTTTCTGTGTAATCGTAGGCAACAAACAATAGTTAATTCAAAGAGGTCTAGTAAGATAGCCGTAGACATCGGATTACCACAGGGCTCAGTTTTGGCACCCCTACTCTTTAATATATATATAAACGATATTAAAAGTTCTCTCAAACATTGTAAAATAAAACTCTTTGCGGATGATGCCTTGTTAACGATCAGTGATAGGGAACTACCAAATGCGATTGTCAAAATGCAAGAAGATCTTAATTCTTTGTATCAATGGCTGTGTTCAAATAAACTCAAACTGAATGTGAAAAAGACTAACTTTATGGTATTTTCCAGAGCGGCAAATGCTGACTCCATAAGCCGTGAATTAAAAATCAAAGATGAAAATATCGAAGAGGTGAAAATTGTCAAGTACCTAGGAATATACATAGACAACAAACTAAAGTTTGATGAGCACGTTGAGTATACAGTCAAAAAGATTGCTAAAAAAATTGGCCTTATAAAGAGATCGTGTAAGTACTTGGGAAGAAGATATAAAACGTTGGTGTACAGGTCAATAGTAGAACCGCACTTTATATACTGCCCCACGATTTTCTTCCTAGCGGGGGACTCCCATGTAGATAAGCTGCAAAAAATGCAAAACCGAGCGATGAGATTCATCCTCAACAAACCGTATGACACACCAACAAGATGTATGCTTGAAACCTTGAATTGGTTAAGCGTGAAGCAACAAGTTTTTTACCACGCTATGAAATTTGTGTACAATATTAAGAAGGGCAACCTGCCGGATTATCTTAGCGATAATCTCCGATATATAAATGAGACGCATACATATTTGTTGAGAGAGAATAACAGCTTCAGACTCCCGAAGTATAGAACAGAAGTGGACAAAAAAAATATTTTCTATAAAGGCTTAAAGTGCTTCAATGAATTACCAGAGGCTATAAAAAATTGTGATACTATCACTCTTTTCAAGCGGCTGCTATTTGACTATTGTAGAACGCAGCCTACAAGATAGTGATGTATCAACAATAGCGTGGATTGGAAACTAGGCCTTTCCAACCACCAAGATATCGAGACTAGGCGGATCGGAAACTCGGCCTTTCCGACTACCTAGACCCTTAGATAATAAACAATAAACGAGCGGATTGGAAACTAGGCCTTTCCAACCGTTAACCGTCACGAAAGCGCGACTGGGTGGATCGGAAACTCGGCCTTTCTGACCACCCAGGAGATATCAATAAATGGAGTAACCCAAAAAGAATAGCGCGGATTGGAAACTCGGCCTTTCCAACCGTCTACATAACTTCCAGGAAATTGCATGCGTGTATAATGACATAAAATAATTGCAGTGATAAAGAAATAATGTTATTTAAAAATTTCTGTAGAGCATTTTGTATTTTGTATTTAATATTTAATATTTATATTATATTTTAAATCTAAAATCTAATTATAAGAATGTTAAATCTTTGTTGCAATATAAGTCTAACAGACTGTAAAAAATAAATAAATAAATAAATAAATAAATAAAGCCCTTCCTGAAACTGATTTTTCATCCTTTTCTCTTCTCAGTAACTTTTTACAGCGGAACAGGCCACTTCATGGCCGAATGTGTCGAGCTTTTTAACCTCTCGAGCTTTGCACTTCATACATACCGGTGACAAAATTTATATAAAACACTAAAAAGCTACTCCCACAGGATACGTTTCGGTGTAAACGCTCGCTCTCACCAATATAAATCTAAAGCGCTGGTCGCCGTCCTTCCGCGGGAAAAGCTCTTTAGCTCAGTAGCTTTGCCCGCGGGCAAGCTGATGCCCACCGCCGATCTAAAGAAATCGATTGTAATTTTCAAGTAAAAGTAAACCAGTAAACTCTTTAACATTTTCATTCGTTTTAATTTACTTGGCTTTTTAATATAATGCAGCTTACTTTACCCCTTATCCTTGAACGCTTAACTTAGACGCAAAAGCTTTCTCATTTATCACTTTTAATGCAAAATTTCCAAAAGTTTCAATTTGCCAATTCATTCAAGACTTTTTCTTTAACTAGCACTTTACCTTCAAACTTTATGTATATTCACCTCCTATTCGAAAAAAGCTTAAGAGTTGAGCAGATGATATACAAATTTTACGCTCAAATGCCTTGGCTTGCAAAACACTTGAAAATGATATGCAACAAACCAACACGAAAAGGCTTTTGCATAATCGCAAAAGCGTATCAGCAAATGACGGGAACCAAGGAGGACTTGCACATTTCCCCTGCGCTCATAAAATGAAAGGACAAAATTACAAAGTAGATTTTAATTTCACCCGCGATAAATATAGTTAAAAAAAAAAACGCAAAATAGAAAACAGATTAAGTAAAAGAGTAGAACGGAAGTCGAGAAGTAGAGGAGCAGATATTTAGTAAAGCGATGAAGGCGTCGAAACGATTGGTTAGGCGAGAAGTGAAAGTATGCAAGAGGAGGGTATTTCATGCAAAAAACATCGCCGCCAGCAAGCGAAAATATTTTAATGCTTTCATTGTCATTTCCTGTTGCAACCCTTTGAGCGCTTGTTACATTTTCAGTTGCTTGTGCCTGCCGTTGGTTGCTATTATTGTAAGTTGCATCAGTAAACTACACTTTTGGCAGCGTTTAAATGCAGCGCGTTATCATTATTATCCCTGCTTTGGCTGAATGACAGCGACGCAGACAATGATGCGTTAAATGAGCGCCATAGCAACATACATACATACATAGGTGGAGGCATTCACTGGCTTCCCGGTGGGTTGGTATTTGTTTTGGCAACATCAACATCAACATCAAACATAACAAAAATCGATAACTACAACAATGCTTAGAATACGACTTGAAACACTTTTTGTGGCAGTTAAACGGACGACCCACCATCGCAACGAGATGGGTGCAAATTCGGCTAGTTAAGCAGCTTTCTCTGTCCGCTACAAACTAACTCTATAGCTGCTTCGTCTCAGTAGCACTAGCGCATCTATTTTTCCCTAAGATTATTCAGGTATCCGAATGGAACCTGGATGATAGGTAGAACTTGATAAACAGATTTGAATCTCACAATGCATTAGCAGATCGATTGACGAAACCTGTCAGCTAATATTACCTCTGCATAACTCAAACCGCTTTCGCGTCAGTTCGTACTGCAGGATAAACAACGAATTCCTGATGCTTAGTTGTTGGATTTTGTAAGAGTTATAGCGAGTCATTCTCTTTCTAAATGGACGAATTTAATCTAAAAGATAGTCCATTGTAATAGATTAGGAAGCAAAAGAAGATTGCATCGTCAGCCATTTCCGTCTTTGTGTTGTCTTTCGTACCAAATGTTTACGACGACTAGCTAAACTCACAGAAAACTCGAGATTCCATTACGTTCAAGATTCTTCTATTGCCGACGTCGCCAATCACGATTTTGATATCATGGCGGGGGCAACGCTCTTAGAAGTTATCCTGGAACTCTTCGTCCTTCTATTCCATCGGGCATGGGGCGATGGTGATACCCCCGAGGCATGTTTTTGCTTCTTTACTGGAAGAAGTTTTTAGGTGGCGGGCTCCAAGCCCAGCGCACAACCCATTGCTGGGAGAGGGGTGATTTCTTAACCGAGCCGTTTGTTCCAAGACAGATGCCCGCTTTCAGTCGCACCTACTGGTGCGCGAACGAGGACGCAAGAGTCGGGATTGAGTATAGCCGTGCAACTGTAACTGCATACCAAGAACAACGACTATACTCCATTGTATTCTCAGGGTAACGCGCTTAAATATTAACAACCTTGTTGCGCTTCACCTATCAGGAATTTTAGATTCTTACCTTCCATATAAACCGAAGCGATGAATTACACTGCTAAAAAAACAAGAACCCAGAGCAGTCCTAAGTACTATACATTTTTGGGGTCGCTGATTCCAAATCCGTGGTTTATTTTTCTCCAGGACGGATATTATGAGACTGACACAGGCAGATTCGTGTTCAACTCATCCAAAAGCACAAGAAAGGGATACTGCGTCCGATCCCCGAACCCCGATTCCGCCTGTCACATAATATCCGCCATGTTTTAGAGGCTAGGAAAAAATTCTGACGTGATAGAGAAAACGGACTTCAGATTCGTAAGCAGCGCCTCAAAATACATTAGGAAAGGATATTTTGATCACCTAATCCCGACACTTTTTTGTAGATCAGCGACCCCAAAACCTAAAGGAAACCCGGTCTGGGTTCTAGCACTATTTTTAGTTTTTTTTCTAGCCCTGTTAGAAATCAGAAAATTTGACAACCAGGAACCTTCAGTTTAAAGCGGCTAAATAGTCGGCGACGTTTCTACAATCCTGGTGGTTAAGTTTTGCAGCCACGTTTTTTCGCACACCCCAGCTCAGTTGGCAAATCTCGGGGAGGTCCTCAAGTGACTAGCCGGAAGTACGTGAAGGTCTGATGATTAATTTGAAGCACACTTATATAAAATATCTGCATAAAATGAGTTGTAGCTGGAAATTTTCTTAGATTAAAACTTATTAAGTTTGAGTTCTAAATCGGGTAATGTTTAGTTATTTGCCCACGGTTTTTGGGTTAGTAGGCGGAGCGGAAGGAGGCGTGGCTCTTGAAAGCTCACTCATTAGAATGAGAACAGTTCAAACTTTGTACCTTCCCCCTCGAACTCTGTCACAGATGTTTGGAGCAATTTGAAAATGTGGTAAAATTAATTTTTTTTTTAACACAGGAAATGTAAACTCGGTTTACGCCATCCATAGTATTTTTGTGCAGAAAAGAAAAATAACGCTCATCAGTCTAACCCTGTCTATTAACAAATTAGTCACAGAAAATTAGGAAATAAAGTTTTGAAAATATAGTTTAAACCCTTGTCCATTTGTACACAATAACACGAAATCATTGGGCAAATAACTAATCCGCTCCATCCAAACCACTTTAAAAGTGCCTAACGAGTGCCTTTATTGAATTCCCTCTAGTTCTGTACAACTATACATTTGAAAGTATGGACGGCATTAAATTAGCTGTGAACAACTGTGTAAATATTTAAAAATAAAGTTTATTAACTAAAGTTTAAAAAAACTCGATGTTTTTTAAGTCTACGTTTACATCACGTTACGTGCCACAGGAATCGGTTAATTCTATTTTCATTCAATCATCCGCCCTCGTTCCATTCCATGTTGTTTCACTCTGAAAAATGACATCACTTTTGACGTCTCTTTTTTGTTATTGCATTTGTGTCAAGTGAAAAAATTTGCGCTGAGCTGCTCCAGCAAATTATTGAAAGCAAAAATATATAAAAACTACGGATTCCTTAATCGAAAATCGCAGAACTGCCTACAATAATGGCGGATCCAAAGTTCGAGAATTTGCCCGGGATTGTAAGTACACCTCCAACATATCGGCTGCGCACATAATTGGAAATTCAATAAAACTGACTCATACAGCATGGGCGTTTATTTGTTTGTATGACTGTTGGTGCCAACTATACTGTGGTGCCAACCATGAACCCCACCTAAAATGACTATATTTGCAACTTTATTCAATTTCAGGCTTATGACCAACCCGATGTGTATGAAACGCCCGATAATCCTGAACCAGAAACCTCGGACTACTATGAAGAAGAGCCGGAGAATGAGTCAATCGAGCGCATGCACATTTCTACGCGCGACGCCTACAATCGCTTCCGCGGAGCTACACTTGATGGTAGTGTCGATTTCTCGGATCGCATTGGCCGGCGTTTATGCAAAGGCTACGATGCACGCGCTGGAGAATATGAGCTAGTTGGCGTGGGTGAAAAGGAGACTCCAGTGCAAAAATGCCGGCGACTGCAATGCGAAATGAACGAATTGATGGATGAGGTGGCAGCGCTCCAAGTGGATCGCAAGATTGCACAAGAAGAGAAGGAGTCGTACGATGCAGTGGCAACTGTTATAGCAACTGCTAAGAAAGTGCTGGATTCGTTACGGTTGGAGCAGGTGTTGGGTAAAGAGCAAGTCTCAACGGCAGCTGACAAAGAAGTGAAGCAATTGATTGGTGAGTTAAAAGTGAAACTTATTTTTTAATATACTTATGTAAATATTTGTATCAAATATTGCGCAGGTCAAGTGGAGGAGTTCAAGAAATCTGGGCTACTAACCGCAATACCAACGCCTGGCACTGATTTGGCCGCCTCTGCGCGCATTGCTAAACTGGAGCATCGTTTGCACCAACTGGAGCAAGCAATTGGCGCACAACCGGAAAAACTCAGTCGCCTTACAGCCGTAACGAACACCTCAAACGTATTAGAAGCTGTGCATCAACTTAGCACAAAAGCAGCTTTGCTGCAAGTTGACAAACTGGATCTCATCGAATCACGGCTGGCTACACTCACAGGCAAAATGGATGCTATAGCTGAGAAATCGAGTGGTTCGGCTGAGGATGCGAAACGTGATCAAAAAGTTATCGAACTCTATGATATTGCGAAACGTACGGAGCCTGTAGCTGAAATACTCCCAGATATTATTGAACGTATGCAGGCGCTCGAAGCTTTACACAAATATGGTGAGTGGCGAAGGGAGGTGTGGGAATAACTAAAAAAAAATAAAAAATTTTATTCATCTTTTCTTACTAAGCTATGAACTTTGCTAAAATTATCGCTGAGATTGAGGAGAAGCAAACTACGATAACAACCAGCCTGGTGAGCAACAAAGAATTGCTGCATTCAGTACAGGAAACATTCGCACAAAATCTAGAAACGATAAACAAGGAGGTGGCTAAAGTGGACGAGCGTGTGCAGGCAATTACGGGCAAAAAGTAATTGTTACTGGGGTCAAAGCTCGAGGCATTATACACGCTGATGCAACTAATTTTGAGTTAAAGACAGCAACTAACTTATTTAATTTGCTAAAATATTCTCATTCATAAGCAAAGTATTGTAATAGTCTTTTTTTAAGTTAAAGTTTAGCTGTGAATTTTTTGAAATTTTAATAAGTTTTAAACCAGCGTTGTGCTGCAAAACCACTAATAAATGTGAATAAAGAATAATGTGCTTTAAACGGTTGGACGTTTTGATAGGAAGCTGCAGTTTATTTTGAAATATGGCGCTTTTTTCGTGCCCGTTTATTGGAAATTGCCACGCTTTCTGGTATCTCTGGTATTAGGTGCTACAATGTAATTTATTTTTCACCTGTTTCAACTCTGCCTTTTTTTATTTGTGAAAATAAAACATCCCTTAGTAATTTACAATTTTTATTTAAAGCCTTTTTATTTATATTATTCATAATTATAATAATAATCATCATAATAATAATAAGTAATAATAGTGATACGCTCACGTATAATATCTAGAGATAGTACACATTTAGCTTTGAATAAGTTTCATACATTTCCTGTACTCCATTTTTTTTTTTTACTTTTATTTGCGTTAAATGTTTTCGCTCATTAATTTATGCAGTTCTACTTTATGTATACATACATAGTTGTTCGCCCCACATTGTGTCTACATAAATATTTTATTTATTGAATTTCACGTTTTTCTTTATGTATGTATATACTTTTGAAATATATTTAACCTTTCGTGTGCCTTTGTCATTTTACTATACTTATCAATGTGTTTATGTATGGATATATGTGTCTTTGCATGTGTTTAAGATGTGTATATATGTATGTGAATGTATGTGAATTGCTATTAATTCGGGAATGTTTTGACGGCTATAATTGCATGTATTTGAATTTTATTAATTTTTTTCAAGTACTCTTACAGTTTTTCGTATGTTTTCTTCTTCTAAATCCGACTTAAATGCCACCTGAATTGCACGCAATACTTCACATTTCACTTTAGCATTGATTTTTTTGTTTTCTGTTTTTAATTTTCTTTGTTTTAAGAGTATAAGACATTTATTTAAATAATTTATTGTTGCTCTTTTCTATTTTTTTACATGTGTATATACGATATTTTCTCAGTGTATATATCGGTTTGAAAGTGTTATACAATTTATTTCAATACTCACTTTTTTAACATATCTGTTTTTTATAACTCCTTAAAAGTTACGTTTTTAATTGTTCTTAATACAATTTTTATTATTTTTTCTTTGAATCAAATTTTCTTATTTAATATTTTTTTCAATACTTTCACTAAATAAATATGTAACTTTCCACAACTTAGTATTTTATAAACGAAACTGGATTTGTCTTAAACGAAGCGCTTTCATTTCTTAGACTTAAAAAAAAAAAAATTTTAAGAGATTTACAAAATTGCCGAGAAACAATATCACAATATATAAAATCTAATCACCAAATTACTAAGAAATCTGTAAATTATTCTCATTTCTCTATTAAAATTCTTTGCTCTCTGGGCGCTTAACATTCGTTCCACCGTATGGAACAACGAAAGCGCTTTACTTCAAGCTTACTCTAAAGCTTCTAATACAACGCTTAATAATCCAATTCCAATTCCTTTTCAATAAGCTCGTTCGTTTTGAAAGCTCGTTTCCAGGTTTTTCACACTCTTTGCTTGCCTAAAGGTGTGCGTTTGAAAGCTTTCGCCATTTAAAAAAAAAAGTTAAAAAATTAAAGCTTACAAACAGTTAAAAAATTAAAGCTTTGATAACGAAAGCCTCTTGAAAACGAAAGCTTTATTGTTCAAGAAAAACACCCAGAATGAAATGCTTAGACGAACGACTGTATTATGGTAAAATTACGAGTATTATGGAAAACCACTTATTAAAAAAGATCAATCAGAAAGTATTTTACGTATATGCGGGCATATAAAATGTGTTTTTGATTCCGTAACTTACATTTAAAGCACAATGAAAATTTAACTTGCTGTGCTTTTTGCTAAATATTAAAAGAAAACGTATAGAAAAGCTTTTGAAGCGAATTTGGCAACAAAAAAGAAAAGCTTTAGAGCGATGAGAACTTCCCTTCTACTTCTACAACTAGTAAACTGCATAAGTACCGCCTTAAGTTTAAAAAAGCTTTGAGGCAGCTTTCCAAAATCATTTTCAAGAAGACAGTATTTTTTAATATTTTTCGTAAATTTATTTCATTACCCTTACTTATCCTTCAGCTACGAAAGTTAGAACCTCAGTCATTTAAAAAGCTTTAAAGCAGCTTCTCTCCATGCTTGTGTATTGAATAGGCTTAAGAAATTACCGGTGAAGTAATTTAGTCTTCTGATGCAAAAGAATTTATTATTGCAGTCCACAACTCTTGAGATAGCCATTCAACTAATTTAAATAGATTTAAGGTAGCTTTGCTAAGAGCTTTTTTCAAGTTTTGCCGCTTAAGAGGTTGCAGACGAAATTATTATTTTCTTTTTTTTTGTTTTGGTTTGCTGAAAATCAATCAATTTTTTTCAAAGCTTTAAAAAATGCCATAATTTCCAACTCTCTGCTTTCGAAAATATGTTGAGTTTCGGAACATAGATAAATATGCAAGCTTAAGAAAGTACAGCCTTTTATCAAGCTTTATTCATCTTTTTTTAATAACTTTTCAGCTTTTGAGCTTTATGCTACGGCAAACTGATATGGATATAAAGTCGCTTTGAAGAAAGTACACATTTGTGTGTGTAAATCAGACGCTTTTTCGACGCTTATGGAGATTTTACCTTATTTTCTCTTGAGCCTTTTACTACAAAAATTAGCTGTGAAATTTTAAAGTTTTTAAAAAAAATTTTCCAAGTGAAGTATTTTTTTTATTGTGCAACGGCTTTGCGAAATAGCAAAAAAACTAAAAAAATCTTTGAAAAAGCTTTCCTATTATAAACTCAATAAGCTCTCAACTTTTGCTTACAATTTATAATTTGTTGTTATTTTAGAGTCATGCTTCCATTGCTGTCACTATAATTATGAGAGTTGTGATGTTACTTAACTGAGACTATCAACTAATATTCGGTTTTATTTTTAATAAACTATTTATTATTCAAATATTTGCTCATAGTTTTATATAAAGCATTATTTAAATATTTTAAAATAATTTTTCAACGCAAATTTTTTACTCAAGTAAAATATTTTTTTTCAAATAAGTGGAATTTGTATGAATTAAATTTTTGCTTTTTTATAATTCCTTTGTATTTTCTTATCAACTCAAATATTTTTTTATGAATAGATATTTTTTTTAATTTTTTTTAAATATTTTTTTACTTATTTTTACATTTCTTAATTTTTTTTAAATCATTATCTTTTATACTCTTACTCTGCATTCTTGTGGAATCCATATTAGTGCATTTTACGTGTTTCTTAAGTTCGCACTGAGTTATTTTTTCCATTCTGTATTTGCTTTGCTGCTAAATACATCGAAAATTTGCTTGTTATACATTTAATAAATATATATTTATATTGTTATTGAAAATTTCAGCTCTTATATAGTAAAGGAAAATTTTGAAACAATATGTACCTATGAATTTAAAAAAAAAATTGCCTACGTTACATACATACATACATTAGCGTGTTTGCTACTTATTCTTTGTCTCAAACTCTTTGCTGCCAATTAAACTAGCGCGATTTCAACTACATACATAAATACATTTGCTGTGCAATTTTTTTGTTTTTGTGTGTTTGCTCTTTACAATACCTACATTTACACATTAAAAAGCTGTAGAAATAATATTTAAAAATTGTTTAAAAGTATGTAGTATGTAATTTTACATGTTTTTATAATGCTTTTAAAAAGTTAAATGAAATAAAATAATATCAGAGTTGCATTTAAAAAACTATCTTTTTCTATACGTTTGAGTTCTGCTAAATTGAAACTATTTACAAAAAAACATAAATTAAACAAAAATATAGAAAAAGTACACACATCTAAAAGTTATAGCTACTTAAAAAAATTTTTACTTGCGTACTATAAAAAAAAAATAAAATATATAAAATCTAATAAATATAGTAAAGTTTTATTTGTTCATGTTGCCTTTGCCTTTAATGCTTTTTAATAGATTTTATTTATTCTGATAACAGTGAAGCGTATTTGAGTTTTTTCGCAATTTTTGCTCTTATTTTTTAATATTTTTTTTTTCATACAATTAGAATTGATGCGTAAATACTTTTTTTTAATTTTGATTTTTTTGTTTCTTGATTAATGTTTTTATACCGTTTCTATAATTTTTTTCTTTTAAGAAAATGAGAAAATTCACTACAAAAAAATTCAGTTTTACATATACAGTGTTTAGATTCTTTTTGTATTCCACACATTTGCTAACTCACCCCTCCAGCTCAATGTCAATCAAAAATCCAAGAAAAATATTAATGTCTCGCCGTTTCAATTTCAGTGCGATGGAATCCAAAGCTACTTACTTGGACCAAATGTTTCTGATGCTGCCAATAATTTCTACTTTTGCAAATTATATTCTTTTGTTAGCCTGTTCGCGCTAATGAGCGCACTTTATTGCCTTTTGCCTAGCCTTCACACTTATTTGACTAATTTATTGTTAATGTATGTGTATGTGTGTGTGAGTTTTGCGCTCAGTGATTTATTGTTTTATTTAAATTCCATTTCTTCTTCTCACATTCGCTTACGCTTTTCTATAATATTTTCTCTTCGATTTCCAATTGCCTCGCTGCCCTCATATACTTTATAATACTACATACATAAATAGTATATATGTTTGTATATATTTAACCTTTTATATACTCTTTTTATATATACTATAAGTATGTATGTGTTTGTATGTATCTTTTCTTATCGTACGAGTATATATCTAAATAATAATTTTGTTTTTCTGTTTGTTGTTATAACTTTTGCATATACTGTTCAGAAACACTCTGCCCTCCTTCTCTTAATACACTAATACAGATTCCATCGTAATTGTATCTCATTTATTGTTTGTCTGTGCATTTGACGCCGTTGTAGCTTGGATTTGTGATGCGGTTTGCGATGCCGACGACTCCAATGTGCGACGAGCCAGTCTTGACCTGCAATTAAAAAATAATAATAATATTAAAAAATGGTAGTAGTAGTAGAAAAAAGTCCCTAGGCGCGTTTTAAACTAAAAAATTAAATTTGTTTAGCATATAAAATTAAATTTCAGTTACTCATTTTTAAAAATTTATATAGATATTTGAAGGGCGAAATATTTGAAATCGCTCTTCATTTAAAGCGGGAGTTGAAGAGGTTTAAATAAAGACTGTATGCTATAAATTTCTCTGCCAATCAACGACGATCAGAGATCTTTTAACACATGTATTCTACAGAAAGCTCTTATACTTATCCCACTGATATCTTTTGGTCCTCACTGCTTTAAATCATACTAGAGATTTTTATGTCTGTAGCTTTTATGCTTGTGAACTTTATATTTCCAAAAGCTCAATAATTCTTCAAACCCTCTCTTTAATTTATGACGCCTTCTGGGTTCTAAAACTTCTTAAATAGCGGGTATAAAATAGTTTTGAAAAAAAAGCACCTATTTATGTACACATATAAGACGAGAGCTTTCAGTTGAGCTTTTTGAAATTTTCCAGTTTTGTAGCTTTCGAGAGCTTTATTCCAAATTTTTCTTTGTACATTTTTTACTCATGAGCTTTTCTCAACATTGAGCTTTTTTAATCCTTTCTAAAATTTATTCCTTTGCACTCAATTTTTGCTTTAGCCCGTCTGCAACAACTCTTAAACTACACAAATTAGATCTTCAAATAAAAGTACACAGCAGAAGAGAGTTTTAGAGAGCTTTTTCTTAATTTGTTTTTGATCTAAAAATTTTTCTCATAAGCTGGCTTTTGAATTAATGTGTGCGGTTTTGGTTTCCACCGTTTCTGTCATTCGAAAATTAGATTGCATATTTTTTGGCGCATTTTGATCAACTCTAAGCTTTCCTTGAGGAGCTTTCTTGGGCTTTTTCAAAATTTTGTCTTTGTACGCTCTTTTTTGGAGCCTTTCGCAGCTTTGATCTCTTTCTATATTTTCTCGATTTTGCTTAGTATTATATTTTTTAATTTAGGCTTTCTTCCGGCTTCTACCATTTTGAAACTGTGTTACACTCTGTGTAAAAGTATACAGCAGCAGAGAACTTTTGAGAGCTTTCTTTTAACTTTTATTTGTGAAATTTTAAATTTTTTCTTGCTACTTCAATTTCATGCGCTTCTTTTATTTGAGAATTAAATTATATACTTTTGTGAGTACTTTGAAGTTTTAGTAGATTCGTTTTCGTAATGAAGAAACCGAGAATATTCTCTTGAGTTTTGCATCGAGGCACCTCATTTTTTTGTAGTTGCTGATCAGCTTCAACTTTTAATTTTCTTAATCTTTTTCTTGTACACTTTTTTTTTCTATTTAGATGCTTTTATTGGCACTTTCTTGATAGCTTTTCTCAACATTGAGCCTTTTTTTAATCCCTCTAATTTTTTCTATGAACTACTCATTTTACTTTAGGCTGATATAAACCCTAGACCTCAAAACCAAAAACTTTGAGTGAAAGTAACAATTGCAGAGAGCTTTTTTGAATTTGTGTACTTGGTACGTATTATATTTCGCTAAGATGTCTGAAAATTCTTTATTAAATCCACTCACTTTATCTGTCCAGCCAGTAGGGGATTGATGGCGTACAGCCAATCGTGTACCTCCTTATCGCCCAACGTTTGCAGCAGATAGCCGCGATGCTTAGTGACAACACTGAAAAATACAACAAAAATTTAAGTTTTAGCAAAATTCCAATTCGAGACAAAAATAAGAGCACCCATAGTAAAACATGTTTCATCTTCCGCTTTCGCTTACCTAAATGTATTGGGTATCTTCACCATAGCCGCTTGATCTTCACTACATTCAACCTGAGCTGTCGCTAAATTCAATACTGCACGCTCAACTGGATCCTTCTCCGACTTGTAGATGAAAACATAGGGGCGACGCACAATCTGGAAAAAAGTTTTTAAAGTGTTTAATTGTGCGTAGAATAAAATACGGCTTTTAGCTAATGTCAACTTACCACCCAACGCTTCTTCCAACCCGAACCACCATGCTCCAATACATTGAGCAATCCCTTGCGCGCCACAACAGCGCTCACACGTATCTCCTCTAACTCGGGTACGTATAGCCGCAGCGGTAGGGCCGGTTGTGTTGCGGGTGCAGGTGCCTCCCAGCCATTGGGCGCATCAGCACGATCGGGTGAACATAATCTGTAAGAAGTGCATGAAGTTAGTGGCGAAAAAAGAACAAGTCGAATAAAAAATTAAGATGAGGATAAAAAGGGTGAAGTGAGAAGCGCACATTGAGAGGTTGAAAAGGTTGGGTTAATATATTTTATATTTACTTATATAAAATTACTCAAACACAGTTAAAAGGTGATAAGTACTGTGGGTTAGTGAGTGGAAGATGTGTGATAAGTTTATGAAAAATTGTTGCCAAATCGTGTTAGTGATGCTAAAGTTCAGTATTGGTTATAAAAATGTAAGTTGTGTGTGAGTGATAGTGAGTTAGGCAAAAGGTGTTAAGCAGCAAATTTACCGTAGACAGCGATTTTTCAAACATTGACAAAGATTTTTTTACGCAGACGTTATTAGTTTTTTTTTCAACTACGATCTTTCAATTTAATGCTAAGTAAATGTTGTATGAGTTATCATCAGCTTTTCGACTTGTATCGATTCAGCGTAGTTCGGCGAAATATTATGTATTTAAAATTGTTCAAACTTTTAAAATTGTGCAATTTAGCTGATGTAATTTGCCTTTTCAAAGGAACGCAGCTCATTCAGCTCACTGAAAACCAATTCAGCGCATAATTTGCTGCTTGGATTTCACATTAATTGTGTTTGTATTAGTTTTACAAGCACGCTCAGCTCATTCAGCGTCAAGAAAACCTTTTCAGCAAATATTGTCCGGTTTGATTTTCACATTTTGCATTTTTTAAGCATTACGCCAAATGAATTCAGTATATTCAGCACGTTGAAAATTAATTCAGCGCATGCTTTGCTATTTATTTTTAAAAATGGAATTATTTTGTATTCAAAAAAGGTTCTCACTACTAAAATTTTACATTTAACTATTTCAATTTGCTTTTTGATGTTATACAGCTCATTAAGTTTACTGGAAATCATTTCAGCGCATACTTTGATGCTTGAATTTCCCATTCAGCGTGTTTTAATTAGTGTTACAAGCTCATTCAGCGCCTACAAAGCCTTTTAAATAGGGCCTACCATTTTGAGGCTATTTTGGAAACACATATGTATGTACATATACTTCTCAAATTAAAATGGGGTTCAGCGTATTTACAATTCGACTAAAAGCTTTTTTGAACTACAAATGCAATTGGTTTCAGCGTATTCAGCGCATTTACTTAAAATTCAGCTGGACTTTTCTGAATTTTGTGAACTAATGAACTTTATACCACTATACTCAATGGGTTTCAGCGTATTCAGCGCATTATGCGTACAATTCAGCGGTCGATTTTCTAAATTTTTGTACTCGTGAGCTTCAAATTGCTTTGTTTATTTTTCAAGTGTACCTTTTCCTGCCACGTCTTTGTTTGAAAAATGCTATTATTGTGTACTGAAAAAAAAAATTTGTTTCAAAAGCAAAGCAACTAAAAATTTAATACGAATTAAAATTTTTAAATAAACCAGAAAATTACCTTCGTCTAATTTTTGGTGTTGTTCTAATAAGTTGAAATTTGTTTTTAGTTTTTTTTTTTACCAAAATTAAGACATTTACATACATACATAAAAAGAAAAAGAACATAAAAATAGAGTAAAAATTTAGGATTTAGATACTTTTGTTTAAATTTTTATTTTGGTAGGAGTTTTGGTTAAAAAAATAAATAAATTTTTTTTCTCTCTTTGAACTTAAACTTTTTTCTCAAATAAAGAGGAAACAAGTCAAAATTGAGGCATTGTAGCAATCACACAAACTCAAAATGCGGCTACTTACTCTATCGAGCTGCCAGAGATGCAGCTAACGGTCATGTCAGCGCAGCCCTCATCGCTGGGCGACACATCCGACTGGGTGGCTGGCTCCGCTGTGGGATCTGTAGATTTGTTATAGGTGCCTATGAGAAGAGTATTCAGCAGATAATTAAAATAATAATAATAATAATTTCTTCTGCCTTTCTCACTCTCACCCTGCACCAACTTCAAGCATTTCAGCAACAACTCTTGCTCCCTTTGATTGTACTCCCGCTCGGGCATCATCTGTTGTGGATCCTTAACGGGCGTTTGTGGTGATGGTGGTATGACCATATGTACTGGTGAGGTGGCTGCACGCGCTGCCAAATTGCACACGTCCTTTTCGGTCTTCGTGGTCGGATTTGGATTGGTGTCCATGCCAAGGCGTTCGCGCAACAACAACAAATGGCGCACACGTCCCACCTCTTCGAGTCGTGTCAACTTTTCCAATTCCCATTGATGATCGAAAATGAGCGAATCGCCACGTGGACGCCAGCCAGAAAGATTCTCTTCGCCGCGCACATAAGTGGAGCTGGTATCGAGGACACGTCGCTGGCGTCGTTGTACACCTTTTTCGAAAATTTTATAGAAGCGGAAATATGAAAGAAATTATGACATTAGTTGAGGTGTTTAGTGAGCGCGTAGCGAAAGCGAAACTTTTGAAGCTTTTCAGCATGATTAATGTATGTATGTACTTTACTTATGCAATGAAAAATTTGAATATTTTTAAAAATGTATTTAGCTGCTTCAAGCATTAATTCTAAACAAGAACGCTTTCGAACGGCAATTATGTAACAACAACCAACACTACGTTAAGAATTTCTACCTGGACTACCTGCTTCAGAGGCTCTACGCAATGACAATTCATAAACGCCCGACAAGCGATTGGCTTCGGGATTACGATATTGACCGGAGAAGAGATGTTTCAACGAACGTGGTCCGGTGCGTGCGTCGCGTCCGTAAATGACCATGCTGAGGTCTTTGGTAATGATGGCTGGGCGTGCGCAATTTTCGAGCTGTAAAAAGGGAAAGAGGAGAATGTGTTTTATTATTTTATGTATTCAGCGCATTGATATGTAACGTTTATTACATTTTGATGCAAGAAGAAGAGGATTTTATGTTGGGAAGCGCCAACTTGAGCAATTCAGCAAGTTCAGCGGAAACTAAAATGTGCCAATTAATAAATTTTATGCTTAAAAACGCATAAATGTGCATTTTTGATACCTAAGCAAGATATCAAGTAGGCTCGAGAGAATTTTTATAGGCTAAAAAGATTGCGGCAAGTAGATAATATTCAGCGGCCAACTATCGCAATTCAGCTCTATTTTTTACAATTCAGCTCATTTTAATAAAATTCAGCGCAAAGTTTATTAAATTTGCGCCAACTGCTTCAAAATTTTTACTATTGAGCGCATATTCAGCAGTCGTTTTCTAATTCAGCTCACACAACTTACCTCCAAATAAGCGCTCAAAGTTATATAGATGGTCTCGCCAGCTTGTGTCACGCGATTCAGCAAAGTAGAATTATGTAAGCTTGAATCCCAAGCAGCCTCAAAGCGATAGAACGAACGATCATCGCCGGGTACCTCCAAAGTCTCGCCAGGAAACAAGCCCAATGACAAAACACACGAGTCCTCATCCAAATCATCCGAAGATTCTGGTGTATTGCGTATGCGGCCAACAACCAATTCGCGTATATCACGCCATTTAACTTCGGCTGTGGGTTCGTGTACGATGGTAATGCGTATGCGTCGCTGTATGCCCTGGTGGAGCAAAAATAGACCGCGGCACGGAAGATCGTCGCTGTGTTCAACAACCTAAAGAAAAAAATAAATTAATTAAAACAGTATATTCATGCATAGTGAAGTAAATACCCACCGATGGCACATACTCGCCATTCGGTGCGAGCTCACATATTTCGAACCAAACCAAGACATCATGCTTAGCCAAAACTGTCGACGTGGATGGACATGGTAGTGGTCCAAATTTGGGACTACGCACCGGTTGGCTGATGGGAATGCTTGGCGGAAGCATGCGACGTGGTGGTGGACGCGAAACAAACTCCTGCTTGGCATCCTTATGCAAAGGATGAGTTTGATAATGTCCAAAGATCTTAAACATAATCGGTTGGGTCTTCAAATACTCAATGAACGACTTGGTAACGGGTACGGTAATCTGAAAGTGAGGAAGTGAGCGTAAATAATAGCATGCGCTACCGAATAGAAATAAAAAACTTGAGGGCACATACGTTTTGAACATGGTAGAAGCCGAGGGGAGCGCCAGATGCCGAGTTCTTGACTGGTTCGGTGGAGAAAGCCTCCTCATGACGATGCAAGAAGCTGTGTGTGGGCAAATAAGCGCATGAATTGAGCAAAATTTTCGTTTGAATTCAACTCAACCATTTCAACTTACTTGAACTGACAGAAGATGTCAGCGTATTCAGCGCCAATGCCGGTAGCCTGTAGTACGGTAACGCGGAATGTGAATTCCTTGCCGATTTCTAAATGCTCGCCAGGCTCTTCATTAGCCTCTTGACACTCAGAAGCTGAGTTGGAATCAATGCCGCGTCCGGAGTCAGCATCCTCGAGTTCTGGAATAAAGAGGTCCGTAAGCAATAAAATATGGCTATTTCGGTATGGGAAAAGAAAGAATCGAGTAACTCTGCACACCTTCAAGCTTGGTATCCAGTCCACCATTATCGATGTAACGCTGTACATCATCCTTCTCGTTCAGAGCGCGATACTTTGGCTTGGCATCGTCCTCATTGAATATCAAGCGTGCCGATTGTTTAACGCCATTGTTGAAGTCGATGGACTCCTCGTCCTGTGAAGCGAAAAGGAACGAGTTTCCGGCGAGAGTTAGAGCGAGTTTAACGAAACAAAATTGCTTTTATATAACTTACCAATACCGGTTGCACAGCTACACGCAAGTAACCGCGCACATCGCCCCGCTCATTGACAATCGCCACTTTGTGTACCAGTGGCACGGGATATAGTAAGTTGCTGAGATAAATGAAAGAACGTCCCACCATGCGGAACCAAGGGAAACGATCATAGAATGGATCACCGCCAGTCAAACTTTCGACATTATAATCCGGTGAAGTGGGACTGAGTTCAGCCTCATTGTGATACATTTCGCGCATCAGCTCCAAGCGTTGCCTAAAGAGAGTGAATGAAAATGAAGAAGGTCGTGAAGAGATTACTGTTGTTGCAGAAATTTCAGAGCTAAAAATTTGCAAGCTGGTGCATTAAAGGCGCAAAAGAGTAAAAAAAACCAAGCATTTAATGCAAATAAAGTGAAACACACATCAAAGATTATGTCAGTAATGTGATGCCGATTCGAAGTTTGAGGGCTGGAAATGTTCCTTAAATAATTATTTTTTTTTTTTGTGAAAATTTTTTAACTTTAATCTATATGTACTTAGTATTAATTTGAGTTTAAAAAATTTCCGTTTTCTTCATTTTGGTACATTGAACTAGTGAAACATTTGTTTTTTTTTGTTTTTTCTTTTAATGCATTGAACTTGTGAAACATCTGAGTTTTTTCCTTTTAATACATTGAACTTGTGAAACACTTGTGACTAAAATATCGTAATCAGCAACTGATGTCATTCCTCAAAGGCACATTTACATATATTCTTAGTTATATACCTAAATGCATAAATACATATTTTTTTACAAAATAAGCAGTTTATTTGAAATGCAATATTCAAGAAATAAGACAAAATCATGCAAGTAGTACATACTAAAACTTAATAATGAGTACCCAATCACGAGACTAAAGCCCGAGTAATGCTTAAATTGTACATGTCAACCTAACTAAACTCAATTTAGGACTTCTCTAATGCCATTCAATCATTTCTATGGGTTTAATAACCACACCAGACGGCTTCCTAAAATGTATGTAGTTAGAATAACCTTAGTGCTTTCTTTGTTACCAATTGTCGAATGCATGTGGAGCAATGTAAGGACCGAAGGTAAAATTACCAATAATTTTTCAGTTAATTAAAAAACATTTACCCGCTAAGCTGACTAAGCAGCGTAGTCATTTGGGCTTTAGAAAGTTAATATGGCACAAGTTCTTACCGATGACTACCTCGCTTCTTAATCTTTCTAAACATTTCGGGTTCCATGAATCATTTCTACCTAACTCTATGCTAAGAAAGATTCTCATTTCGGCCACCACGAAAGCTTTCTACTTAACTCTATCTCAAAGAGAAAGCTCCTTATTTGTGTAAAGCATCGCATAGAAGGTATTTTATTTTCAAGTAAATAGGACGAGTTCGGCCATACATGTTGACGTCCGGCTCTTTTTCACCTACTCGTTTTGAGCTCAATCTCCGATTTTTCGATATCGGCAATATGTGCTGTATCTTATAGAATAAATAGCCTATATACGGGGCGATATCTTTTCTCTCCAGTCGCGCAGGTGCCGTCTTACATGTCGGAGAAACAAATAATTTTGAAGAAGCACATTGCTGGAATAGTTAAAACGGTGACATCCCGAGAGCAACTTCTTTGGTAATAGGGTATTGAGTTCTCTTACTGCCGCAATGACAGCCAAGCTGCACTTAAGGCATTGGCCAGCCCTCTAACTACTTCCGAACTAATTCGGCAATGCAAGTCTCGACTAAATTATGTTGAAAAAACATATCGAGCTTGCTTTACTCGGGGTTTGAGGTTGCTCGGGAGTACCTGGCAATGAGAAACGCGACCATTGGGACAGAGATGGCTCAGACCAGACATTCCTCGGTACTTAACCCCTTATATTACTCCCATTTTCGGCCATCGCAGCCACCGTCGGAAACTGTGTGAATATTTCGTTCAGCAATGACTGAGTGCTGAGTGGTTCCGACAAAAAAGTCTACGTGTTTCACAATACATATCCTCTTAGCCATTTAACGGAGATATAAAAACAACGGCTCACTCACAAAGCCGATAGAAATAAGCTTAGAGAAAGAGTTTATGGATCCCGAAACAACTAAAGTTATCAAAGTTAGGTCCCATTATAGGGAATCGGCTTTGGTGCTCGTGCGCGAATAAGTTTCCGAACATTACAGACGAATATTAAACTAAAAAATACACACAAAGAAGCATATGATGTCCAAACGATTACATATGTAAATAAAAAACAACAAAAAATATCCGCATATCAAGCAAGAGCTTTCAAAGTACTCAAATATAACAAATGTGAAAATAAAAACCTCATTGTATCGAAAATGAAAGCAGACCTAGATGGAATTAGATTGACCAATGACAAGCGCGATGGTGAGCCACCGGGTGGACCAGCTTTCTTCGGACTCGTACGATTCACTTGCGATAAGTTGTCGTTTATAGGCGCCAACAGCGACGAAGCCGATGACGATGATGTAGTGTTAGCGTGTACTTGTCGTTGGGATTGGGGGTATGCAAGAAGAGAGGAGGTCTCAGGATTGGGAGCGAAAAATGAGCTGTAGTTCGACGAGACAGTTGTGGTAGTGTGTGGTATGATGCCATCGTATTGTAGATCTTCAGTCGAAATAAGAGCGCTTTCGCCGCACAGCGAGGTCGTATCGTAGAGCATAGATGATGGTGGACTCTCGACATTGTAAATTTGACGCATCAACTCCAAGCGATAGCTGGTGGTTGGCGAGCGATGTAAGCGTTTTAGAGTGTGTAAGTGTTGTATTTTTGTTTTGAGGAGGCAGGGTTGGAGGGGTGGTACGGAAAATGTGTGGGAGAAGGTTATGAGCGGTTAAGGAGAGGTGAGAAGGGGAAAATAACAAATACAAATATATAAAATTTTGTTAGTAAAGCTTAAGCTATATATGCTAGGGTTTCTTAAAGGTTAATAAGGGTAATGATTAGCTAGAGAGTGAGAGAGAGATGTGAAATGAGCGTGAATGCTGTGCGCTGCGTTAATGGTGGTAGCTTTCTAGTTATTTCATAACTACACAATGATGGAAAATCTATGTTTGTGTTTTGTAAAATATTTTAAATAATTAATAAAAAATTTAGCTATTTAGCTTTAAGCGTTCAAAAATATTTTTCAGTACATTTTTTAGTTTTATTTGTGCAAATCAAACAACCACCATGCACGTTCCAAAACAAAAAAACTGTGAAATTGAATTGCTGACCGAAAATAAAATAGAGAATTCCTAGCTTCACTCGCTTAAAATGCCTTTGAGGACAAAAAAATGCTAGAATTTTTAATAACAAAACTAGTGCTATATTTCATTCAAGTAACATAAAAAAAGTTGTATGCCAAAAACAATGATTGTGATTTCGAAAACTCAAAGTCATGTGTGAAGACACTGAACTAACTTTTAATTAAATTTCTTTTTTTTCAAAAGTTTAAAAAAATGCACCACTTACCGCAATTTCTCCAACGACCAGTAGTGTGTAGCACCATTTTTGGTGTCGGTTACCTCTACAGCCACAATGGTTTTCGAAACTGGTGGTGCGCCAAATTCATCCTCGTTCTGCAGTGGCGAAGCGGGTGATGCCAGCTCAGGTGGTAGCGGAGAGTAGAGTGTGTCGGTGAGAAGTGTGAATTGGAATTGCACCTGTTACGATGGAGGGGTAGAACACCGTCAAAATTTATAAATCAAAAAACAGTTACTTTCCATTTCAAACCCACCTTCTTTTTCAACTCCACCGATATGGCGTTAGCCTCCTTCAAGAATATAGCATTACCCCAGAGATCATCGCGCAATGAAGTGAATTGATGGTAGCGCCATTTACGGAATGCCCAAGCGGCTAAACCGGCCTCGCGTGCAGTCCAACATGATTCGTAGAGTGGATTGGCTGTAACGAAAAAAGTTCGGGAGCTGATGAAGTAGGGAGTTACTTAAACTCTCTGGAAACGTGGGGCAAATATTACGTCCCCTACAAAGGGACACAGAAGTCTTATGATAGCACTATACTGAATCCTCATTCATTCACTCCCCTTTAACCTTTCTTTGGCCATATTCTTGGACACTTTTTAACTCATACTTGCAAAAACTCAATAGCCTTTTACAGCGGAATGGGACCAAAAAAATGACAATTATCTAAAGCTGTGATTGTGCCTTAAGAATCCAGTAGCTAAGAGACTTTGCCGTTTTTTCTTACCATAAAAATGCTAATAAAATGGCTAAAACTGCGTTGAAAAAACAGGCTTTTTTGATGTACTTAACTTTTTATGGGCTTCAGTTTAAAGAATAATAAATTCCTCACTCATATTTTTCCAATTGCTTTCTTTCTCGATAAAACTAAATCCATTAAAAATAGCTTCCCGAAACTAATCGAAATGGGATGCTGTTATCCACCAATATAATTTTTCTAATTTTGATTTAAAAATTTTAAAGGGGGAAATTAAAAATAAAACTTTAATTTAAAAAATTTCAGCGAAGTTAACAACACTGATGTAACATTACGCCTCTCAAATTGTTTTGCTTCGTACAAGAACCTCTCAACTAAAATTTATTACAGTGTCTACTAAACTGTTTACAGTTTTCAGCTGCCTTGCACAGGCAAAGGGAGAGAAAGAGAGCGCTGACATGCTTGAGCACAACATGCGTGTATGACTCCCACTACGCAACTGGCCCTGTGGCGCAATGGATAACGCGTCTGACTACGGATCAGAAGATTCCAGGTTCGACTCCTGGCAGGGTCGCGCTCAATCGATTTTTTTATTTTTCTTTAACGAAATTTTTTACTTTATGCGCTGAAATTAAATCATTGGTACTTACTGTATAAATCCTCCTCTTGGTGGAAATCTTCAGGTGAATAGCTGCTATACATCGACATAGTCATCGATTGTTCTTCAACTTGTTTCTGTAACGCATCAATGCGTGCTTCATAGTTCTGAAAAAAAGGGGAAAAATTAATATTTATTAGCCTCTACCAGCTCACAGCTTCCCAACCTCCTGCCCACCACTCACCTTACGCTGCTCCTCGAACTGCTGATCGGCCTGCTGCTTTTCGCGCTTATACTGCTCCTCCAAATTATCCAAACGCTTCTGCATTTCCGCCTTCAAATCAATGCCCTGCTTTTCCAACAACTCACACTGTGCAAAATTCCAATCCACCTGTTGTGTATCCGCCTTCTCTATTTCATTCTCATTCTCCGCATTCTCAGTGATCTTTTCACGTAATTCACGCGCCTGTTCAGGGTTTGTGAAGCGGAATACATGATTCTTGCCAAGTATGACACGCGAGCCGGTCTTCAAAACCTCTGGCTCAACCAATTTACGTCCATTCAAGTAGACCAATGCATCTTTGTGCGGTATGAGCGTAACGGTACTACTGCGGTTTTCAAAAGTGCAATGCTCCTTCAAAATATGTGAGCCCGAGAGTTGTATGTCCTGTGGTACATTAGCCTCGTGTGTGCCCAAACGTGTAATGCCATCTTTGATATAGTACAAGAGGCATTCTGATAAATTTGGATCTTCGTTTAGATTGACCAAATGTGGCGTTTTCTTTGGTGAGAATACGCCTACAGTGTCACCGTCCTCCTTCACGGCTACACCCATTTCAGCGAAGATCGCCTCGCGTTGCAAACGGATCTCTTCGGTGCGCTTGAGTTTCTCCTCCCAAGTTTCGTTGAGTTCTAATGGAATAAGCATTTAGAGTATAAGAGTTTAAGGGCTCAATATATGTAAACTCTCTACTAGATTTATTAATTTTTCTCACCTGCAATTAATTTTTCGCTGGCCTGCAACTGATCCACTGCCATTTCAGTAGTTGAACCATTACGATTACGTGCCTTTGTTGGGGATTTTAGGGGACCACTGCCCGATTTAGTCATTTCATCTTCTAAATAACGAAAGGAAGATATTAGATATAAATGTTTAGTACTAATATTAATCCGTTATTGCAAAGCATATAGGTATTATGAAGCGTGCAAAGCGAAAGATTTGTTATGATTAAATAGATTTATAAATGAATATGTAGGTATGTGTGCAGGAGTAAGATATTGTAGAATATATATTGAAGTGCATCGATCGTGAACAGAGTACTGAGTGTTATAAAAATTAGTGTGTACTTTTAATCGCTGAAACATTCTGCCTTATCCTGAGTTTCGCCTGAAAAAAAAAATCACCCGAATGTTTGTCACCTAGCCCATAGTAAAACCATGGAAACCAAGAGTGAAAAGTGAATCGGTTCGGGGAAAATGAAACTCATGATAAGGCTGATTAAGAAACTATTCAATAGCCCAAAAACCATTCGTAATGCTAACCCTTACAAACTAGCTGTTACGTCCTAAAACAAAATACACACTTCTGGAAATCCAACAGAGCTGGCGGAAATAAATAGCCTGCAAAAAGCTCGTAACTCTGAAGAAATTAATAATGTACAGTGAAACCTCGATATAACAAACCTTGATAAAACGAAAAACTCAATATAACAAAATGTTTACTGCTACCTCTGAAAAAAAACTCGTTAAACTTTAGATATAACGAAGCATTTATCCAACAACTTCCACTTCTTTATAGTGAGTTTTCAGTCTATTTCCAACCAGTTATCGCGAGAAATTTACACACACTCATTTTCTGAAGTATTCAGCAGGCTATAATTGAGTGCACCAGCACTCACTTCTGGAAGAGAATGAGTGCAAAGCATCTTATCCATATTCAAGCCATACAAATTGTCAGGGAATGATGCGGTCTACCCTAGCCCGCTTTAGCAATAAATTAATCATTGGGCTCCAGTCCTCTCTAAACTCTACCGTGTCTCGACTCTGTGGGGTGAAATTATCAGCAGATTACCCTAGGTTAAAGTTATATTTTTTTACCGAGGTCTGGAAACCCCGAACATCTGCCTACGTTTTACCGATCAATCAGCCTAAGTTCCTTTTTCTTGAAAGACTCCCTGAACATCTTTGATCTGCACATCCGATAAGTCAGCCTAAGGCAAGCAAGCAAGTCCACAGAGACTGTCATTCATAGCCCATTGCGCTCGAATCAGTGGCTGTTATAAATGAAAACAAGCCACAATAAGTTGCTTCTAAGGGGATGTACATTTGTATACCAAATTTATAGATCACCATACTGAATAGGTAAGGTTTTCGATTGACAATTAATTATAAGGAAAAAGTAATCTATGATCTCGCTCTATTGCAGATCAAGCTCTCTGGAATACAGAGAACCCATGTAGAAAACCTAATGAGGATCAAAACTTGAAAATAGAAAAACTGTAACTGGTATACTAGTTGAGATGGACTTCAACAAAGAAAAATTTAACTAATGGCATAAAAAGTTTAATATCCACTTTCTGACTCTTGTTAAGTTAAAATTCGTTTTAGCAAAAATAACTTAAAAAGTTCAGATGTTGAGCTGACATCCGCTCCGGACCCACAATAAACCTAATCTCAATTCATTTTTCAATAGTTTTAAGGTTCTAATTATGGATAATGCTACACCACTCTCTTATTCTTATTTTAATATTTCAAAATTTAAATTGCTTCTAGGTAGTTCAAAGCGTTGTAATCAATATATTTTTGTACTCTGCTCACAATCAGATATACAAAATTGAAAATAAACAAGCAGAATACATATTTTTGTAATTCACTGTGACCAATTTGTGCAAAATTAACGATTCATGTAGAAAAATCAAAGCAGCCAGTTGAGGAAATCAGATTTTATTGTGCATGGTGGGTTTGTTATAAATCATGAGGTATGTAAATGTGTATTTGAAGACTTATATGTTTAGTGAGTTAAGCCAGGTTTTTAATGCCCATTAAATGACAAAAATTTTAATCACAATTTTTATTTGGCATTCAATGTTCAGTAGAAATTCGGCATTATACGAGTAGTAACGTGAAAAATGTGATTAATGTGTATGTATATACATATTTTGACTTACATTATAAAGTGGCGGAAGCGCAAAAATAATTTAAACAAAAAGAAACTACGCTGGACAGTACAATTTGTATTGATCGAAAATAAAATTTTACAAACACACAGTTATTTGTAAACAGAATTGGTGGTCATAAAAATAGCAAAATTTCATTAACTTTTTTAGAAGTACTTAAGAGCGATATGAAAATTTGCCGCGCTTTGTCCCATACAACAGTAATTTCGATGCCGGCTGGAGTCGATGAAGGGACCCGTGCTATACCGATTACAATATGTAGTTTTACTCCACAGGTTTCAACTACATATCGAGCCCTAACCGCCAAAATAACGTAAGCGACAATTTTTTCAAAATTTTCTTTTTGATGCAGAAATATTCCTATAGCATCTAGATGCACTTCTGCATCAAAAAGAAAATTTTGGAAAAAATGTCGCTTACGTTATTTTGGCGGTTAGGGCTCGATGTGTACAAATCCCTTTCAGGCCTGAATTCTTTTGGTTTCACATGAGTGGTCTGGCCCTGCCATTTTGTTTTTTTTTGCCAGAAAACTCAGCATCGACTTTGTCCGCTCATTTAGGATGGGGATTATTTTTAGGCAGGTTGTAAAGATTCTGGAGAGCGCAAGGCATAGTGTGGCCTTTGATGCTTATAGATGGACGGGATGGATTATGTACAGTCCCATACGTAGGTGTAGGTGGTTAGGTTGAAAGCCAGCCAGGGTAGCCTTACTAACATTAAAAAAAAATGCGGTACTGCCCGAGGTACGCCTTTCAGTTTTCTATCACTATAATTTTTTGTAGGTAGGCCCTTCTGGCTCTCATACGCTCATATATATGATGAGTTTTGGAACGAACTTCTGTCATCCCATTTATTTTCGGACCATACCGGTTTTTCCATGAAAAATTACAAATAGTATTTTTAAGGGTAGTGCTTATTTTATGACCACCACCGTAGGTACTTTAGAGTGCCTCACCAAAAAAAGTGGCGGTTACCACTAGAGTTATAAAAATTATTATATTTTAGGACTCTCGTCAAAATATTTCGGAATTTTTTTTCATAAAAAACTCGATTTGCAGAGGAATTTTTAAAATCGGTCCACCTCATGTAAAAATTAATATTTTTCCTAAATATTTTCGCGTTGGCCTTAAAATATAATAAGTTTTATTATTTTTTTTTTATACGGAGAGTGATGCACTCTAATGTATGTACACTTGTGTCCAATCTAGCAAATATTTTCATACAAACAGCTGTCATTCAGTACTGTTACTCAGAAAAAAATCCAAAAAACAACAAGCAGAGTTGAGATTACGAGAACAAGTACGAATATACATACATACAAATATGTATTTCAAAAATATATGTAGTATTTGTGGTTATATTTATGTAAGCACAAAGAATAATTGAGTACATATACAAAATATATTGGCGTATTAGGAAGCAGGACAATTTCACAACAATTTAGTGGTTTTTTGCAAAATTTTTAAAATTTTCACCAACACGCACACACATACACAGCTAATTGCACAACTATACACAAGAGTTAAATGGATCCAAAAACCAAAAGCAAAACGTGAACTTTTTTATTTTAATAATTCTTCACAAAAGTTTTGTTACTTTTACATTGTTTACTGTGCATGTGCGTGCGTGCGTGTATGCATTTGTTGTTGCTGTAATTTTGCTTATTTTTCTGACACATAATTAATTTTGTGGTTGCGGTTGCATAAAATTGCATTTCAGTTACGAGTAATTAATTGAATTTGTTTTTTTGCAAAGCTTTGCATAATTTTATTAAAAAAAAAATTGCATCATTACTATTTTTATTCATTTTATTTTTTTTTCAATTTGCTACTTACTATTCGGGTCGCGCTTCTCACAAACCACTTTACCATCGGGCCCTAAATGAAAATATGTATAGACTATATAGCAGCTCAATTATTTTGACGTTGATTTTTATGTTTAAACTAATTAAATTCGAGTTACAGAATTCAATTAACTTTATGCAAATGATTTGTGATTTTTTTTTAACAGCTTATTTTTATAAATGAATTTTTGAACATGTTTGTAGCTAAAATTAGAAGCGTTCGAATAAATTCGGCGAGCATTGATTTGATGGGATTTTTTAATTTCATTTTTATGAAAAAATAATTGTGAATAATTTTTTAAGTTATTGCATACGTAGGTTAGTAGGTTAGTAGTTTCTACAAATTTTTGGAAAATTAGTGCATTTCTAATTCGATTTAATTCGACTATACAGAATTTAACTTAATTTTTAATAAAAAGAAAAAAGCTAAAATGCATGCCACGCTTACCTTCTTGCACTTCAATACCCTCGGCCTTCAAGAGATCGCGCAACTTTTGAATCTCTTCTTTGAGTTCGCGTATAAGCTTGGCATTGGCATCCTCGTTGACGATGGCCTTGCAAACGATCTGTTTGGCGCGATCGGCGTAGCTGGAAGAGTAAGGAAGAGAAACAAACAAAAATTATTTAATTGTAAAAATAAAAAAAAAAATAAAAAAATATTTTGCCATTCTTTGCTTAAAAATTTTGAAAATTTAAATTTTTTTTAAATGTCTTTTAAATATTTTTCTACTTCAGAAAAAAGAAGTTTCCGGAAATTAAAATTGTATTAAAAAATTGTATTCGAGTAAGTAAAAAAAAAAAAACAATTAATTTAAAATTATTAAATTTCAAAAATTATTTAGTTTTGGAACCAAAATTTGTTATTCAACAATTTTATTTAGCTTGAGGTCTTTTCAAACAAAAATTTTTGTGGAGAAACAACAATCTACATATGATAGAAGTTATAGCCACATCTGCTCCTCAGTTTCGAATTCGCTGAGATTTGAACCAATGTCTCCGGCTTACAAACCAGTGGTATACCCACTGAGATCTTCATTAAGAAACCCATCAATACAATTTTTGAATATAAAAAAAAAATTTATAAAAATTTTAAAATTCTGAAATTACTAAGATTAAGATCTTAAAATATTTTTCAACTTTAGTTTTTTATTAAAAAATATGTTTATACGTAATTTTATTTTTTAACTATAAAAGAAAATTTAAAAAACTAAAATTTTAATTCTTTAACAAAAAAATATTGTAGTTTTTGTAAACTTATGCTAATTCTGAAATTTAAAATGATTTATGTAGATATGTCCATACATATTAACATAAGACTGTAGCGGAAAAAAGTTCACCCTACTCAGGGCTAAAGTATTTTTACAAGGCAGTTTCGAAAAAAAATTTTGGCCAAACATAGGGGTTGTCTTTTCACATTCATACCTGCGGCATCTACAATCGGATCTTAAAGTATGTCTCAAGGATATAATTTTTTCGCTTCGAAGTTCATTGACTTCAATTACGCGATCTAGTATGTACTTGCCCACCAGTTCTCAGTTCTTATCTCCCTAACCTACCACCCTAATGTCAGTAAATTAAAGATCACCAAAAATCATTAAACTTTCGCTAAACAAATTTTTTATTGCCGTATGTCACAAAAAAATTTAAAAACAACCCCTAGGTTCGACCAAAAAAAGTGTTTGATATTGCCTTGCAAAAATATTTTAGACACAGGGATGTACAGCGAACTTAATTATTTGCCTTTAAGGTTGTACGCTCTAATGTACATATGTACATATGTAATTTTCATCTCATACTCACCGCAATGTGCTCAATGTTTCATCATAGTTAATATCGGCCGGTGAGATGGCAGCAATCATAGCTGTCTTAGAGTTGCCACCCAAATTTTCGCGCAATAGCCAGGTTAGCACAGAATCGCGGTAAGGTATAAAATCGGCTTTCTTTGATTTTTTGTTCTTAGATGCCTAGAAATTAGTTGATAAGAAAGTGTGAAAAAATTGTTACGCTTATTCGAACGTACGTATGACTGCACAGTGAGAAAATTGTATGAGTCATATGAGATTGTTAAAAAAATATTTTTCTTTTTGAATGTAATTAACTTTTTTAATTTTTAAAATGCTACTTTTATAGTTTCTCTAGTTTACAAAATTTATTGAATTTGGATTTTGATATTTTGTATCATTTTTTTTTTTTTAATTCCATTGGCCCAATGCATCATCAAAGCTGTCTTACTGGTACAAGCAGTAGTTCGTACGATACACTCGTCTACATCGGAGACAGTGGCTCTCTTAGTTCGGCGATGTCCGTTTCTACCAGTAAGCGGCTGCATTCCCTCTTCCATGACGTGCGATTGCATAGACTTGTTACAGGCCCGGATAATTTTATCCACAGTGGCGCTTAACTTTGTTTTGATATACCAGCGCTTACGTCGCCTGTGGATGGCGAGTCGATTTCCGCCAATAACGCGTCTTTATTCAAAGCGGAAAACATCAGCGAGTGCCGTTTTTGCTGGCGTTTTGGTATCGGGAGATTTAGGGTTCAATCAGGAACAATATGTATATGTATACTAATTATCGGAAAACTGTCTAGAACTGTTCGTGAATATTTTGCATTCATTATTCTTTCTGATACTGGAGTTATTAATAGGGTGGTCTTTTCGCACTCTGGTCTTCGGAATTTTGCTGTTAACAGTGTGTTGATATTTATTAGTCTGATTATAACGGTAATTTCTACCACCGGCCTATCTCTTCAGTTGGTACTGGGTATACCCCATTACAGACATATCTCGAACACAGTCCTCGATGTTGTCTAGCTTGTTATGAATTCCTCTGCGGACTCGCTTAGCGTTAATGGCCAGCTAATTAATGTTAGCCAGCTGCAGCGATAAAAACGAAGCCGTTACCCTTTCCATTACAGCTCGTGTTTAGATTGTTTCCTGGTGAGGACCATGTTGCCGCTGTTCCAGTACTATCGCCAAGCCAAAAATTGCTGCTCTTCTGCTTTTATTGTTCGCTATTTATAACCGCGTCGTAGAATGCTACTCTCGCTAGCCCAAAAATCATTCTGTTTCTAAGCTTATTTCATACATGTATCGGTCTACGTACATACAATCCCCTTCTGGGGTACTTATTCCGTCATAGCAAGCCCGGTGGAAGCTGGGGACATTTAGTTAAATGACAGCGACTACTCGCCCTACCCACGTAGTTTCATAGAGCGCATATGCCTTTGTTTTTGCTAAAACAAACTTCTCTACCGCTCTTGTCGGGGGTTGAATTTGTTTATAATTATTTTTATTTTTTTCTACGCGTGCTTAAAATATTTTTGCTCAAACTTTTTAATTTTCCAACGAGCTGTGACTCCAGGTGGCGCCGGCTTAGCCAAAATTTGATTCGTTAAATTTAATTTAGTTTTACAATTTTGTTTTTTATTTTGATTTTATTTTACATTATATTAAATTATTTTATTCTAGGAATGTGAATAATTTTTGCTCAAACTTTTATTTTATTTTTTTTTTTCATTTTTATTGTATAAATCTCTCTAGCCAATTAAACAAAATATTTCAAATTTTTCATAAAAATTCATTCAAAAAATTTTTAAAAAAATTCTCAATACTTACAGACTGTTAACGTTTTATTATTTGCCATTAAATATTTTTATTGCGAAAATGTTATCGAATTTTGAAAATTCGCGCGTGCAAAAACGGTTTTTTTCGAAGTTTTTGAAATTTCCAATTTTTGAGTATTTTTAATGTTTTTTTTTTGTTTTGGTGCAAAATTGTGAAGCATTAAATGGATGAGAGATAAATAAGAGCAAAAAAGGCATGTGAATAGTAAAAGCTTCAAAAATTACTGACTGTTTTTTCACTTGAGAGAAAATTATATTTTTCCTTAAAAAAATAAACTTACGATTTCAGCCAAAGCCGAGATAACTTTTCCCAGTGTAGTCAAAGATTTATTAATATTAGCGCCCTCCTTTAGTCGTGTGCCTTTGGCGCCAGTCGAATCAGCGCGTTCGGAGCCAGCCAAATCAACCAAACTAATTTTGGAAACCTTCTCGGTGGTGAGATCGGTCATATTATCGTGACGACGTTGGGTAAAGAAAATGGTGAATACCGCATGAGAGCGAGAACTGGTCTCATTCATGTTGGTAGCGGCGACGGTGCTGATGGAGAAAAGAGAGAGAGGTGTGTGTTAGGTAGATAGAGATAAAAAGTGAATAAGATACTAAAATTAATGACTATGAAGAAAAAAGTGAGTTAAACTGAATTACAAAAAAAGAATTGAACTAAATTAAATTGAATTGAATTACATTGAATTGGAATCGCATTGAATTACTTTTCATTGCGTTAAACTGAATTGAATAGAATTGGATCTGAATTCTATAGAATTGAGCTGAATTAAATTGAATTTAATTTAGTTGAATTAAATTGAAATGAGAACAATTTCATCTCCATTAAATCGAATTGTATTGACTTGCAGTGAGTTTCAAGAATATAATTTATTTAAAAGTAAATAATTAAATTTTAATTAAAAATATATTTAGCATTTACAATACAAAAAAAAAATATGGCAATTATCACCTACCGCGCCTTGTTGCCCTCATCGATGAGATCGTGTATGTCCTGATAATCAGTCACCGCCAACTTGGATAAGTCCTCCACATATGGACCGAGCAATGGATGCTCACGTACGCGCAAGTTGCCTTTATTCTTTGGATTTAATAAATCGCGTACACGTTCACAATAGATTTCCATATAGGAAACCTCAACCTGAATGCACAGAAGGATAGAATAAATAGTAGAGCAAAAAAAGAAATAGTGTTGAACAAAGGCATGAATTGATGATGAAAGCAAGAAAATTGTAATAAATGAGGGCACCAGCATTCATCAGTATGCCAAGCGACAATTCAAGCTGATGCTGTTACATGCGCAATATTGCAAAAATCTTGCTATTTTCATTTACTTTGCGGCTGACGGCGGACGAGCGTACACAGAGGAACTGCATATGTAAATCCTTTTTCACAAACACACACACACACGCACATACTATAGCACTGCCTGTTGTATGCTTACAAATGCATACATTTACTTATCTCCACTGAGACAACAATCATCATTTGCATTCTAAAGAGATGAAATTCATTCAATACCAAGCCACACCAAACTAAAGAAATCCACTACACACACACACACACTGCTATTTGGACATCTTACACTTCACGTTGTTTCCCCTTTGCATTCGCTTCGCTGCACTTCACTACACATTTCACATCAGCTCACCTCACAACACTTTGTCACTTTTCACTTCACTTCACTACCTACACCTACATGCATACATACATTCACTACTCGTGCATAGTTTTCCTCAAGGCTTTCTTTCATCCTCAACCTCGCACTCAACTTACCGAATACTTGAGTTCACTTGTTTCCGTGTCGTGTATACGATTGAAGAGATCTTTACAAATCATCGGTATGATACCCTCTTGATGTTCCTCCTGCTTGCCCATCATTGTATAGGATTTGCCAGCACCGGTTTGACCGTAGGCGAATATGCATACGTTGTAGCCGTCGAAAGAGTGTTGCAGCATCTCCTCGCCAATGTCCTTGTAGACCATCTCTTGTGTAGAGAATTCGGGATCTCGTGGCTGTGGTGTTGTAGTAGCCGAAAACAAGGGGCGAGTGAGAGAAAGAAATGTAGAGTGAAAAAGGGTCAGAGACGCGTGTCAGGATGCGTATTACAATTAGAAAAGTGTTTTCATTTAATTAATTGTGTTGCACTTATAAATGTAAAAGTTAATGGCATTGTAGGCGAGTTTCGAATATGGTTTTTTTCTATTCTTTAATTCTTCTACTTACATTGTGCGACCAATAAGAGTAATCGAAATTGAAGCGTTTGATGGCTTCGCTGCTGTTTGGTGGTACTTTGGGATTTGTGATAGCTGAAAGGAGCAAATTGTGAAAGTTCGTATGAGAATATATTAAATCTAGCTTTAGAAATGATGCCGAACTTGCTGTGAATTGAAGTCGATTTAGAAAATCCTGCAGCGAAATCAGCTCTTAGGTTGTCGATGAATTTATGGAAGGAATCTTCGGGTACAGCTCGATGGCTAGGATAATTGCTTATAATACGGACAAAGTGACTGACTGGTCTAAAACCCTCACCCACCTTCTTTGCTTCCTACTAAGACGGTAGTGAGCATGAGTTTGTCCGCGGGCAAAGCTTCGCTCAAGCTTATAATAATAAATGTATAAAAAGCTCGAAAGAGATTTTCCCGCGGACAGGCCGGTGCCCACCATCGTGGTTAGAGTTCGACTGTAAAAGCTGAAAGCTACTCAGTTTAGAACCCGGATAGAACAGTGGCTTGTTCAGTACGTCCACCAGAATCGAGAGCTCCCACTTTGCGAGCGTACGGAGATCCCTAGACCGTGCCTGGTACACCCTCGGCCAGAAAGACCACGCAATGGCACATGTGCTGGCCAGTTCATCAGCCAAACAGCTTCTTGCGATATAACTATGGACTAGTACCCATACAAGTCTGACAAAAATAATATTCCGACAGGACTGAAAGTTAGTTAAGACATTCCCCAACAAGTTTCAGGCGTACGTAAGTTAGGCTAGGACTCCGATTGTCGCCTGGAGGTCTGAGTAGATGTAAACCTCTCTTACCGCCATCGTGCACAACAGCAACCAACTGATGGCTTACTGAATAGCTGAAACCTCCGCCAGAAAAACACTACAGTGATTTGTAAGCCTTAATTTAAGGTTTATAGAGAGCTCCCTGGTAAAGACTCTTCCACCCACCTTACCGTGAAGCTTCGACCCATCCTTGAAAAGGTTCACCGCTGCCTTCTTCCAACCACTACCCTCCGTCCACTCATCCCTTTATGGGATGTGCGTAGAGAAAGAGCTAGCCCCCGAGAATAAGATTTTCATATGGATTCTTATTTAATTCGCGGAACAACGTTGCAGGGGTCTAATGTAGAAATAATAATCTCCACTGTTTACTCCTCGAGTCAGTCGCCTTTTCTATTTCACAGTCTCGCTCGATCTTGAGAGGTAAAATACCTATAATAATTTATGAGCTCAGAACGATTTTATTTAAGAAAGTATAGCATCATCTGCATTGCTGCCCGGGACAAAGGTTTTCCAAGAACTCACTTAATTAGAAAACTCGACAAATTGAATAAAAATCTTCAATGAAAGTTTTGGTTCATAATTTAAAAGGACTTTCTTTTTAATTTTATTTTTTTTAAATATTTTGCATTCTGCTTTCCAGTTTTTAAATTTCTACACAAATATCAAACGCAGATTTGCAACAACTGAGCATGTTTTCAAACATGGCAGGCTTGTTAGACCGGGTCTACAGGTTGAGAGGTAAGGATTTTGGCGGATATTTTTTTCGTTTTGTCACTTCAAAAAATAGCCGCAGATTCTTCATAATTTTTTAAACCCTTTTTTTATTTTTGAGCTATTTTTTGAGGTACATCTCTTTACGATGATAAAAAATTCATAACATAGGTTTTTACTAAATTGTTTACCAAATAAATCTAAGCCAATATTTACATATGTAGTTCACATAATTTTTGTCATATTATTTATTTTTATTTTTATACTCACCGGTAGTAGCACCGTTCATTTCGATAATACATTTTGATTCCCGACCGATTTCACGCGAATTGAAGGGTCGCACTCGAACCGCCACCTTTACGGACGACATTTTGGCGGTGAGAGAGGCCCAAAGGCCTTAAATTACGCACTGGGAGCTGTAATGAAAAGAAAGTACAAAATGTGGGTTAGAAACAGTTGTAAATATGTATAAAAAAAACCGTTAAAAATTTTGAAAATTTCTTGATTAAAAGTGTTTGAGACCCTAAATGAAAAATATGAAAATTTTTTGAAAGAAGGAAAACAAATTTTTCAAATTAAAGTAGGAAATGCTTGGAGGGCTTTTCTAAGCCTGGCAATAGTTATTGTATTTAAAAAAGCTCAAAGCTTTCATTTACCCGTTCCATGGATTTGTCCATTATCTATATTGTCCACGTCAAAAAACCATTTTTATGTTCGGTTTGCAGCGTCTTTTTTTTTTTTTGAAATAACTTGCTCCCATGAAAAAGAAGAATAAAGCTGAATTTAATCCCTTTTTGATGCTGAACTTTGATTAAATGCCGGTGAAATGTCGATTACAAGCAAAAAACCCAAATTTGTTTTTGTTTATTTTTTCATCACTTTATCTCATTTACCTTAAAAAAAGGATTTCATGTTTATTCTAGCCTAGCCATTGAAAGAGTTAGGGAAATGCCTCTGTGTCCTTGCAAAGCATAATTGTGTTAAGTAGAAACTTTCATCGCGCAAATTGGCCCGGTATTTTGGGATTTGATCTGAGAAAAACGTCTGATTCAAGGCTTAAAATTCGGCCTAGTAAAAAAAAATCTTCTCAAATACTTCTGTCCCGGATAACACTAAAAGTTTTATAAGAATTCAATAATAAATTAAGAACTTTGTGCAGTTTTTTTAAATAAAAATGTGTACTTAGTTTTTCCAAAGAAAAAAAAACACGTATTAATGAAAATCCAATTCGTCTGAAGGATTCTACCC
>NW_023458562.1:37361653-37382131 GCF_013731165.1 Rhagoletis pomonella
TTATAAGGTTATCAGGCTAAAATTATTATTGTGTAGTATATTTTTTTTTGTAGACTGGACAAAAAATATAACCACATAACCTGATAACCAGGCAAGTTTGAACAACCCCAATTACTTCTTAATTACCTTTTGAGTAGAGAAATACTTAAACAAAATTTAAATTAAACGAAATTTAAAAATTATTTACTCAAACAAATTTTTTTGTATCTTCAAAGAGGTATTTTACGATATTTTCTAATTTAGGGCCGGTTGCTCAAAGCCTGGTTGACACGAATCTCAGGTTGAATATCATTATCGATGTTACCGGCACCGTGTTATATGCATGGAATCGAAGATGTCGATAACGATGCTTAACCGCAGATTAGAGTTAACCAGACATTGAGCAACCGACCCTAAATCTTCTAAGGACTGGCTGTGCAATGCCTGATTATCACTACCTCCCAGTTCAACATCGTTATCGACGATTTCGACATCATATATACAACATATGATCGATAAAGCAGTGCCAATCTTCAACGCGAGCTTCTACCTGCAATTTGTGTTAACTGGACATTGAACAACCGTCCCTAGGGGAATTGGCATTTATGTATAAATATACCTATAGTGAGTGGCATAATGATAAGGCTACTCACGAATTGATAAGTTCAGCTTATTTATTTTTTTCAAATTAATTTTAATACATTCTTAATATAGTTTTTTTTTACACCAAAACGTTAAATAAATTTATTTGCAAAATTCGTGAAATTTCCATCAAAATATCACACTTTATTCCGAATTTATCGAAAATTTTCTGAGAAATTAAAAAAATTAACAAAGTTTCATAAAAATTTCACACTTTCTATTCCGAATTTTCAGCAAGCTTTTGTGTGCAGGTGGAAGTTTGAAGCTGCTACAAACTGCCGCTGATTTTTCATATTTTTTTTTGCTGACCGTACTTTGCCCTTTTTTCCATTTAAAAATTGGCGAACATACTTTGTAAAAAGTTGTATTAAACTTTAAAATTTTGCAGAAATTATGTTAATTTTTTTTTAATATGAAGCTTATCAAAATGTGGGTGACCTTACCAATTCGCCACACACTATATAAACATACATAATTTCACTTATATTATCATTTACCTTAAAAAATAGAAATTCCTGTGAATTCGCTGTTTCAAAACAGGTTTCAGACTTATTCCTGCGTGCTGTGGATCGCCGTTGGAAGTTGCATATTTTTCGCACTTTTTTTTGTCAAAACAAACTTATGTAAATGGCTAAACTTGTTCGTTTTTTATGTTTATTTTTCAAAATTTTCGTTTATTTTCGTAAATTTTCGTAGTAGTTTAAACAGCTGCTTAAAACAGTCGTGTGGCGTATAAACTAACGGAATGCACTGTACTTTACGAATTAGGCTGAATTTTTTAGAATAAAATAAATTAGTAAATATTTAACATAGTTTCATAGCTTAAATGATTTGTTTTTTTTCTACATTTCTAAAATATTTTGCGCATTTCACGCATACATAACTGCAGGTGAGTTAAAGGAACCGCATACAAATCGATAACAAAAAAAAATCACTTTGATTACTGCCTTTATTTTAATGATTATGTTGCATTGCCACATTTATTTTGTTAACTTTTCACTTTAAATTATACATACATATGTAATTATATGTAAAGCATAAATACACAAATTTGTATTGTATTTATTTTTCCTTCTTCAAACGCCAACCGCGTCCATTGACCGTAAGCCCGAAACCATTCTAACGATTTGCCAGTAAAAACCTTCGCTTACAAATAACAAACACAACCGAAGTATAGGTATCCGTTTTGGTGCTCATCCTTGTACTCGTATTTCTACGACACGTCCTTTGAAATTAGACTCATTGAGCGCAGGAAAACAAAGCAACAATTGCGTTTTAAAATTTGAGTGAAATGAAAAATCTTTGAGAGAATGAGTGAGCGTAAATGCGAAATGAGCATATGAGAGTACGCTCAAATGAGTACTAACTATAGTAAAGAAGAGGAATGGGACAAATGAAAGAGATAAGTTATGCGCAAGCGCGTACAATACACGAAAAAGCGCTGTTAGAGAGAAATGAAACGATGTAACACTAAAGGCTCCAGTCACACTTCAGAGTTTTTTTTCATACTAACATGCGTGAAATGCACAAAATATTTTTTTCGCTTTTAAAATTTCTATTATTTGTAATTTTAAATTGTATCTTTAAATTATTTATTTCTGTTTTTTTTTCATTTATTTAAACGATTTTCACTTTTTTATTCAACTTTATTTTGCATTTAGGTAAATGTGTGAGCGCATGCACATTTCGATGAGCCAGATGAGAAGCGACGGCTAAACGGACAACTTAAAAATTATTTAAAAAAAAAAATAACCTAAAGCAAAGATGCGAGATTAAAAAAAAAATTAGGAAAAAATGTTCTTCTAGAAAAAACTGTGAATATTTTTTTCTCGAAAGAAAATTTCTTACTATATGAACTGTCTTAGGAGTTTGTCGTTCTTTTCTTCATGCTACATACATACTATTAAAATAAGAAAAGCTCTAGTTCTAAAGTAAATATTCTGCAAGTTTCATTTTATATCTCCTTTTTTCGAGCACAAATCAAAGTTTTTTTTGGGTGGCCGACTCTAGAGAGTTCAAGAGTTAGGCCTGCAAAATTTTCGTCTATAAATATTCCTTGGTAAAAAGTTTGAGAGCCTAAAAGTATGCAGCAAAAATAATGTTAAATTAAATATGAAATCTGCAGACATTTCTTACTTTTATGGTGTTTTAGTTTCTACCAAAAACTTTTGTTCGCCCGCTCTTCTTTTTGTGTTCGTTTCCTAAAATGTCACGGTCTTGCAAGGCAAAAAAGGCACATTCTATGCCCTTTAAAGCTTTGTCAGGGGAGATGATTGTCCTGAAAATCAGAAATGAAATCACCACATTCTTTAAACTTTGAAAATTTTCCATTGGGAAGCTTAGGTTGAAGTGACTGCCTGCATAAGTAGAGGGCAGAGGTACGCTTACGACCTAAAAATAGAAGAAATTGTACTGCCAGACAATAAAAAAAAATTTTCGAAATTAGCGTCATCTAGCCTCCTACTACAAAAATGTTGCGCTATGCTTTCAATTCCTTCTAATAACAGCTGCGGTCGACGTAAGTGGCCGCTTATAATTTCGGCCGCATGACCAAGTAGAGGACATTCTAGAGGAATTAGGGAGTCGGATTTACGTATGACCCTTTGCTATAACTCAACCGAGGAATAGCTAATAATTGGCGATAGGACTGAGCATTGGTGCAAGTGGAAGGTGAGAATAAATATAGCAGCTGGATCTCTGTGGCGTTTGTTAGACTGAGATGTTGCAGTTTATAAGATGTTCAAATGTCGTTTGCGCAGCTCAACGTTCCAATAGGTGCCGTGTAGTTTAGTAGTTTATGTTTAGGCTCTACTACTAACACCAGGCGCCTAAATGCATGCTATGCACTGCATAAAGGAAAATTTTTGGATATTCACTTCTCAATTGCCATATAAAAAAACTTTCTTAAGCTTTAATCCTTCGGACAATGCTCTTGGAGGTTTTTGCGGACTCTGCATGGTTGTAAGCCATGGTAAGAGGTGGTAACTGATGGTTACCATTGGCTACAGTGCCTGCCCACTACCTTTTGAACCAATAAATATTTTCTACATGCAAACATCCTGGCCTTACCTCTCACTAAGTGAATTAGTTAGTAAGTCGTTCGTTTAGCGTGCATTGTCCTGTAAGAATTCCCGTGATAAAACATAAGTCAGTATTCAGAGTATTCAGGCAAAATTTCATTCATTTTTGAAGCGCCTTATATCAGACGTTACTATAAGCACTATGGCGTACTCTAGAGTCCAGACCTCATACATTACGCCGGCAGCAATTTATGCGAACTCGTTTGGCCACAGTAGAGGGCGCTCTTTTTCTTATGTCTCAAAGAGCCAACGAAAAGGGTTCATGCTCTTTTCTTTGCAAGTTTATCGGCTATCTCATTTTCTTTAATATCAATGCGTTCTGGACTGTATTTCGCAGAGAAGCTTAGCTTAATTAATAAAGCTAAAAGTGCTCAGTTCGCTAAGATACTCCATCATCAGTTTTAATGTTACTTGAAAAGATGTGGGGGCCTCATCTATCCCGTGGTACCTTCTTCAGTCATCAGAGTTCCAAGTAACATCGATTTTCCCACGACTAAGAAAACTTTGGCGCCCGATGCTGGTAAAAGTCGTCCTTTTGATATTTCTACTGCTCGTCACTCAAACATCCGGACAAAATTGTGAAAATTAGTCTAACCGTGTGCGTTCCTGTTTGGTGTTGCTCTGACAAGACTTTCACCAAAATCGTTTCCCTTGTCTGGCTTTCGCTAAACCATCGAAGAGCTGATATGGGACTCATCTGCCGAAATGTAGTCCGTAGGTAGACAAAAGTAATACCAGCCCCGTTGTGTTCGGTGAAAGAGTTTAAGTATTTCTTGCCTACTTTTAAGCGCATCGCGAGTACCCCACTCTCTAAGTATGAAAACTTTCCTAATAAGTAGCTACCTTTTCCTAAAAACAAAAGTGGCCTAGGTTTGAGATTGATGGCGAGTTAATAAAAAAAAAAAATAGACAACTCCACCAATTCGATCCGTCGGAAAGGGAAATAATTCATATATATGTATTGTTTACGCTTCTATGTTAATCGCCTTCGGCTTTCGCGGTGCATATATTTGAAGATTTTTGGCGATAGAAATTTAGCGTAGCAATTTCTAGAATCCCAGTACTGGCACGCTTCTTCATGTCTGGGGAGTTTATTTTTTCGAAGCTTAAAAGCGTGGTCCGGGATGGGTGAAAAAAACCTTACAACTCGGAGGCTGATAACAAACTACCTCAAATACCATTTGAGAAGTGCATAAATTCCTCAAACTAAGAGCTATACATTTAGGCGCATTGAAATTGCAACAACAAAAAACAAACTGCACGGGTATTTTTTGTTGCATATTCTTTGGCGCTTGCAAATGTAGCAAGCTAGTTTAATAACAGTCCCTCAAAGTTGCCGTTCATAAAATTTCAGAAGATTTACGCCATATGTCCTTGAAACTTCTATCAATCTAACTTAATTGTTATCTTCGGCTATGCATATTATTTCATAGTCAACATTGGTCCATGGCATACTGGCTTTTCAAGGATCAACAAAGTAAATGTGTCACTTATTTTGCAAGGTTCGCCATAACGCCAGTACAAATGTCCTTTGGCTTTACGCTCACAGGCTGAGTATCGGCAAATAAGGGCTTTTGAAAACTACACGGCGCTATAATGAAAATAACATAGCATACCCCAAGGCTCAACTACTGATTTTGTTGTGAATTTGATGCTACGCATAAATACAAAATTTTATAAGCTCTTTGAGGTTTACTGCGACAACAAGGATATGCGCTACAGGCACCATTACGTGAATAAGACCCTATTTAGATTCATTACTGTGTACATATTTATATGCGAGTATATATGTACCTATGCATGTGTGTATGTAAGTGTGTGTTTGTATGGAATTTTACGTTGTTTGCATTGTCATGACCTTTAACAATAAATTTTCATGTTGGAAATTTTTTCTGGCAGTTACTTTGAGCATTAACTGAGCGTAGAAAACACGCAGAAAGAGAGCGAAATATAGCAGAGGAAGAGAGTGTGAGTGCGACGAGAGTGAGAGCCTAAAAGTAGGCATACATATGAGTAAGATTTAGTTAGATAGGAGACTTGCGTAAATTTTCAACGCCTGAAACTATGCAGTGATATTTGTTTTTGTACAGAGTATCCTAAAAACTATGCTTTGAATTTCTATGTAAAATACTTGGAGAGTGTCTGAGCGCCTAAAGGTATGCAATAAATGTCTAAAGTAGAGAGTTTAGAGCTCTTAAGACTATTAGGTCTCAATTAAAAAAAAAAGAATGAAATAAAATTTTCCATGACAAGTAAGGATAGATATCTTTAGAAACTAAAATTTCCGATGGCGCAGTGAAATCAAAATGAAAGTAGCGATGTATAAAAGTACAAAATGAACCTGAAAACTTTTCGATTTGTAAAATGATGATGAATTTCGTAAAATACAATAATTTTGATATTTAAAATTTTTTCGCTTTTTTTACCAATTACCAAACTGAGAAGATGTGTATACGGTAAAACTTAATAAAATAATTTTGCGTAGGTCACAATATTTTTTTATTTGTTAGTTTTCTATTGCATTTCTTGTTGTTGTATGCTTTCTAAATGAAAAATTTCCATAAAAGAATCTTTTGTCGCCGTCGCAGTCAATATTAAGAAGATCAAAATTATTGTTAGAAATAGTGAGAATAGCAGCAAGTAGCCAAAGGTGCACATCGAAGTGTAGGTGAAGGGGCGAAGCAGTTATTTTGTGTGCAGGGCATGGCCATTACACGCACGCACGCACGCATACACACGCAGTTACAGCGAATTAGACAGCCAGCAAAGGCCAACATACACAGTATAGACTCGAAGAAAATTTTTCAGCTATGGAATATTTTTTTTTTCTCTATTCGCACTTTAGTTGTTCACGACACTTTTACTCATTTTATTTTTTCAAATTGAAATTTGTGATATTTTTCTTTGTTTTTGTGTGTGTGTTTTTTTTTTGTAAATATGTTATTAATAAATTCTTTACACTTTTCTTTGGTGATTAAAAATTTCTGTACAAAATCGATAGCAACAACCACTTTATTATTTGCCAGTCTGCGCGTTAACGAAACAAATCAACCTGACACGAGCTGCGAGCAACCGAGTACTACGAAGCTTAAGGGTAAGCCAGTCGATAGTAACCTGAAACTTGCTGCTCGAATGAGTCAAACAGCGACGATGACGACGATGACGCTGGGGATGGGAATGGCGATGGGCATGTGACGATGATGCGGGTGAGGGTGTTGGGAGCATACGAAATTGGTAGTTAGTGACAGTGACGCGTAGATAGGAATTTCTATGTGGAAAATTTAGATGTGCGTTATAAGAAGGGTGGAAATAATGAAAGGAGAAAATATGACCCAAGAAGTTATCAAGTCTAAATAATAAAAACTAAACGTTTCCTGGTAGACGAATGTCGGACCTTAAGACCATCGACTGTGGCAGAACAGTAGTATTGCTGTCTTAGTCTGGTTAGTGCCGAACAATCATACAATGTACTCCGACGTCTCCTCCTCTTCAATCAAAGGTGGCAGTCTCGTCTCAGTGGACAGGTCAACCGGTTGGGAACCAATAAGCAACTTAATGCTGGATTTAATCAAAAGGTTTATATCTCTCCTAACGAACGGATAACCGAAAAGTCTGGCACCCCCTACTTCTACCCAGAACTCACTGCGTTTTGAGTTTCGGTTTAGGTCCCATAATAACAGACTATGAGCCTTCCCTAGCCAATTCGCTGGCGACGTCATTTCCCACGATCCCACGGTGTCTTGGTACCCAGCATAATACAAGACTTTTCCTTGCTGCCACGAGTTGGAGGGTGACTTTGGTGAGCGTAAAGGTGATTGTATAGAGAAACCAAGTATGGAGCAAAAATCTCCGGATTTCACTTCACGCTCGGTAATTAAATGTTAACCCAGGTGTCTTTTGCGTTTGTGCATCAGTGAACGGCACCCTTCTAAGATGTGTTGTGCAGTCTCGTTATCCACCCTGCAAAATCTACATCGCTCCTGCAAGTAAATTCGCCGTTTAGTCAGGTGATAATTCAGACTGCAATGTCCTGTCAGGATTCTTGTAAAAATTCTTGAGTTTTTCTTGGATAAGCTCATACATTCCTTAAAGTGTTTTAGGCTATAAATTGCTAAAAGTGCTAGGGACTGCTCTAGACTTGATATATTATCCCAGTAGCGATTTCTTCGAGTCTCTACCTCTAACCGGACCAGGGCAAAGAGTGCCTATTTTCCTTTGCCATAGAAGAGCTATGGGCTGATGAAAGGGGTTGATGCTCTTTTCTTCGCAAGTTTATCGGCAATATCGTTTCCTGCAATACCAATATGTTCCGGAATCCAGAGAACCCAAACTCGATTGGTCAGACCAAGAATATTCAGCTTATCAAGGCACTCCATCAACATTTTAGATGTTGCCTGATGAGATCTGAGGGCCTTGATAGCCGCTTGATTATCAGTCAATATCGGAATCCTCGGACAAGTTATTATGGCTCTAGTTATGCATACACATGCCAGCCTTTGTGTCTTGGAAAGCGCTATTATTATTTTGTAGTTCTATCGACCCAAATGATGGCTCCATAAGTTGTCATGGGTCGTACTATCGTCGTATAGATCCATATCAGTATCTTTGGTGCGCATCCCCAGCTCTTACCTACCATGGACCTACACGTCATAAATGACCTTACAGCTTTCTTCGCATCTAATTCAGGTAAGTCATTCCTAGACCTGGTTGTTATTGCTTGGACAAAAATATGAAGGGTAGCACAACCAAGGAGCGACTGTAAAGCCGTGGTTGAACACGTTCTCATTGATGCTGTCAAGTGGTGACTTTAAACGTTTTGATAGACTTTTAAACGAGTCCTTTTTGAAAACGATCCACTAAGCTCTGCGATGCTACAATTTGTGGCCCTGTTTGCCGATTTTAACTTTACTCCAACTTTAGCTAGTATATCAGTGTGTCCATTCTTATCCATTCTATGAAAATATTTACATGTGAATTTGAGGGAGTTACCTAGAGAAGCTACTGACTCAGCTGCTTCAGATGTAGTTAGCTTAGATATAAGCCTGGAAAATGATGCAGTTGTTTGGGAGGTTCACGCCCATATTTTGGGCAAATTACAACAGTTCCTTCATGCATTTCAGATCTGCCCTGCAAAGAAGGAAAAAAACAGATAATGCCTTCTTCCACCTAACAGCTGGTTCGATTTTTGCCAAAGCAAGCGGACACTTAACTTTACGAGTAAAAAATTAATTTCAACCACTCGAAATGTATACACGTACACTGTGCAAACACGCTGGCTCATGACAATAAATCAAAAAACGAACCCTTCGCCTGACGCATGCGCCTTTTGGGAATTGTTGTACTTACGCTCTTGTAATAAGTATTACATTACCACTCGACTAGAGAGTGTGGGAAAAGTGAGTGTGGCAACTTAAATTATGCATAAGCACTTAGAACATTTTTTTTATGGAATTTTTTTAATAAAAACAATAAATAAGGGTAAAATTGCACAAAGCAAATTTTATAACAAACAGAAGCTATATACATAAAACACAAGTTTTAGAGGAAAATTAATAACGTCATTTATTTATTCGACAAAAACTAACTTTCGAAATTTCTAGGTAAATAACTTTAAACTGCAACAACTTTTTGCGCGCTGCTCTTCTTCCTAACTGCCATAAGTAGTATGTATGTGTCAATGTCATAATTCGAATTAATGTACGCCTATTATGGTTTAATATTGCTTGTCAGCCTGATAATAAAACACTAATAAAAAGCAGTAAGCAACAAGAGCAAGTCGTAACGACGAAGTAGCTCAAAGGAATGCCATTAAAATTCAATAGTATTTGGCAGCTGCTGTGGCGGCTGAGGCTGCTCCTCAGCCATATCGCCCACCACTCAGTCATCAAAATGTCCTTTAATATTGCTGCCAAAAGCAATAATTTTCACTCACACAAACATACACATACATCAAAGAGTTTATCATCAGCATGCTGTTGTCGTCGCGTCGTAACTCGACAACACATTCTCATCACTACATACACTGCGCGTCATTTGGCTCGTCATCAACATCAATGACAACAACATGCATGCGAACACAAAAAAGGTAGTAAGTAATAGGAACTGCAACAACAAATCCATAATCATTTTGTGTGTGAGTGGACAAAACATCACTTAGCGAGGCGGAATAAAACTGGCTGACGTAAAATGAAATTTTTATTGATTTCCATGGTCATATTCAAACACAAATACATAAATGCGTATGTGTTTATGTCTGTCTTTAAATGAGTTCTCCTAGTACGTATTTTCATGAATTGTGACAAGCCTTTTTGCTATTTTCAATTTACAGGCATCGATTCGTTGGCTTTCGCCTGCTTTCTTCTCTTTTGCCTGCACACATTTGCTTCTGTTCAAACTCGCTTGTGATTTCATAATTTTCTTTTTTTTGACTATTGTATACTTTTCCTATTACTTTTTTGGATTAAATGCACAACAACTCTCAAAGTCATAGAGCGAACATCTTTCTTACTAACGCCTATTTGCTTGTCTATCGTCATCTTTTAATATTTGCCAGTAGAAATGTTTTTATTGGTCTGCTGACATTGGGTATAGCTTTGCGGTTTGAGTCGTAAATGTGCCGCTTGAGCTACTAAATTAAACAAATAAACAGGCACATTAATTTGCTGTTTTCTCATATGCATGAGAAAGTTTGTAACACAAATCTTTGCCTATTTCGTTAATTCCTATGTCATTTAGTGGAAACTTTCGTGATCTCATTAGTAAATCAGAAAAGTTCATGAAAATTTATTTTTACATACAATATTTTCGCCCTTTCCTTCTACTCTTTTCTGCTCCGCGACAGAACTGTCATAGCGGAGTTGGAAAGTGCCTCTGACCAACGTAGGTTAATTAGAGCTACACCGCAGCGAGTGGGACGTAAGCTGGATCGTCTGGTTATCGCCTGTGCTGACGGCGTGGCACGCATCGTCCATTTGTGCTCCCTCTGTTAAGAAGTTAGGGCGCGCGCAAAGGGCCTTCCCGGATGACTACTTCGCTAGCTTTGCGTCGTGCCCCGTACTCGTGGGCTGACGCAATCCGCTATCAGGCTATCTCTTTGCTCTCCGCATTGTCCTTTCTTGAAAACTTCGTCTTCATACTAGAAGAAACATATCGATGTATACCGAGGTTGGCTTCGATCGTATTCACATCCTCCTAAGGGGTGAATTGTAAAATGACATCCTCCGATACCGAGGTCGAATTAACATTCCCACGGACGGCTCGAAGTTGGACGGCAGGGTTGGAAGAGGTGAGGAGCTCTCTGAAAATCGACTGGCTTACGCACCAATGTAATACCGGTTGGACGAGTAAATATCTTCTCTGACAGCTAAGCGGCAACCAGGGTTCCATAACCGCACCTGGTGTAATTAAAACTGGCAGGGAATGTCTCTTAATTGCCGGCGACTACTTATTTATAACCATGTTTTATTTTGGTGTCAAGGCTCAGTGACTTTTAAAGAAAATGCATTGCTAAAAAGGGAATCGAAGTGTCTTGTGCAGCCTATGGACTGCTCCTGGACGTATAGACTTATAGTCAGCTCAACAAGCACTGGGAGAAAACCCCGACTTGCAAATTTGTCATCGCAATCGTCCGCGGCTAGCGTCCCAGGTAAAATATATTAAGTCGCACCACAATAGAAATCATAACAAAAGTCTAATTGAGTACCTAGCATACTTAAGAAGGAAGTCCTTACCAAAAAGTTGCCTATGTTTTATGGCGGGCCCACTGCCCTAGATTGTTGGTATCTGCAACCTTAGATGACCTACATCAGCGCTCTTGCTCTCCAAGTCACTTAAAAGGGTGACTTCATTCATAGAGATCAACGGGTTACGCCGAAAATTATAGAAAAACTTGTAGGTGGTTTTAAAAAAGAACTGATGAAAGAACAGATAATTAAAATATAGCCAGAAAAGGTGAATAAAATAAGCTCAAATTATGAAATAGCGGTGAAACCAAAAATCTTGGCGAAGAAGCTAGCCTGTAACTCTTTTTGAATCAACTTCAATGGTACCCACGGTAGTTTTTGATTCACACCCCCGGAAAGCAAGTTACGATAGTCTACTTTCATAGCAAGTTTACCGATACAATTCTCGGGGGAAGCGACCGAGAAAACTACATAGAATCCAGCAACGTGGAAATTTTTACCGCTTTCTTTAAGCTGAATGACAAGCTCGATAACGGGATTCACTGCCAAGGTGTCTCACTAACCCCCGGCCTACTGCCCCAGCGATATTGCAGCGCGTTCTAGTCTAAATTTATGGATATAAAAAATATGCCTTCTGGCTTTAGACAATCGCATGGCAGGTGATCTGACAAAAATTTTAAACAATCTCCGTTATCTTCATGAAGACACCTACTTAAATGCACTGTCCTTGAACCGGCAAATGACAGTTGTTCAAAGGCAACCATATGCGGTTTATCAAAGCAAAAATACCCAATTTTCTGTGAAAAGAAATCCAAGTTTCTGTTCTCTGTGGTTGCCCTATTGGAGTGTTCATAATTAATGTTATGGTTTTCACCGCGTTGCATTTCAGGTCGTATGCAACGACAAAAATACTACAGGGGACTGAAAGATAACCTCAATTTTTTATAAAATAAAAGCGCAACCACTTTCATAGACTTCGTATTAATAAAAAAAAATAAAGAAAAAAACAAAAAATTAAATATCTTCGTTAAATTTTAAACCCCAGCGGATCCAACATGGCGTATGAGTGTTGTTTAGTGAGCGAAAGTGCATTGAAAAAGAAGAGTCAACTCATAGGCAATTTAAGAGACACTACGAATTTTTTTAATGCTGCAACAGCAGCAAAATTGTCGCGTAAAGTTACTTCCATTCTTTAAACTATTTGCTCAACACACGCCTACACAAAATGCGTGCATATGTACGTGGTTGGTCATATACCTTCGGCGACAAAATTCAATTCAACAAATATTGCATTGGCCACCAAGCTATGCAATTATTTCGAGATATGTATGCATGAAAAATGTTCGAAAGTTTTTAATACGAAGCAAACATATATTCACAAACATATCCATACATATTTGTGTGTACATAATAAATAAGTGGAAATCCATTCATGTCAGCTAGATATGAAGGTATATACACCCAGCAGTGAAAAGCCAAACCAGTCAGCAAAAATACCCAGTTAATTAACTAGTATGTGCTAAAACAATGGTATACCAGCAGCCGGATTCCAGCATTCGCTATCGCTAATTTTGATCGCTAAAATCTCTAAAAAATAGCAGGCTCGCCTAACAACATGCAACATCTATTTACATGCCCCTTATACTGCCAGCTTTGGTTGATTACAAATTGCATCTGTAACTTCTCCATTTTGCGTGCTTTTAGGCCCCACTGATTTTCATTTAGGGGATTTTGGCAATGGAAATTTAGCGTTACTATTGGTAGAATTCCACTGCAGTTCGACAATTTCGACGAACTTGAGCGTTCAGCGACATCTGCCTTTGAATTGCCAGAGACAAAATAAAACGCAATTAATTCCTTTTCTCATAAATGTCGGATGTGGCGTCGCGTGAAGAATACCGGTTCTGGTTCCAAGATCGCAGGTTCGAGTCCGCTTGGAGGTGGTTAAGATTTTTCAAATTAATTTAATGTAAGGTAATATCATTTCCATTTAAATATAAATTAAAAATTTGTAAATCTAATAATCTAATAAAAAAAGTTCAAGTCCAGAGGAATTTCTTTTAATTTATTTTTTTATTTATGTAGGTTCTTATTGTTATTTTAAATTGAATTAAAAAACATATATAGAAGTATAAATAAAAAAGTATAAACTGGGACCCCAGGAATACCACGCCAGTGCTTTGCTCTGTCGGCCATTGCGACTGTTGGAGCGCCGGCTTATGCTTTTCACGGAGGATGAATTGGCAGACCAGTCGCTAACACTGGAAAAGGATAGAACGTGAACTAGTTGGGCTGAAACGCAAACTCGTAGCATTCTGGTTCACAACTAGTAGCTTTCCCTGCAGGGCATATGTACATACATACATATTTGTGTCTGCGTGTGTGTGTAATAATTTGTTTAAGTTTGCGTCATCCATCCATCCGATAGCTGGCGTTTGCTATTCGACGAATGGCGTTGGTAGTTGAATTATGCGAATTTCGCCCATACATACCTACATAGCTTTATTTTATATGCTCGTATTTAAAGAATAATTTGTGCGTATGCAGACTTTTACTTCTATGATCATCCGTGAGTGTTGAGTTGAAAAATTTAATATTGATTTTTTATGAGTAACACAAAAATCTCCAAATGAAATATAAAGATAAATAGTGTTAGGTGATGGCTTACATATAGTCAATAAAGAATAGCAAACAGTAAATAATCACTAGTCAATAGTCAACAGTCAGTGAATTATTAATAGTCAAAAGTCAATAGTCATTACACGGTAGTCAGTAGTCCTTAGTCAACAACGAACAGTCAAAAATAAATTAGTCAAAAGTCAATAATCAGTAGTAAGTAGGCAGCTAATAGAAAATTGTCAGCACTCAACAGTTAATTAGTCAATAGTAAATAGCACAGCGCTGCAAAAATAATTTTTTTATACCTTTCATGAGCATGAAATGGTATAACTTTGGTCCGATGTTTGTAAGTACCAGAACAAAAAGAGATAGACCCATGAAAATGTATACTTATATGATCAGAACGTCGAGCTGAGTTGATTTAGCCATGTCCGTCTGTCCGTCTGTCTGTCTGTTTGTATGCAATCTAGTCTCTCAGTTTTCGAGATATCCGGATCAAATTTGGTAGGTGGGTGTATTTTTATAATGTTTTAATCATTTGTCGGAACCGGAAGAATCGGACCACTATAACATATAGTTCCCATACAACTGATTGTTCAGATATGAGATTTTCCATTATAACTTCTCCATTTATGCAGCTACGAACATGAAATTTTGCAATACTTGCACCCATTATCAACAGAATATTTACAGTGAAAATTACAAAGATCGGGTCACTATAACCTATAGCTCCCATACAACTGATTGTTCAGATATAAAATTTTGCGTTATAACTCCTCCATTTATATAGCTAGGAACATGAAATTCCGCACTGTTTTCAATAATTATCAACAGAAAACTTACAGTGAAAATTAAAAAGATCGGGTAACTATAACCTATAGCTCCCATACAACTGATTGTTCAGATATGAGATTTTTCGTTATAATTCATCCATTTATGCAGCTAGGAACATGAAATTTCGCACCATTTTCACTCATTATTAACAGAATACTTACAGTGAAAATAACAAGGATCGGATGATTACAACATATATCTTCCATACATCTGATTGTTCAGATATGGGATTTTACTGTAAAACTCCTTTATTTGAACAGCTAAAACCGATAAATTTCGTAAGATGTTTTATAAATAATAATACAAAGTCTACTGAGAAAATCGTCAAAATCTATGCTGTATAAGCTTTATCTCCTATAGCACTGATTGTTAAGATACCAGTTTTTGCCATATATCTCCTTTATGTACGAAACTAAACCCAATAAATTGTGTTACCGGTTTACATACCGATCACATAGCGGTGAAAATCACTTAGATTGGTGTCATATAAAGTATATCTTCCATACCTCTGATTGTTTAGATGCGATTTTTATATAAGTATGTAACTCCTCTATCGATTTATGCAGATGTATTCAAAAGCAGTAATCTGTCAAAGTAAAATTTGCAGATGTTCATGAAAGGTATGAAGCTTTCGGCATAGCCGAAGACAGCGCTGCTCTTACTTGTTTTTTTTTTACAAAGTTTGGATCTAGTGTATCCTAAGCATTTTTATGTCCTAAAAGCGAATTCGTATTCGAAATGGCTCCGTCGTGTCAGAATTTTGAAATATATTAGTGGTATTCACCAAATTAAGCAGGTGGCCTGGCACTCTGGCAAAAGAGCAGATGAGCTTAAGCAACGACTGTTGACGACACTTGCTCACTTTGGTGAATACCACCATTGATTTTGATTGCAAGAACGCTTAAAACCCCAAACTTAAATGAGAACAAAGCTGTCGGGAGCTTTCTCAACGGGAATTATATAAGAACACAACCCCATGGAGCATTCTCAAAGAGAACAAAAGGCAATACAAAAAACAATACTTTCTGAAACATTTTTAAAATGAAAAAATGGAACAAAAAATTCCATAAAGTTCCGGCAAGAACAAAACGGGGAACAAACGTCTAAAGAACTTTCTATCGAATAACCATTTGGGAACTAAAGTCTCAGGAACTTTTTGACAGTGAACGAAACGAGAAATAATCTTCTCTAAACTATTCGCGAAAAATGGAAGCGAGAACAAAATTTGTCTCATAGCGTTCCATTAGTTTTAAATATTTGAATACTAAAATTAATCAAAAAAGAACTGAAAGATAATCATGCAAATTACACAATTCCACGAACTTTTCTTGCATAGAAAATGAAAAATTGTTCAATAAATGGACAGTGAACCCTAATGATAAACGATCTGGAAGTTGAATTGATCCACCTTTCCTCCGGCTTAGAATAAAAAATCATGGTTTTCACTGAAATGATTTTTCATCTCAACGCGCATACGCCCGTCTCATTCTTAGACTTAAGTTCTCAAAACTTTTGTTCTCATTTTGTACTCTATCAGAACGTTCCCCTGACTTTTGTTTCTGTCTGACCCTCCTTGAAAGTTTCTCGATATTTTCGTTCTCGTTTTTTTTTTCTCATTGAAAACGTTTCCGAAGATTTCGTTCTTATTCTGTTCTTCTTGAGAACGTTCCAGAGAGTTTTGTTCGCATTTTGTCTTTTGCGGAATTGTTCTCATTTTGTTCCCGTTCAAACTGCTTTCAATATTTTTGTCCCATTTAGCTCTGCTGTGGAAACGTTCTTAACATTACGTTTTGTTCTCATGCAGAAGTAAACCAAAACTGGAATGCGTTCTCGGTCCCTCATTTTCAACCATATTTGAGACGTTTTAACATCACTAAAAATGTGTTTCGCTAAAAATGTATACTCAACTTTACGGTACCCTTTGGTTTTAATATAGATTTTAACATTATAACTAACAACTCCTCTCCCTCGAAAAATATCCTGTTTACGACCCTAACATAATCAAAAGTGGCCAAAAATAGAAATCTTATCGGATTGGCTTGAAACTTGTTACGCGGGGTTTTTTGGGTCGCTTATTGCGAATCTGAAGTAAAATTTAAAAAATTCAAAATGGCGGATCAAATATGAAAGATACAAAAAAAAAAACAGTAGTTAGCCTACATAACTTGTAGTTTCCAAAACCTGCCACGAGGAGGTTACTGTACCTACTGTACTGTACATAAGCACGCATGAGCTGGTAAAAACTGCGTTATTGCTGCTGCTGCTACGAAGATTGTTGTTGCTAAGTATTTTACCTCACTGCAAAACCGAATTGTATAAGACAAACTTCTCTTGTTGCCTTCTTAACGTCAAAGCATAATAAAATTTGCTTCGCGCGTGTTGGTTTATATTAGCGAATTTTTGCGATATTACGACAGCCACTGCCAGACAGTGATTAAATTGGCAAGTGTAAGTGAAAAAAATGCAAATAAATAATAAATAACGAACAAAAAATGAAAAATTGAAAGACTTACCAAGGGCAACAAAGAATGCGTCTTTGCTGCAGACTGCTGCTGGCTGCGCTATTTGCTGTCATTGACTCATACGAATGAACGCGTATATTTTGTGTGTGTGAGTGTGTATGACTGCGTTACATACTTACATTGTAAGGATAACTAACGAAGTGACACAAACAATAACAACTAAGTCTGCAATGGTTAAAAACTAAATTTAAAATTAAAACCAACAAATATGTGTGCTCGCTGTTTTTGTCAACGTCCAGACACAGTCGCCCACAAGCGTAAAATTTTTTACAACGGTTTGTGTGAAGCCTGCTTCGACGTTCTACAATCATAAAGAATTTTCACCTGTTGTTTTAGTTACTTAAAATTTGGAAGGTTAATGACCTGAGTGGTGGGGCAAATATACGAAAACAATTTTATACATTTTTATTTATTATGAAAATCAGAAGCCTTAGGAAAAATTTTGTTGTGCAGTTTTATAGCTCATTAAATTTTAGTAGGTTGAAAATCAAACGCGATTTTCTAGCGTCTTGAAATTTGCACTTTAATCTATTAAAATTTAATGGGCTACAAAACTGCATATCCCAAATTTTTCTTAAAATTTTGAATAAAAAGTTTAAAATTTTTGGGTTCAAATTAAATTTGTTGAATTTTCATAATTCTTGAACGAAGTTTGAAATGTGGATTTACGTGGCGTGGCGCTGGTTAGGTAAAGTGCTAGACTTTAAACATTAAATAAACAAAACAAAATGACCGAAACTAGTCAAAATATTTACAAAAAAAATATGAACATTAAATAAACATAAGAAAAATGCCCAAACTAGTCAAAATGTCACTTGACTTAATCAGCTGACCATAAGGGTATGTATGTATGTAGTAAAAATTGTTCTATTTGAATATTTTTAAAATATTTGGAAAGTTTGGAAAAAATATAAAGGAAAACTAAATTTTTTGAAAGTGTATTCAATAACTTTGATAGTCGCAAAATGTGCCAGTTATTTTATAAAATTTTATATTACGCCGTATAGTACTTATTTGCATTTTCACTTTCCATTTCAGATTATTTCAGTGACTTGCAAAATTATGAATGAAAGCCGTGCATAATAATGGTAAGTGAATTTAAATACTTTAGCTACAAATATTTGATAGAAAATATTTTAATAAATCACTTGGGGTATATTTTCTTGTGAGCTAATAACTGGATTCTTTATCGTTTCATTATACGACTCTATTTGAACTCTTAGTACTCTCAGGAACGTGTCAATAGTTTTTGGCACCCAAAAAATATTTCTACCAAAATACCAACCAGAAGAGATCAAAATCTATCAAAAATTTATCTCTGGACGAGCATATGAAATTTATAAAAAGCTTTAAAAAGCTTCTGTCGCGAGACATTTTTGGCCGCATCAGTTTCAAAAAAATCAACGATAATTTTTAGACATTTGAAACTTTATTATACTAGAATTCCATGGGCTGCAGAATTGCATACGCAGAATTTTTCTAGGATATCTAATTATAAAAGCTCAAAATTTTTACGACACTTTGTTGATTTTTTTTTAATATTGCACAAAGTTTGAGACTTATTTACAGGAGTTTTGTTAAAGTGAGAACTATATTTTTATAAAAAACAGGCATAATTAAATAACAAAACAAATAATATGCTAAAACCTGTGAAAATATGGTGCGGCTATAATTTGTTCCACCACTGTAACTGTGTGTTTTCAAGCAACCTTGCTTTATTTTTTAGCACTCTTGGTTGGCGTTCACTTTCGAAGTGCCTAGCAGTATGTGAAAGAAAAACTTTTAATTTCGCTAATTTCTTGACACAATCTATGTAATTTCTTTACTAATCTCAAATTTAAACGTTCCCACACTTCAAAATATTCAAACAGCAATCACTTTCAATTCACCTGAAAGTATTTGTTGTCCACCAGCATCTTTTGGGCTGATGCTACGAAGCAATTAATGTCGACTTTATTGAATTTATTTGTCTGACTTAATTAAAAAGTCTATGTACTTATGTACGCCCACCTGCATACGCCGACAGTCATACATACACGCACGCACACCCAAGTTGGAAGGTAATATATTTTGGCCTAAGTCACTGAACGACCTTTACCTTTCAGAAGTGAGCAACAAAGCAAAATAAAATGTACTCTGTACAACCGAAAAACTCAAAAAACAAATCCTCGCATGCTAAGTGCGCAAAGTGAATGAGCTCAGCTGAACTGAAGAGCTCGAAACGACAAGGCTAAGCCCCAACTACTTTGTTAGTAAACACAGCTTAGCTGCGTGGCTGCCGCTTAATGATAAAACAAAGCAATGTTTAATGACTTTTTTTGACGTTTGTAATGAGGGCGAGTAAATACACACATTTGCTGCAATTTGAATGAACTCGTTGGTAGTTAGGAAAACCCAACTGGATGTGGTGTAAAATTTAGTAGCCTGCGGCGATTTGTTTCGTGTTAAAAGTGAACAGCCAAAGTGAGTGAACAAATACATACATATATGGGGTTCAACAGCCACCTTCAGGGGCTAAATAGACAATTAATTTGCGTAACAGGCAGATTTTAAAGCAGTGTTCACTCACAATCAATCAGTCGTTGCTTTACTCATGTACGAGTACTCGCTCAATGCATACACCACGCGACACGTGTGCCAAATTAAATCACACACAAATGGAATTGAAATTCTTCTTTCACAGTATTTGGCCCCAAAAGGCCAGCAGCACAAATAAATTGAAATTAAAAGAAACAGCGAAAGCAAGAGCTTGTGGGTGTAAAAGTAGCGAGTAGTGTGGAGCAGCGCGCGTGAGAAAGTGTGAGTGAGAATGAGAATGAGCGAAGTGCAATTGGAAAAGAAAGAATTTGGGACTTCGTGAAATCGAAGCAAGGGAAAGCAGAAAAGAATTGATGGTTGTGAATAGAAGTGAGCTTGAAAAAAGCAGAAGGAAGAGAAAGTTATTTCGAAAAAAAGACAAATCGAAAAGCTCAATCAGATGGCAGCCAAGCATGATTTAATTATTAAAGGTTTTGTAAGTAGCTTTTTTCTAAAATTTGAGACTCCCACCCACAGGGATGTTTTTTGGAAGCAGGAGGAAATGGGGAAGAATTCAATCACCTTCAAAAAGTAGCGAAGTTC
>NW_023458562.1:37382141-37431783 GCF_013731165.1 Rhagoletis pomonella
GGTTTGCCAATATTATATTGCGCCAAAGTCTCATTCGGAGACACCAGGATTGTGTTGTGTAGGTCAATGCCCAAATACCTTCGTTGACTCATTTACCAGAGCCATTGCGCGCTTTAATTTACAACGGCTTGGCAGATTCAATAGGTATCCACGAATGTCGACAAATACATTTCGGCATTTAAAGGCGGACCTCCATAGCATGCGTATCCGAATGAGTGCGTCTGACATTTACGCTGAGAAATCAAAATTCATACAATTATCTTATATGCCATAAATATTTGTATATTCAATTTTTTTTGTGAAACGCACGCATACGTATACGCATTCTATGGAAATCCGCCTTAGGGGAATTTCGTCTTTTTAGCCTATATTGCATTTCTGTAGGCCAACGATTCTCACCCATTTTGTCTTGTTGTCGGCAGGTAATGAAGAATAAACATTTCTTAAAATTTAAAAAGTAAAAATTTCACTACTAAAAATTCAAAAATGTTCTTAAAACTTGATAGGAAATTTGGAAAAGAAATATCACAGTTTTTGTTTTTAGGAGTAGGGTGGGAGTGTCATTGATAAAATTAGAGCGAGAGAAAGTTTTTCTTACAAAACCTTTCATTATTGAATCATGGCAGCCAAGCTTACATAACATTTATTGATATCAGGTCGATTAGCTAAGCCTAGATGCGTACTTTAGAGCATTCACGCAAATTCTGCAATTCACTTCCGAGTGAATTTCAACCAAAGTCACTTTGCATTTAAATTGATTGGCGTTGAAGTTCAGTTGGAAGTGAATTGCGGAACCTGCCTGATTCAAATTCGACTCAAGGAAGTCCCTTAATTTAACGTTAACCACTTTCGGTTTGCTCAAAATACTGCACCGTTCTTTTTATTCTATCCACTAAGGTTATAGTACGGCGTTGTCCCAGGCAAGAGCCATACTTAATTTTCCAGAAAGCTATCTTTGTAATACTCCTGTGTCATGACATGTAACTGCTAACCTAATTGAGAAAAAACTACGTTCTGAGAATTAATTTTCACAGCCGGTCGATGTCAGGCACATAGTGCTCTTCAGAAAGTGTGAGTCTTGATCTTTAGACCCTAGCCTCGTAAGGGTGGGAAAGCTTAGACAAAAGTGTTATCATAACTCCCTCTTATAATTCTCTTAACATCTGCGGCAGTGTGGATCAAATAGGACTTTTAGTCTCCCCCTGTGCTTCCCATACGAACAGTGACTTGCGAGAGCCGTCAAGAAGATCAAGCGCTTTGGTTTCCACTTCCTTTGTGTTCTCTGGACCGTCTAGAGGGTCTTCATTTTAGCCTAATCATACGCCATGCGTTTTCTGGTAATATTACCGTAGGCTAGATCTTCGACCATCATTGCAGACGTGTGTTGCCGTGCCGACTAGGATACATTCGGAACTCTTGAGTTGTCATAGAGGCCTCGGAGTTCGGGTCCCCTGTGTGCCTCGAATTCCTGCTGGCGGCAGATCGGCACGCATTTGTGGGGCCGGCAAGTGCACTGAATCGGGCTGCTAATATTGCCACAAAAGGTACATCATTTCGTTGAACACCAAATTTACACACGAAGCGCATAAGGCAAACACTCAAAAAGTGTGAATGAATTTGCGTCTCAGTGATGGACACTGAGGGACCAAAAAATTAAATAAAAGAAAACAGCAAATAAGTCTACTACTTAAACGCCAGAAAACTAACAAAGGAGGGTGAAAAATATTGTTTAAGTCAAAAGCGAACGCATATAAGTAACACTACTCGCAAATATTTGCAAAACAAACAAATGCACACTCTACTACATACATACATATTTATTACCACAAGCCAAGCTAGGGTGCCAAATAAATGCCAAAAAGCAAGCAAAAGTCACCCACCAAAGGCGGCTCTCGAGTAGAGGGTGAACAAACACACGCCAGAGCAACAACACTGGGGATTTGACGAATATTTCGCAGTTAAAACAAAAGCACGTAGCAGTGGAATCGCCAATATATTTATTTGTTTGACTGCTTATAGCCCCCACTGCATTGCGTTGCTATCCTTCTAACCCCATTGGAGTTTCAGCCATGAATGAGTCATGCGAAGTTTTGCGAGTGTATTGCGATTACAAGTAGAGCAAAGCAAAATATGTATATTCAGAACATGGTCGAATTTAAGCCGAATTGTCCACTACACTATAAAAAAATTAAATTATTTTTTTAGTTGGTAATTTTAGAAAATTTGCCAGTTTTGTTTCATATCAATATCTCATTGTTATATTTCATTTATCTTAAACAGAATACATATATAAAATGTAAATTGGGTAAGGTGGCAAGTCTTTGCAGCAAGACGAAATGCAAGTGTTCACTTAAAAATTAATTTAGTTTTTTAAACAGGTTGCACCTACTTCAAAAATGTTTTCTCAAACAAATTTTCTTAAACATCCATCGCTTGAAATCCATATTTTATTTGACATTTAAATAGTTGGCAACCCCATTCAAAACAATTTTAAAATAAAGCTTCTTTCAACTTGTTTCCTTTGACATTTATATTGAAATATTTCATTTAAGTGGCAGATTAAATTTAGTTAGACTTTTAAACTGTGGCAGCCCATTTTAAAATTATTTTCAAGACAAAGCCTTTTTAAACTGTTTTTTTTTTGACTCGACATAATTTTGTAATGTTTCATTTAATTTATTAACTAAATTTATTTTGCATTTTATATAGATAGGTGACAACTCCATTAAAAAATATTTTTACAACAAATCCTTCTTAAACTGTTTTTGTTTGACTTGACATCGGCTTGCAAAATTTCATTTAACTTGTTGACAAATACATAATTTGAATTTTGAACAGATGGCAGCTCTGTTACATTTTTTAAAAACTCCTGTATACTGTACTCTAAAATCTCGTTGTACTGTAAAATTTCGTTGAACTTCTAATTTTAAATTCCTTTTCAAATCTATGTCATAAGCTATCTACATGCCAAATTATTTTCATAGAAAAAGTAATAAACATACTCACACTCACTCAAAATTTTTTCACATTTTAAATATTAGTAGGATTTCATTAAACTTGTCAATTAAATTGTATTTAAATTCATCAGCTGGTGGCAACCCTTGGCAAACATATTTTCGAAATAAATACAGCTTTATTAAAACCTCTTTCTTAGCTGAAACCCATAAAGTATTTTATTTAACAGGTTTTTTAAATGGGTTTTAAATTTCTAAATAGTTGGCACCCCTTTACAAATATTTTTGGAATAAGACTTTCCTACAACTCACTCGTTTGCTACCCACTAAGTTACTAATTAATCGATTTTAACTTTTTTAATAGGTGGCAACCCTTAAAAATATTTTCGAAATAAACTGTGTTAGAACCGCTTCGATTTGTACTGCACTGTTGTACTATTTTTTTAATTTATTAACCACCCTCTTCAAAAAGTATAATTTTTAACAATACAGGTTATAATCTATTTGTGTGTCAAATTTCATTGAAATACGCCCAGCCGTTTTAGCGCGAAAAGGCCACGAAGATACTCACTCACTCATAAACTTTCACATTTATACGAGTAATAATATTGGTAGGATTCTCGAAAGATATCCTGCTACTTATTTTATGCATAAATATGTACATATCTAAAATTTCAATACACTTACTAGAAAATTAGTTCTACTGGCTCTATTCGCGTTTAACTTTCGAGCAGGCGATGTAAGCTTTTATTTCGCAACAGGCATGAGAATTCCCTTCAAAAACAGCGCCTGTAAATATACAAAAAATAATTGTATCACACACTTTTGTTGAGAGCAATTTTTTATAACGTCTCATCGACTACTAACAATATATAAGTTTCCAGATATATTGAAGGAAGTTTGTAAAGCCTAGCTCTCTTTATGTGGGCACTTTTCCATCTTAACTGGAAAAGGAGTGCTTGGTTTTAAAAAAGTAAGCAAATGTGTCAAGCTGATAGACCAACGAGATCTCTAAAGCACAGATTAGATTTAAGAAATATTAAAGGTAGAATTAGGAAAGCTTTAAGTTCTGTAGAGAATAAATGAAAAAAGGGTAAGGTAAGGTAAAAATAGACTTAAGGATAAAATCTACAGGTCTGATTTTTCGGTTGCAGGCTTCCTAAGTATACATACGTACATATGTATGTGAGACCTAATCAGTCAAACCATTTTGACGCTTTTGGAAACTGATTAATATCCCCTATTGCTGCTCAAAAGAAATATTGCATCGTTTCTTCGCTTTCGTTGAAATAACTGCTGGAAGAAACTCTGTTTTGGGCGATCCTATTCTCTCAACATGCTATTAAAAGATTTCCATTTTCCTCTTGTAGCGTTTTAAAGAAGTGAAGCTGTATTTCTCTGTAGATTTATTAGTACCACCTCTTTCTCTTCATATTCGTCTTGACTGGACATAGGGCTAGCTTGAAAGCCCGCAATGAGTCCAAGGATTTAATCTGAGCACACCAACACCTCCATATACCAACCTCGCTTACTAGGAAGATTCAGGGCTCAAGGTGTTTAGGACCACTAAGCGGTGCCTAAGAAAATTCGATGCGCGAAGTCTCTAATCGGCTGGAACGTTGCTATTGAGGCAACTAGTTGCCTTCACTACAGCTTATAAATCTCAGCTTGGAAGACGCTGCAGTCGTTTTCCAGACGAAACGATTGGCTGATCCGCGTTACTCCGAATAGTTAAAGACCAAAACTGGTTCTCCGCGCCATGCGTGAATCATCAGTTTAGATGGATTTACCATAATCTGCTTCTATGTCAGCTTTGACTTGATTAGACCGGCTTCTTTTCACTTCACCCATCTTACATTTGTATTGGATTTCCTAAGTCTGAGGGCTCGCCTTTACTATTTTAATGGTAAGAAGCACTAGACTTTTATTTATTTATTTTATTTCGCTTCTGTTTGCTCTGGCTTTTATTTATAAAACTAAAATATCCACAAATTACGAATGCCATTAAATTCCACTCAGCAAAATGGCCAACGAATTAGTCAAGATTTCGTCGCATTTAGCAAAAATGCTTCGCAAAAAATTTGGGGCGCGTGTTGAGCAATTAACATTTGTATGTATGTGCATTAGGGTGGTTAAAAAACTGCTCTCACGCCTAGACCGAAAAAAATTATACCCCTATTTTTTTTATTTGAAATCAAAAAATATTTAGAGCACGCACAAAGCGCTCAAAATTTTCATGTATTTTGTAAAGGGGAAAAAAAGTTTTCGTAGAAATGGAATAAAAAGAATTCTTTAAAATCAATATTTTTCGATCGGCAAACTTTGTTTCTCTTCAAGAGACTTCCAACAACAATACCCAATTGTTCGTTCAACCAATTTTTATTATTAACAATTTTTTATAGGACCCCTAAAAACTTCGACAAATGGCAATGAGGGGGCCATAAAAATCGTGATGTGCATTAGGGCGGTCCAAAAAAATGTTTAAGTGTCAAACTCTCACCCCCAGGATTTTTTTAAATGGAAAAAAGAATACCCGTATTTTTTTGTTTAAAAAAAAATTTAGAACTGCCTCAAAGCCCATGAAATTTTTCACGTATTTTCATAGAAATGGTATAGTAATTTTGAAAATCGATATTTATCGATCGGAAAACTGTGTTTCTCTTTAGGATACTACCAATAATAATACCCAATTTTAAAGAGTGCTATACCATTTCTACGAAAAAGTGTTTTCCTCCATATAAAATACATGGAAAACTTATTGGGCTTTGAGGCAATTATAAATATCAAAAACATTCTATATATCCAAAAAATTCGGGTATTTTTCTTTCCACTTAGAAAAATCCTTAGAAGGTGGGAGCGTAATATTTTAAACTTTTTTCTCGCATGTATTTTTGGACCACCCTAATGTACATGCGCTTAGTTTAAGGTAAATTTAAAAATTCATACTTCACACACACACCATCAAGTATCCGTACTGTAAATGTGTAAATACAATTTTAAGGTAGTTCAGGTCAATTGCATTTCATTATGCGCCCATTAAAATGGTACTTCAACAAATTGCTGCCAGCAAATATAGAGAAGACATTCAAACGCCATAAAAAAGTTTAAAAATCACATTGAAGATCATTAAAATTAAGCGACAAAAATGGCGAAAGGCAACTTTAGCGGAAATTCTATTAAAATGCGACCATTTGCATAGAGCACAGTTGCGGCGGTGTGAGATGACTGCTAGAGGACAATCAATACGACGAGTAGTAGCGTGCCAGTAAGGGTTGCATTTTAAAGGGAAATAAATGCTGAAATGCTGCGTTGAAATATGCGCCGCAAGCAATTGGCAACAGTAGCGGTGGTATGAGTATGCGCTTGAGTGGGGTTCAAGGACAAGCGCAACCAATCGCCGGGTGTCTGTGGGAGTCAGTTTAAAGATGCCGCCGCCGGCAACGAATCGCCTGTTATTCGTATGCATTGCTCACTTTGCTGACGCTGCTTTCATACAAATACTTGTAAATTTAGATTCTTAATTACTTTTAAGAGGGAAATTTTAAATAACTTTATGCCACCCACGCCACTAGCTTGGTACAGCAGCCATGGAAAGTGAGTGAAATTTAAATTCAGGGTAATGGTATGTGTATAATATCAAGCCATCGTTGCCGAATGCCCAAAGATTTCGATCTTATGGAGTTTGGAGCAGCGCATCTTGTCCACCTCTTATGAGCTTTAGTGTAATTTTTACAGGCCATTTTAGGGCTTTGAGCTTTGTGGACGTAAAACGGGTGAACGAGTGACATACTTAGACTTACCCGGGTGCAGCAGTTATCTGTCCGGGTGCACAATACTCTGCCTTCGAATTTTGACGGTTCCATTTAGGGCTACAAAACGAAAAAGGTCAGCCTGAACTCACCTAAAACGAGAGTTCAAAGACAAGCAGTTTGTAGCTCAACCCCCGAATCAAGGTATCAAGGTAAGGTATGTAAATTCAAAAGTCAAAAGTTTCTCTCTCAAAAATTTAAATAGGAGATGCATGCAGGACAAATGCCAAGCTTATTCGTCCTCGCCGTTCGGCAATAAGCTCTCCATCCATCGAACAACGTCAAAGTGAGCTGGCTGTGGATAGATACAGGGATAGATTGAAAATCAGATATAGGTCGAAGGAGTTCACACCGCTCCTCGTCTAGGCGCCTCGCTGACAATGAAGATTCAGGGCTCCCAATACTTAGAACCACGTAGTGGTGCATGAGAGAATTCGTCGGGCGTAGTCAATAATCCACAAGGCTGCGATAGTTAAAAAAGCCAAAGTCTGCCCAGGAGCTCGACTAAAGGCTGAGGAAGTCCGAGCTATCGCAACGAGATCCAGGACGATAGTTTGGGTATTAGTCACACTATCGGACCGAGTGAAAATCGTGGAGATGCTTTAAGAGCCAAACCATGTGCGCACGAAAACGAGGCTAACAGCAACCAGCTTAATTATGGCTTCGGAAGATTTCGAGGTCCACAAAATAGATGCCGAAACATCAACTATTAAACTGAGTGGCATTCGTTGAACTGAGCTTGAGCTTCCTTCATCGGTGCAAAAATTTAGTCTAAGCTTCAGCTCACTTTTTATGCATTATACCCATTGATTCCTCTTCGCCACAGAGTCTGCAGATATCTGTGGTACGATGTCTAACCTAAAACAGGTGTTTGTTACAAGCATATTGGTCTATTAGTGCTCCACATAGAGGCTATAACTTTTTTCCACTTAGCATGAGCGCAGATTGAGCTTTTTTGTCACTGAAGCAAATTAGCTTTCTTGAGTGATGGTATCATTCTAAACTGTCCCAATGCCTAGCAGTAAAGGATTTTGACCTTGAATTGATTGGTCCTTTTCCACCATGCGAGTGGGCTTGGCCTTCTGATTGTATACCCATTTTGGGATTTAGACCCCATATTTTACCTATGAATTTGATTACTTTGCTCGTAATTGAGCTGGGATGTGACTGCCAAGTAAGTTTTCTATCCAGGTTATACATAGATATTTGACATCTTCCTTTAAGGAAATCACAGTCCCGCTTATATTTGAATTTAGAAAAGGAGATGATCAAGTTCCTAATGGTCTTTTCTTGATCGTCCGCATAACGCAAGGTGGTATATTCTTTTGCATTGAGAACTTGAACTAAATCGTCAACCAATATAGACCATAAAAATGGAGTGAGATAGGACTGCTCACTGTGGACAGCCTTTTACTGCAGTGATACTGGGTTTTTCGGGTCCTAGGTTCGCCTTTGGGTTAGCATGTCTTCGATCTACTGAAGAGTCTCACTCACATGGATTTGAAGCTTGCACATAAAATAATGTAAAGTGCTGTAATTATTGGCTTGCATTTTTGATAAGCAAATTTATGTTTAAAAAGTGGAGTACGGGAGAGAATCTTTTCCAATAGCTTTTCTAATGTCTTTGGCATAAAATGACAGATTAAACGAGCGGTCAGATTTTGGGGAGACTCCCTCCCTTTGGAATCAAGTTTACTTCCCTCCAGCTTCTTAAAACATGCTCCAGTGTCAGGCAGGACCGGAAAATTTTAATCAGTTTTTGTATAATCCTGTTTGTTTGTCCTTTTGGAAAGGAGTGCCGAGAATATGCCATCTGGCTCCGGAGATTTCTAGTGCTTAATTAGTTTAATTTAGTTTAATTTAGTTTAGTTTAGTTTAGTTTATTTTAGTTTAAAGTCAATAGCTATTATCAGAATTATTTCACAAGCTGTCAAATGACAACTAAATCAACACTGATACTACCACCAGATACTACCACCAAAGCCACCAATAACAACCAATAACAATAACAAACACACAACAAATATAACGACGTTCGTCATCATTCAAATTAGTATGCAGTCATATTAAATTTCTACTATGAGCCATCACATTTTGCACACATATTCACACATATGTATGTATGTATAAGCATATGAATTTTTGTTGTTATTATGGCTCCAAAAATATGCAAGACACTCCCCTACCCTCCACTGGCGCACTACCATATGTCACTTGTAGTCTATATTTACAAGAACGTAAATATGTACCTACCTTCAGGATATTGAATGATTTGCGTGTCTTTGAGTGTATGTGTGTGTGCTGCTGATGTTTTGCAGCTGCCATGGCATAAATTGCGTGCTTGAAAGTGGATTTGCGTGTTTTGGTTTGGCGAAAAATTTTATAACTTGTTGTTGTTATTTAAGTTATTTTCAAGTTATATTTACCATCAAAAATTGCGTCTTACACAATTTTCTGGCGAGCGCTGAAGGTGAGACATGAATGCATGATTGCGTACGCGTGTATGGTACAGGGAGCCTGTTCGAGTGGTGGTATATTGGAAAATGGCGGCATAGCTCAAATGTAGTGTGATTGACGATTTTAATAAAACATAAATTTTAATGTGAACAGACATATGTATGTACGAGCATATACGAGGTACAGCGCAACAAAAGAATCCTATCTTTTCATAAGAAAATATTATCGTTTGCAAATTTCTCGTTAATTTTCCGTGTCGGATATCCTTCGTGGCTTACACCTGTGCTAACAATAAATTCGCAGACTTTGTTTGATTTTCAAAAGAAATATGATGCAAATAAGAAATTGAATGACTGCTGGCTTAAAATGTATACCCTCTATGCACTTCGGAGGAAGTTTAGCTATTGGCGCGTGATTTCAGTCCATTAAATACAGTTGTTTTTTTTCCAAAAAGCCATTCACGTTCGCGATGGACGAGTAAAAGCTGTCATTAATGCTTGAAACCAGATATGTACCAAATATCTTTTAAAATTGTTTAGGCCCACCGCAGTCTGTTTGAGTTTTCTCGCTTGGCTTTTCTACTAGTACGAAAAAAATTAAGTCCACATAGACCAACTCCAGCGAGTTGCCTACAGGGGCACAACTAGTGCAATGAGGAAAAAGACACCTTGGCTCTCGAGGCGCTTCTAGAACAAGAAGGAGAAATTCGCATTAGCTACGTGAACCTGTGGCATCCAAGGTTTGACTTCACTCACAATTTTAAGGTATTTTTCCCGGAAGGATAGGCATATCTTACTTATGGCTACAAGACCTTAGAACCGGAGTTACGATACCATGAAGAACCATTAATTACAAGCTGAGGTGCATTCCTCGCCTCGAGATCATACGAGTTTACCTCAAAAGTTCGTGTGGTATTGCCTTCAGCTCTTAACAAGCATATACTCGCTCCATAAAAGGAGCTGCACAAGGATTCATAGGTTCAGAACCCATTCATCGGTCTCTCATAGAGCTAGGCTAGAAAAAATTCTTGCATGTGGATGCAGAAGACAGCTCAACATTATTGGGCAAATATATATGGAAGGCCAAACCAATTTACACCTTCACCTTGCACGGCACGAAGTAAGAATTGCTGCAGGCGTTCTCAGTGGCCACTTCAGGGTCATGAAGCACTTGGGAGTTTCAGGAAACCGCAGAGCACTTTACTAGCTAAGGACTCCGTTTTCTAGAATCACCGAACGTAGAAGCAAATCACCTTGACCAGCGAAGGAGCTCTGCGAGGTTCTCAACGCCACGTGCACCAAAGACAGCCTGTAACTAAATAGAGGTTTCTTTTAGTAGATCGTCCTTGATGGCGGCAACTAAATAAGTGGCCCGCTCGCTCCTCCAAATAATAATCGATTCTAATACCCCTCTTGGTAAAAGAAACTTTCCGGTTTTAGCTGGGTTCTCTCTCAAGTCCGCATTGGTGCAGCATTTTTATGTCAGGATTGCGGTAAAACTCTCTATTTTGCCTTCAACCATTAATACATTCATTACTTGTATCCAAATTAGTAAAGGGTACAGTACGCTTTCCCGTAGGCTCATTTTTCCTAGCTACAATTAAAAAAAGGCTACTAACAGTAGGTGCGGTAATGTGGACATTGCTCCATGAGTGACAAACACTGAGGCTGTTGAGACTATCTAAACGGACCATAAAGCTTCTCACGGAACTGCTAAAGCGACATTGAGCTATTGGCCACTTGTCTGGTATTAAGGCTTAACGGTTTTTGTAAAATTTGCAACTTTCTACCCAAATGTGTCGCTTTTCAAAGAAAGTGTTTCACATTTGTCGAGAAATATTTCTTTCAGGACCTGTAAAGCTCGGGACTGCCCCACTGCTCACCCAGGCGCTGCTTCTACGCTTACAAACAAAAGGAGCATTGCAGGCATCGAGCGAGCCGTTATTGAATTACGCATAGAAAGAGGTGCGGTCTTCATCATGCCAAAATTGCGCTTATCTTAACCCTTGTAATTAAAAATGTAAAGAATTACAACAAAAAAATCCACTCGGTATAACTTACTTGCTGCATATGGGGCATAAAATATTAACATTCTCCATTTTGTCCCAGCAGGTGCAAATAATAATTATGTGAATGCTCTCCTATGCCAGCTACCGTATTAAAATTAACAAGTGATACAACAACAAATTGTCATAAATCTTCCGTTGCAAGCGGCAGCAAAAGTGGCTATTCGAATGGCATAAAGGAAGATAACAAAAACAAAACACGTTAAATAAGGATATACACGTGTGCGCTCAGAGGCAAAGGAAACCGCAAACTTACAGATGTATGTAACCCCCTATGTACATTAAGGCGGTTCAAAAATGCATGTGAAAAACATTAAGTCCAAATTCAAAAAAAATATTTATAGGTCGCTCAAAGCGCTCAAACATTTTGTTGCGAATAAACAATTTTTCGTAGAAATGGTATAGAATTTTTGCAAATCGCTACTTTTCGATCGCTTCAGAAGACTTCCATTGACAATGCCCAATTGTTTATTTTACCATTATTTAATAGTAACGATTTTTTATGGGTCTCCGCATTGATTTTTCGGGATTTTTGGGAGACCTATAATTTTTTGTTGCAAGTCTCCTGGAGAGAAATAGAGTTTTCCTATCGAAAAATATTGATTTTCAAGAAGTTTATACCATTTCTACTAAAAATTGTTTTTCCCGCTTTGCGCGACCTCTAAATTAATTTTGATTTCAAAATAAAAACAAGGGTATACTTTTCGGTAGAAAAAAATCTTAGCGGGGTAAGAGCCTTAAAATTACGACTTTAGGTACTTCTTTTTTGGACCACCGTCCCGTACATCCCTGAGTATTAAGTATTTTTGCAACGCAATTTCAAAAAAAAAAATTTGGCGGACGTAGAGATCGCATTTTTTCATTTTTCGTCATATCTTCGGCATTTATAGTCGGATCATAAAGGCTTACGCACCAGATCTCAGCTCCTACCACCCTAACGTACTACCATAATATCAATGAATTAAAGCTCGCTTAAATCATCAAACTTCTGCTAAGGAAGTATTTAAGTAGAACTATTTTAGACAATTTCTTTATTGTCGTACCTATGCAGTTGTTACCGAAAAATTTAAAAAAGCTACCCCAAGGTTCTTTACTACTACTTTAAGACCCAGGGTGTACAGCAAACTTTTTTATGTTTGCTTGTAAGGTGACGCGGTCTAATGTGTGTCACACAGCTATGCTTTTTCGCGGAAAATATTGCAAAGGCGCCCGCACTCAAAAGACCCACCGCTGCCGCCGTGTGCATACTTAAGGTATAATTTTTTAAATATAAAAACCGCTTACACATATACATACTTATTTATGTATGTAGGTACAAGTAATTTTATTTTTACAACAACGCCGAGGGTGCTGCGCTGCGCCTTTTGTGCTACATTGGCTTTCAAGGAGTATTTCGCTTTTATAGAAGAAATTTAAATATGTATCGGTATATATAAAAAATATATGTATGCAGCTATGCTTTTGTTTGTGTGCGCGCAAGTGTGTATTTGTGAATGGATGAGTCATGCAGCACCTTCGAAGGCAACAACAACATCCAACAACATATATCTTTATACGCGCTCTTGTATTTGTTAAAGGATATGCTTAAAAATGAGCATATTTATCTATCTCACCTCCATTAGGAGAGTAAATATTAGAGCAGCGCCTACAAACGCGCGTGTCCCAACAAAGTGAAAAAACCCATACATATGGCTGCCTCACACAATGCACTCAAGTCGTCAAGTAGTATGTACTCTTATAAGCGCACGCTCTCTCTTTTGTATTAACTCGCTCAATTGAAAATGCTTCCAAACGTGCATATGCCTCGTATTTTTCCGCAACACACTAAAGAAACATGTAGAATAAAAGGTTACTCATACGCCCTGTTCGCCAACAGCTGCTCACAATAGCATAATTCACTCATAGCCACTCAGGCAACCACTCATTAAGTAGGCAACCAAAGTAAATATAAACGTAGAATGAAAATTATGGACATAAGTAGAAAAAGCGAGGTAAAAAGGTAGCAAAGGCGCCTGTTAACTAATCACAGCCATTGGCGAATGTGTACGAGGTTTAACGATTCTCAAACGAAGTGAGTGAGTGTGCGAGTAAACGAAGGCAAGTTGTCGTTGCTGTTTGTTGCTGTTGCTGTTTGATGATTCATCCTTTGCACACAAACACGCATACAGACATTTATATATGTATGAGGATATATATTTACATATAAATGTATATATATATATATATAATACATACATATGTATGTATGTACGTTAATGTGCCTACGTGTAAGGAACTGGAGCGACGGCAACAACTGCGGAAATAAGTATTATTTTTTTTCTACTTTTTTGTGCGCTTACAAATTTGTTTGTGCTCTTAAAATAAACCAGAAAAGGTAGGACGGCAGTCGAAAACATACATACATATGTATTTATGCACATTACACTGCATCACCAAAAAAAAAGTTGCGATTTTTCCGCCGGGATTACAAAGTTTATTATATTTTAAGACGTCCACCAAAATATTTCGGAAAAATATTAAGATTTACGTGAGCTGGGCCGATTTGAAAATACCTCCAAAAATAGAGTTTTTTATGAATAAAAATAGTTTCTTAAAGAACTTTTTGAAAAAAGTTCCCTGTCAACGGAATCGTAATAATGAGATTTTTGATGCTGTTTTTTTACTTTTTTCGAAGATTGATTTACGAAAAATTTGAATAACTGGGCCAAAGCTATTCTGATTTAGACTTATGGGATCTCAGTAGAAAGGTATTTTCCTACTATTTATATTACTGTGCAAAAAAACTCATTCGTGTACCAATTTTTTTTTTTTGTTTCAAATACCAACACATCTTAGTTCAACTTTGAATGTTCGTTAATCCTAATTTTCTCTTTCACCCTTTGATTGAGTTTATTAGCATGGAAAAAAATATATAAAAAGGGTGAGAAAGTACCTTTCCAATGACACCTCTTAAGTCTAAAACGGATGAGTTTAGGTTCAGTTATTCAAGTTTTTCTTCAAAAATCTCATTATTACGATTCCGTTCTAAACGTTTTTTAAATTTTTTAAAAATATTTTTATGCATATTTTTTAAGCTTAAACCGTTTTGTCTTTTGAGGGGATTTTTTCAAAAAAATCTTAAATAAATTACTTTTATTCATAAAAAACTCCATTTTTTGAGGTATTTTCAAATCGGTCCAGCTCACGTAAATCTTAATATTTTTCCGAAATATTTTGGTGAACGTCTTCCAATGAACGAACGAATTCCAGTGGAAACACAGCACCAATTTTTTTTTTTATGTATGGGGAGTGGTGCAGTCTAATGTACATATACTGGGTCATACGAAAAGTTTCAGCGGATTTTTGGGTACATTTCTGAAAACAAGTTTTGTGTGGATTCCATGCACGACTGCAGTAAACTTCTTCTTCTAATTAACCGTAAATCTCCCCATATTATATGAATATTCTGCATAATAATCTCAATCTTAGGCTTAATCTTAATCTAAATCTTACTAAATCTAAATCTTAATCTTGATCATACCTCAATCTTAATCCTTAATCCTAATCTTAACCTTACTCTTTATCTTGATCTTATTCTTAACCTTGTAGTAGTGTTAAAAAATTGCAAATTATTTCTAAGGAACAATCAACTTTTAAACCGCAATTTTGTTTTTTTAATTTTTTTAGATTTTTTCATAATATCTCCAAATAAACTGATCTGCGATTACTACTTTTGTTTGTCATAATTGTGGCTATAAATATTACTAACGACAAAAAATTGCAAACATTTTTTTTAAGAAATAATCTGCTTTTAAAGCGCCATTTTCGGGTTTTTTCTCGTTCTTTTTTAAGACTTTTTCATAATATCTCAAAATGCAAGGGTCGGATCGAAAAATGGTCTCGCCCAACGTGCTCAGCGACCTATTTGAGGGGAAATTTTTTAGCCATAATGGAGGCTAAAAGATCAAGAGCGTCAAAAGAACCACTTTCATTTTTTTCTGGTTACTCTAATAAATATATATATTATAAATTATCTACATAAAATCACAGTTTTTTCGAAAAGTTACCATGATACGATTATTATATTGATCGGAGACGATTACTGAAACATTGGCTTTTGGCATTCTTCAACAATATTGTGGGTGGTTTTCATGTTGGATTAAAAATGTTTCTACGCTACCGCGTCTGGTTACTGGTGTCAGAATTTTACACATCACTGGGGCAGCACCTATAGATTAAGCACTTCTTATTATTACGTTATTAGGCCTATCCTCTCGTAGGTGTGATTATGGTTAAGGCTATATCTGACCTGGTGTTTGTTTGGTTGGTTTATGAAGACATGTTGTTTTTTCTTCTTATTTAGAAATACAGTTCTTTGTCAGTTTGGACCGAAATCAAACCATTGCGATTGAAGAAGAATATTTGTGTTTCCGGGAGGTACTTTGCCCTGTCCTCGTTCACTACTAGACTAACCTCTTTTACTCCTTCTATAGCTTCATACTTTTGCTGTAAACGGTGCTGCTGTGGCTCAGATTGGCCAGTTCGTAATAAGTTTTCCAAAATCAAATTGAAGAAATCACACGAAAGTGGATCGCTTTTCTCGAACTCCTACTTTGGATGAAGTATCCTTGGCCTTACTCTTGCAAAGACAGGGCGTTCGCGAAGAAAGTAATCAATTGTCTATTGAAGGGCATGTCGTTTAAGAGCCATGAACTAGTGGTTTATCCGTATTATCTACGGTTATTAATAAAATAGCACATATACTTTATTGTCTCCTAAATAGCAAACGTTTCTGCTTGGAAACAACTCGTAGTCCCCACGGCGAATGAGCAACTTTAAAATGAAAGGAAAATAGCTACGTTCTCGATTTGAAGTTTAGGTCACTTTGGAGTGAATCGCTTCAACTTCTCTCTAACCGGATTCGTATAATTCACTTGTGCTTGTTTTTGCTATTAAAGCTTATGTTTCAGAGAAATCTCTTATTTTTTATAGTTTTCACAGTGAAAAATTTAACACTAAGTCCCACTGTTTCTGTTTGTCTTGCTTGTGAACAACAAATAAATCTACTGTTAACGCAAAAATATCTCTGCCGGAAATGGTTCTAACTATAAGTTAACTTGAAGTTGATTAGAAAGGAACTAAAGGTCACTATTATCTGTGTATTTTCTTTGAGGAAAGCTAGCTACATATATTTCCATGGCGATGGCCGCGAAATAGTGAAGGCTGGTTACCTCTGCATTAGATGCCAACTAACTTGTAACTAACTACTTTTGGACATAAAATATCAATAAGAAAAACAAAATATTTTTTTCTTTTACTTTTTTTTTACTTTATTTTATTACATATATATTCGAAATCCGTCAGACAAAACTTCGAAATGATAACATACCATTTCGATCATCCTTTGGGTTATTTTATTATCAATTTTTTTCTGTTGAGATGTTGGCAATTGAGCATTTGTATTTTAAATTTGCTATTGGTAGGCATATGTTTTCCTCTATACTTAAATACATACATATTCGTATTCACTTATACATGCATATAATATATTACATATTATGTATGCATATGAAAATAGTTTTTGCGCAACTTTTGGTGCCAAGAAGTCGCTGATAGTTCTCCACTACTATTTTCTAACTACATACAAATACATACGAGTACATATGTGTGTATGTTTAGCATGCAAATGTTAATGTGAAGGTACAAACAGATCCGCGTACAAAAAGGCTCTTTAGACTTTGGTTAACTTGAAAGTTGCTTGCTTCTCTTTTTTGTCAAATAATCATGAGCATATTTTATTTTAATTTTATTTTCAAACGAAAAGCCCCAATGTAGATGAATGATATTAAAACTAATATATGTATGTAAATCTGCTTTAAACTTACATACGTTATAAATAATAGGTTCGTTGAATTTATTTTAATGCCACTGGGTCACCGATTATTCTACGTATGTCCATCTTGAAGACATTTTTCAGTGTCTATCGATCACATTAGAGTCTACATAGAATTTACAGTGAGAAATCCCACACTCTTTTTGTCGCATCGTGGCGTATTACCTAACCTTACTCTCTTAAATATCACATGTTTCAGGAGCACTATTAATTTATTTTTTTTTGATCATCTTACAATCATTGGCTAAATGTACAAGAGAGAAGGAATCTTCAATGAAAATGACTGGCGAAAGCTATACTCTGATAGAGGATATTCTATTCGTATTTATGATCGAAATAAAAAAAAATTATGTGACAGTATTATTTCGTCGTTTAAAGTACAAAACCGCGTATCAAGAAAATGCAAATCCTCGTATGTGAGGTTGCCCAAATTTTATAGGAGAGAGTAAAATGTGTCTTATTTCAAAACTGTTCTCTATTTTATCCCTAATTATGTCTTCTTCTTACATCTAAGTATCGATATTTTAGTATGGATGATTAAGGACTTGATGCCAGGAGCTTCTGGTAAGCAAATGTCTCTTTTGACACAAATGTCAGTTACGAGGTTTTGTACTTTAAAAGTCGATTTACATATATGTCTCCGTTCATAAAATATATTTAATGGTTAAAATAGCAATGAATTCTCTTGTTAAACTCAACATTTTTCCAGTGGTGGCCTTATGAAGCTCCTTCATTTCAGTTTTTGATAAGGAACTCCTATATCGTTTTATTTGCCTATTTCAAAAAGCACCACCTTTTTTCACGTCATCCCTGTTCCACCATAGGATTTCTATAACACCTATATCGATAACTGGCTCGGGTCCCATTGAATGAGTCGCAGATCCACAACAGCCTGGCTCTCACTACCAACTCTATTCTGGCATTCGCGCTATCCATCATTAGCTCCTTTTTTCCGCAGTGCTTTTTAAATTTTCATTTTTGAAAGCCTCATTCTATCAACAGATTTCGCGAAGTACTTATAACAAAATGACTTCTGTATCCGATCAACGACTTAGGACTTCATTTTATGCTTTAAGTGAAAAATTCGGAAAAGCCGTTTGCAGAAAGTGACTAAATCATTTATAGTATAGGTGGTTAATAGACTCCAATGTATTTTGAGTATGCAGTTTGGCAGCCCATTCAATTTTAGTATAATAAAGTGCAAGCTTAAAGTATTAAAGTAAATCAGTTTCACCTTCAACAAAAAAAGTCGAAAAATCAACGAAAAGTGTCAGCTACTTAAAGCTTGCACTTTATTATACTAAAATTTAATGGGCGACCAAACTGCAGAAATACTTAACATCTTTCTAAAATATCTAATTCAAAAGCTCGAAATTTTTACGAATGATATGAAATTATGAAACGAACTTTATATGTACTTATATTGTTGTGAGGACGCATTGATTTTAATGCCACCCACTCTTTCCTTTCGACTCATTGTTAGCCTAAAAGCTTGCCCAGTTCTTGCATTTCTGGCGACTTTTGCTTTTGTTGTGGTTTTCCATTTTCATTTGTTTTATTTTTTTTCTTTTGCATTTTACAATTATTTTTCTGCTGTACTTGTGCAGTGAACATGAAATTTCCATGCTGAGAATTATGAAGGCACAATACTTTGCACACATATGTATGTATGAATGTACATACATTTGTATAAACCAACATATACAAATTTACAATTATGTTCGAGTAATATCTGGTTTCCTGCCGAGCTTTTGTAAAATTCCCATTTTTCTATCAGCGCTTACTCTTGCTTAACCACCAAGGACCGGTGAGTGGTGCACTGTGGGTGCACTCGAGAAAAAATCAGAGGAGAACTGGAGGAAAGCCTACGTTGAAGACCCGAAGTCAACTAACTAAAATAAACTAAAAACATAACCGCAAACCACAGCAAACAGAAATGGGAAAAACAAAAATGAAATGAAAAAATCAACCAAGCAGCAAATAAAATAGTGAGACAGGTGACTTAGTAAATATTTAGAAGGAGTGCGCTGCATTGTATTACACGATAGGCAGGCAAACGAGCGTAAGCAATTATGAAAGTACTAGAAAGCAACGCAATCACAACGTCTAGGCAACTAAGATACTAGGCAACCGTATAAGCCTTCAGGCAAGCCAAGCAACTTTACAACTAATTCGATTCATGCATTCATGCAACTCAGCTGGTGGAGTAGCAATTTCTCTCAGCTACTTTGGCTATTGCATGCAGTGCCAGTACTGGAGTACGCAGATTACTTTCCTTGCCAGTAAATAGTCTTTGTCGCTTGCCTCCTCCTAAGCCTCCTTTTCGTAGAGGGCCTTCTACTTCGCATATTCAAAATAGTGTTTGCAATGCATTTAACTTCGCTAATAGGAATGTTTTTGTGAGGTAATGGAAGTCTGTTGATTTTTGTATAATGATATTTCATTTATTTTTATTTAAGCATTAGGCCAAAGTCTCGCATTTTAATAGTTTTGTTTTTGGTTATGTTAAAAATTCTTCAAAAAGAGATTCAGTAGTTTTTGTGAGATATCTCCAACCAAAATGTTATAAGGATTAAAATGAAAATGTCAAGGAATTAAAATTTACTTTATTGATAGATTTGGGAAAAAATTCGAATTATTTATTATTTGTTAAAAGTAATTAGAGGGTTCACAAGACGTGTTGTGTTAACCGTCGTAAAATCTTAAGCTTAAAATCTTATGTAAAATAATGATTAAAATGGTTTTAAAGGATTTCTAACTACACCGAAATGTTTTTAAATTTATTTACGTATTTTTAATTTAAAATACGACAATCTATAGATTTCAGATTTTATATACCAACATTATTTTAAATTTCTATTTTTAAAAAATTATTGATTTATGTAGATATTAATATTGTTTCCTGTAATTCTTGAAGCAATGTAAATAATTAAAAAATTATCTTTTCCTACCTTAATCTCCCACAATGTACAAAATAAAATCGACCGTATAAAAATATGACTCAAAACTTTTGTTTTCAAAACTTAGCTGTGATTTTATTAGACATTTTTTTAATATTTTACAACTGCAAAAATATTAAAAAAAAATATATATAAAATTTTTAAGTAAATTTTGGTTACAACTAATTTTGGTGTTTGGCTTTGCTGTTCTGTAAAATTTTTTTGTTTTTATTACTTCAAATGATTTAGTTCTTTTCAATTTCTTAATAATTAAAAATAAACTTTACGTGGGTTATAATAAATACAATTTTTTTGTGTTCAAAATTTTTGGAACTATTTTAGAGTTTCTGAGAAGGTTATTTTATTTACTTATTATTTTTTTAAGAATAATACGTATGTTCTGTTAAAATATTTATTCAATTTTGTTTTATATTTATTGTTTTTTTTCTGTTTTAGGGTTATTTTAATTTGATGCACCTTGCATTTAATTTTATTTTACAGAAATTTGTTTATTTTAAGTTTTATATTACAATTTTTTTTTGTTAATATTTTTATTTTGGCATGTATTTTACTTTATATTTTTTATACCATTTTCCTTTTTCTGTGGTATTTTATTTTATTCAATTTTTTTGTTCATAATTTTTTTAGTTTGGTTTATTTTTGGTTATTTAATTTTTTATTTTTTATTTTTTGTACGAATTTCCGTCTCCTTGTCAAGTTTGTGCCATCTTTAGTGTCATTTTTCGGTATTATTTATTTAAATTTTTTTCCTTAAATTTTTTTTTTTATTAATTCAATTCAGTCTTTATTTATTTTACTCATTCTTAAATTCTTTTGCTAATGTTTTTGTTTGCTTTGTATATTTTTTTTTTAATATTTAAAAAATATTTTATTGATTATTTGGCATAAAAAATTATAAATTGATAAATATTTAATGAATTAAGTAAATAATTCTCTTTATAAAACTTTTATTTCAATTGATGACATTTTTTTGAATATTTGGCATTACAAACTAAATACCTATACTTAAAACAAGTGTTCTTAGTATTTTTATAGAATTATGAATATTTATTTTTAACGAAAACTTGCACTTCAGTTAATTGAAAAATTCTCTTTTAAAAACTTTTAACTTCGATAGTTAAAATCCGTTTTACAAAAAATTCAAATATTTAACTATTTTGTTTTTAAAAATTAAGTAAATATTAAAAAAATTATAAGTATTTTGTTTAAAAAAAAATTAAGTTTTATACATACATATGTATGTATATAAAAATTCATTATTCGTTTTCCTTTTTTGTAACTCTTTTAAGTAATACAAATTGCAAGATCTCAAAACTGAAAGGAGTTAAGGGATCGTAATTTTTTGGGAGCTAAATTTTTTATAAAATCTGTTTTAATTAATTAGTGAATATTAATATTATTATTTCTTTTACATTTTTTATGTACTCGAAAACAGAAAACCTCACAGGACATACTTTAAAAAGTTTGTAAAATTATGAAATCAGACAAAAAATAGCCACTATTAGTGGAATATGCGGTTTTAACTGCATACATATTTATGTTACATTTTCTGTGTGTTTTTTATACACGTGTACATTTTACGGCTTCTCTATTACATAATATTTGTATTTACATTTTCCATGCCCATAAATTTTCTTGCTTTTAATATGTGATGATTTACATTTTCGCTTACTCCCCTGACACACTCGCGAGCCACTATGTAGTATTTTGGCAGGGATTATGAAAGTACAAGCAAAAATAAGACAACAACAAATTTATGCGCATTTAGTTTTTTTTTTAAGTTATATATGCATATAACAATGTAAATATGAGGAGATTATAAAAACAAGAAAAAAGTGTATGCCCTCCTATTTTTCGCTGCTATTTTGCACAATTTTCTTTACTAATTTGAAGCCCCAAAGCGTCCGAACAAACGCCAGATATGAGCACACATTTACACTTGAGGACGCATACATATGTACATATGTATGTATATGTTTTTATTTGTTTATAAGAATGTGCACTGCATGTGTTATTTATGCCGTAATCTCAATGTGGCCGCCAAAGTAGAAATATATACATATACATACAAATATGTTTTTCTTGTTCAAATTTGTTGTTTGCAATTTTCCATTTTGTTCGCATGACTTCCTTGAAATTGAATGATGCCAAAGGCGCGTAGATGCACACATATGAATACCTACGTACATATATGTGCAGGCTCCCATTGGGACTTGAAAATGGGGGAATGAGGCTAGTTGAAAAGCCTAGCACGCACTTATTCCTTTAATAAATCCCATCAACTTTTACAATTGGCAGCGAATACGGATATTTAAAACTAGTTGTTAAGTCGCGGCGACAATCTTTGACTTCCACGTTTATGAATTGCGGTTAAGGTTCTCAATACTTTAAGAATTGTACGTCAGTTAGAGAAACATTCATATATTTTCGAAGCGTGATTCCGAATGCGCACATAAGAAGTTTTGGCATTCGAATAAAGGAAATAAGATAGGCGTGGTTTTTGGAAAATTTTTAAGGAAAGCATCTAGGTTTTAACCAATTATTCCTACTGGACCTCGCTTGAAGAGCAGAACTAGTCGGTTATCTCTATTGTGGATTTGTATTGCAGCGTGTTTTTGACACCACTGAACACAGTCCGATCTGCTTCTATGTTTATTTAGCAAAACCTTTAAAGTCCTGGAAAAAGCGAGAAAAAAGGGAAATATATTTTCTCGAAATTTAGGAACGAGTCCTCCGAAGGGTTAGCCTTTTAGCCACAAGTAGACGTGTCCCAATTTCTTGGTTAGGATCTTTGTACCTGACTGATCGTAAGAAAACAATTTGACATATCTGCTCTAGATCCTGGCACACACTAACAGGTTACTTAACAATACGTCAGCCTAGCTAGTCTAAGATGAAGGGGATTTAATTCCTTAAAAATCTATTGCATTCCCATTCCCATTTCCCAGTTAACAAAGTTCGCGTTCAATTGAAAGTTTAATAATCTTCCAGTTGGTATGGAACCGTCAACCAGCCGTATGCAGAATATCCATTCTCAAAGGAGCAGGTTCTCAGAGTACTCAATAACATTCACGGCTACCTAGTACAGACCATCCCTAACCATCGAAATTTCGCACGAAATAGATCAAGAGACGTGCAATCTGGCTTAATTCAAGTCAGGCTGGTGCAACCGACTCAAAGGCTACCCTTTCACGTCTCCATCATAACAAACAATTGCCCAGTGTGTCGGCAGATCTTCGTTTACTTTTATATCTCGGTGGTATTCGCCAATAGTCGCAGCCTGGGTCCTTGAATTCAGGCTCGTCTAGTCGAATGGCGAATATGGCAATTACAGCTTCTATAACCTCCAGATGTCACATCAACAAGTTTCTGTTTGTTAATGAACGCAATGATTTCACCTAAGCAAGGGTGGTATCAAGCCACGAGAAGAGATACTTTTATTTTTATTTAATTTTTAGGTCCATACGTTATTTTTTCTTTTTCAAATATTTTTTTTTTTTCTCTTTTCAGTTTAATTTTCTTTTAATTTTTAGATTTTATTATTTAAAAAATAACAAAAAATTTTTCTTTTGTTTTAAACTTCGTTTCTTTTTAGAAACTTATTTGATTTATTTTTCCTTTTTTAATTTAATTCTTTTTTCTTTTGTTGATTTCATTTGCTCTCTTTTAATTTTTAGATTCTATTGCTTTAAAAAGATTTTAAATTTAATTTTTAGGATCTTACTTTTTTCAATTTTTTTTTGTCTTTTTTAATTTAAATTTCTTATGATTTTTAGATACAAATATTTTTTTTTTAATTTAATTTTTTAAGAACTATTTCCTTATTTTTGACGAAATCTTTTTCATTTGCTAACTTAATTTTTAGATTTTACTGTTTTAAAAAGAATTTATTTTTAATTACGCTTTATTTTAATTTTTTGTAATCTATTTTCTTTTATTATTAAGTTTTTATTGTTTTTAAAGAAAAGTAAATTTGTGTATTTTTTAATTTTTTTAACAAACTTATTGCTAAAAGCAAATACATAATGCTAAGAACTCCTCGTTAGCAGATCTTTCAATAATTTGTTTCATGTTTTTTTAATTTCATGTTTTTTTTTGTTTTTAGATTTTATTGTTAAAAAAAATGCATATATGTATATGTTTTTATTTCATTTAATTTTTAGGTTCTTAATTTTTAGACATTGTGTTAAAAATACAATTAATTTTTATTTTATTTTTATTTTATTTTTAAGTACTATTTTCTTATATTTTTACTTTTTTTAGATTTTATTTTTTAAAATAATTTTTTTTTCTGTTAAGAAAAAAATATATATTTTTAGTTTGATTAAATTTTTAACAAACTTATTGCATAACGCTAAGAACTCCTGTTAACAGGTCTTTCAAATAGCCTTTCGAAACACAGATAACAAATAAATGTGCAATGCAAAAAAAAAGTCAGCTGAAAAAAAAGAGTTGAAGAAACTAGTAAAGAAAAACTATAACTTGCTTTAAAAATTTTAAAATGCAAGTTACGCAAAACGTGAGAGCTAAACTGTGCACGGGAGCCAACTAGTTTAAACAAAACAAAAAAAAAACAAATGAGCCACCACATTTTTTTTGTGCACTTTTTCCGCTTGCAAAATACAAACAACCGCAATATTTCGTGTGTGCACGCCACCAAACGCATTGCAATTAACCACAGCAAAGAAAGAAGAGAAAAAGCACATATAATAACAATAACCCTATCGAACTGCAACAACTGCAAACCCAAAGAGTAAATAGTAAATTGTAAACAAATGCGTCCAACGCACAGTTTCAGCCAGGCTAGGATAGCGGGCAGCAGTTTTTAACCGCAAAGTTGCAAGGCACCCACAACAGCAGAAAGCAAAAGCGAACAACAAGTTAGTACAGTAAAAGTAGTTACAAATTAAACAAAAATTGAAATGGAGAAGGCGAATTTGGGGCAAAATGGCAATGGCGTGGGATTCCCTTTTGCACAAGCGAACTCCTCGAAGTGTGCTTAAGTTATTTACACCCACCAAGTGTATGTGTGTGTGTGTGTGTGTGTTTATGAGCTGGCGAAGAGCGTGCAAGTGCATTAAGTACTGTACGTAAAGTTGAGTAAAAAGTAAATGCATCGTCAAGTGAGCACGGAGGCAATAAATCATTGAATGAAGCCTGCTACGTAGAAAATAATTTACGAACTTACAACAAAAAAAGCGTAAAATTAGTATGTAATAAATACAAGAACAATATTCGATTACTAAAAGTTTTCATGGTAGTTTCGTATAAAATTTTAATGATCAAACACTAAGTTTGCAAACGCGTGTTTGCATAGAAAGATAGTTTGGTGGTGAGTAGATGTGAGCATAGGATAGGGAGTGCGAAGAAAAAAAAACCACAGAAAAAAGTTTCGGTTGGAGAAGAGCAGAGAGTAGGAAAGGAGGGCAAAATTTTAAGTGCTATTGAGTTGCTGCAAAAGTGCGTGTGGCAAGAAGAGCCGCACAGAGATAGGCACACAACAACTGGCTGGGTAACCAGCCAACTAATCAACCGTAATCGAACTGGTTCAATGCTCGCCACCAAGGAGAAATGATTCAATGTGTAAGGCTTAAAAGGCGGCACAGAAAGAGAAGAGTAGCAAAACTTCAGGATAGAAAATTTGTGCACAGTGCATGGGTAGGCAATGGAGGTAGATACTTTTTGGGTTTTTTTCACCTGCATCTGATAAATGAGCATATCGGCGACTGAGTGGAAGATCGACCTATTTTTTCAGCCAGTTCGAAAACGTCCGATCTCAAAAAAAATTTTAGGTACGCCGTATTTCACAATTCGCTTCACAAATGCCCTATCTCAGCAATCGTTTTAAAAACGCCCTGTCATTCCATTTTTTTAAATACATTTGTATATATTCAATTGAAATAGGGCGTTTTTCAATCAAATTCTGAAATAGGGCATTTTTGAAAAGTTTACTGAGATAGGGCGTTTCCGAAGCGGCTGCCGAGATATGACATTTTTTAAAATTTTGAAATTAAAATTTTTTTAAGTACAAAATTTTAATTTAAGATCTGAAGGTATTATATAAACCATACCCTTAATAAAGTCAGAAAAAAACACCAGAGGCATAGTTCATATTACAAGATTTGAGAAAACTCTTCTTAAATGGCAACTCTACCCAAAAATATTTTAAATTAAACATGTTTCCCAACACCATTGGTAAAATTAAAATCTAGTTTTATTGATGCAGTTATTTATTTTTTGTTTTTTTTTTTGTGGATGCGGCACCTATACTTTGAGAAATTCCTACATTAAACAGTTTCGATCCAGGGATCCTGGTTCGACTCTCGACATCTAAAATTAGAAAAAGATTTTTCAAACAGCGGTCGCCCCTCGACAGGCAATGGCAACCCACCGAGCGTATTTCAGCCATGAAAAAGCTTCTCATATAATTCATTTGCTGTTCGAAGGCTGCGTGAAACTGTAGATCCCTCCATTTGTGTTAGGCGCACACCAAATATTGAAGGAGAAGCTCGGCAAAACACTTTTTTATTGTCAAAATTTATTTATTTATTGTAAATAATTAATTTATTATGCCATTAATTACAGATTTTTTTATAGATGCCCATCCTATTGGAAAATATTTTTAATTCAAAATATTTTAAATACTTTTTTGGGAAATGGCAGCTCTGTTTAACAAAAGTGCCATATTAAAACTTGTTCCTATATTTTTTATGGCCAAAACTTATTAAATTTGTAATGGATGGCAACCCTGTTTGGAAATATTTCCTATTTGAAACATTTTTAACAAGCTATAATTTGTTATTTAAATCTGTATATACATATTAAGCACGTTAGATATATGTATGTTTTTCATTTATTTATAAACAGGGTTACCAGTTTTATGTAACTTTTTATTTAAAAATTTTCTTCGTCGCTCATCAATATTTATCTTATTCCTATACATCTATATTTACATATGTATATATAGTTATTCGTTTATAGCTTTAATGTGGTTGGCAACTCTATTCGGATATACATATATTTCTAAACTAAAATATTTTCAACATATTTCGGTTTTTATTTTAATTTGCATATTTTACACACGTAAGCCAAATTTTTATTTATATTTTTTCTTAATAAATAGGCGGCAACCCTATTTCATATAATTTCAAGATTAAAAATCGCTGACACTTAAGTAAATAAAAATATCTTATTTATCCTATTGTCCCCCATCCATGGGTGTCGAATCGACGGATATTTTCACTGGAGCGTCGTCATCTATACGTACGTGTCTAAGCCAGCACAATTTGTTAAAATTCTCATACAGTTCGTCATGCCATCTTCTTTTCTGTATATGGCAACGCTGCGATTCACCTGAATTATTTTTCGATAGAATTTTCAACTCGATTTCCTGCCTGCCAGCTCCCCAGTTCTTCGCAGTCACAACTTTATGTCTCTATTTTCTTCCTCTTCATAATACGTCCCTTTTTCCCCCTTTTTCCCCGTTACCACTCAATTTGGGCGCACGTAGTCATTGCTTGCAGGGTAGCTTGGTATGCTGCGTGTTTCTCTGCAACTGCGACATGGAGCTCTTCATCCTACCAGCTGTTTCTGCGTGGGTGGTTATAGCGAACGACCTCTTCCGCAAGAGTACGCAGAGATTGGGAGATGAGAGCCCACTGATCATTTATATCCAAGCGATAAGGTGCCGCTGATTTAATCGGGATTGAGAGGCGATTGCAAAACTGTTCGGCTTTCTGTAGCTTCTCGTCGTCGAACTTTTGTCAAGCTGTCTGATGCATCGTTTTTATGGCACAGAGGCGATGTTGGCTTCTCGAAACGTCAAGACTGCCCGCTTTTCCCCATTTATCAAAACGTCATCAATTTGGTCCTTGGTTCTACGGTCAGAAGAGCCCCAAGTGGCTTTACGGATGTCCATCGGAATTCCTACACTACATGCATATCAGCATTGTGTTTCTTCATGACAGCCAAAAGTTGAGTAGAAGTACCTTCCCTATAGATGCCTGGACATTCCACGTGTACGGCCATAAATCATCGTCCTTGTTCCATTTGCGAGGGTTGTCAACCTTGAGGCGGATAATAATCCGAGACTTGTTAGGTCTTTTCGTTGGACAGTGTTTGCGTGTTGTTTTAGGGGGAAAGTATTTTAGCTTCACACTGCGAACTCTTTTTACTTTCCTTTTATTAGCTCGGGATGTAACTATGTAATATTGATGCGCCTAAAAGATGCAGCGATTTCTATTCTCAAGTTACATACCTGATGACAGTACGAATGGCAATTATAATAGGGAGGTTTTAGTTTTTTTAACTATAATTTTATTCTTGTTGCTGTGTAGACAACCTACTTCCAACAAGTAATTGATACGAACATTTTTGAATTTGTTGATTTTATACCAGCCACATTCTTCTTATGTTTCATATATTGCACATAGGTACATACGTGTTTAGTTTACTCCGTCTATCAAGCTAAGGGGGCGTCAGGGTGGCTAAGACGACGGCATGCGTGCCTTTAACAAATATTGAACTTTGCCGGCAATTTATCTTAATTTATGTGCAACGTCTTACTTACAATTCGCTCCTTCTACTTTTTATATGAGATACTACAATTTTTTTCCCAACCCTCACTTATCTTGTGACCTCATAATCTAGCTGCTTTTTCTACTTTCCATTTTTGCTCATCTCTATTCCTCTAGCTATCTCTATCAACCCTCAGACTAAAGAAGTGGCTGTGACTGTTGTATGTGCTTTGTTTGTTTGCATGTAGTATGTGGGTGTTGGTGTTGGCACCAAAGTGAGTACGCCTCTATATGGACGTACATATACCCGGGGTTCTGTGACGTCAAATGCGCTTGTCATTGCAAAAATTTGCTGCTATTTTCCATTTTGCACAGCACAGCCCAGCAAAACCAGCATACCAGCGTTAGCAGTAGTGGAGAACCACTAAATTGTACTGCAACGCCATCAACAGCAGCTGTTGCTTGCTCTTGCATTTTTATTTTTTTTTCGCTTTTTGTTGTTACTGCAATGCTGCAACATCATTTTACGCCTGTGGGCAGTAAGCAGCACACAAAATGAGGTTGTCATACTGGCTAAAGCAAACAAAAGAAACTCGTTCGTTTTTAATATTTTCTCCGTAAATGTTGCGCACATTTTTCTTGTTTTTTTCAACTTATTTTCTGCTCCATTTTTTGCTTCAGTCGTTCTCTTTGTTTTTCCTTAATTCCTTCATTGTTTACATGATTTTTTTTTTCATTTTTTATTTCTGCAAGTTTGTAGGTGTAAAGTGGCCCAAGTAACCGCCAGCTGCTAACTGCTTTTTGAGGTTTACTTTTTATTTTTATATTGTTATTATGTTACATATTTTCAGGCGCTGTAACATTTACATTCGAGTGCGCGCGCGCCAGCTTACATTAATCAACTTTAAAATAGGTTGATTTATTTATTCAGTAATTTTTTTGCTGAGTTTTCTTTCTCAACTACATAGTGGTGGCCTTGGTATTTTTCCATCTCGATATTGATGTGATACTTTGTGTATCAAATACTGTTGTGTGTGGGTGTTGGCGTAATTTACTGCTTGTAGCCTAAAAGCAGGCAACTTATAGAGCAAAAAAGCTATCTCATTACATAATTTTTTCTGAAATTTATTGAGGGCAAATAAATATGCCGGCTATTGTATTGAAAAATACTTTTTTTTGTTGTGTATAACGTCAGCTTTTGGGGTAAACATGTTGTAATAAAATGTTCTCCAATAAAAAGCTTCTGGATTTTTTCGTGATTTTGTGTAATTGTTTTTAGTTCTTTCGGGATTTTTTTCATACCCTTTTGCATTTGTTTTATCTTTTCTAAGATTGGTTCGAGACTTTTTCAAATTTTTTCGGTATGCTTTTGTGAACTGTCTGGATTTTTTCGGAACTTTATACGATTTTTCCGAAAAAGTTTGGGATTATTCAGAGTTTCGTTGACCCTTTTTTTGTTGTATTTTTTTTTGCGTATTTCGAGATAATTCGAAATTGTTAAAACTTAAGTGGTGTACTTTACCTTTTTCTAGATTTATGTGGCCTATTTTTGAAGGCTCATGAACTTTTCTATCTTACCACATTTTGGTTTATTCACAATTTTTCATTCTGCATTCTGTGCCTTTTCTAGCTTTTTTCGGCACTTTTTTTTTGGAGTATTGGATAATATTTCGAGACAATACGAGATTTTTCACGATTCTGCGATGTATTATGTCTCTTTTCTGGATCTCTCTTTTTATAAGATATTCAAAAATTTTCTAAATACTTTAGGCTTTTTCGATTATTTTTTGGGACGGCTCAGGTCTTCGCTGAAACCTTTTGGGAGCCTTGGTAATTTTTTTAAGGACTTTGCTGTCATTTTCGGCCTTATTTGTGAACTTCTTTAAAAAATTTCGGTGCATTCTGTGGCCCTAGGTGATCTTTCTTTACTATGTTTGGGGGAAAGGAATAGTTCTTTTTTTTAATATTTGGCGCGTTTCCTAATTTTTCTGGAATTATTTGAAAATATTTCGAATTGATTCAAGATTTTTTAGGATATTTTTGGAATTTTTCGCGGGCCTTTTTTCTTTTTGATGGCTTTTTTTGCACTCTGTTTTTGATATATTCGAAGACTTTTGGAAATAATTTGAAACTTTTTCATGATTTCAGGGGTATTATCTGAAACTTTTCGGCATTTTTTTATACGTTAATTCTAGGTCATGAGGACTTTCATGACAACGAAAGGACTGGTAATCTCGCAAAGATCGAAGCCCACTGAAGCTTGGATGGTACTCAGACTTTCTGTGTGTAATACACATTTCGAATCGCACTACTACGGCCGTGGCCCTTAAGCGTCAAATGAGAATAACAATAGGCCAAATGAGAAAAATGATACGCCATAAATTATAATGAATATTTATAAAATGACTTAAAAAAACCCTTTACATCCTTGGAAGCGGGTGTGTAATCCTTGTGCATATTTTTAACCCCGCACATACATTTGCATGTGTACATAGGTTCCTACAAATGTTATAAAAGCTAGAATTATTTGACACTTAAGTAAATGCTTGTTCAAGTTGAAAGCACAGCCGCCTACAATGCGCCGTTACGAGTGCATATTAATTTAAGCGAATTTTAATGCTTGACACTATAACAAGTAGCCAGAAACCATCTACGTACATAGATACTATAAATATGAACAAATATTACGAGCAAAGCGATTATCAAGCGACATAAAATGTAATAAGTTGTCAAAAGCAGCTTGACGTTGTGCAGCAATAACAAGCGTACCTAGTTGCAATAAAGTTGCACAGCATACACACTAGTTGTGCAAAGCAAAAAGGGAGACCTTCACTAACTGACGGACTGGAAACGGAAATTCAGTTGCTGCGCACAGGAACTCAAGCGCATTTGTTGCGTTAAACGCGCCCGAGCGGAAGTACCTATGTATGTACTGTGAAAAGCTTGTTGTGTAAGTGGTAACCACCAACGCGCAATCAAAGTGGAAATCGAAATAGTTTGTTGGCTGTGTTGTGTTTGTTTTTATATTCCTGCTATGCAGCATTTGTGTGTGCAAAGATGTGTTTTTAATGGTATTACTTCAAGTGAGTTGTAAGGGAAAACATACTCCATATATATATAGGTGCCTTTACATGGGCATGTGTGTATCTATGTACATTATAGCGTGCCAGAAAAAATTTCGTAGTACACCCCTTAGTTTAAAATATTTTTGAAATTTGAAGATTTTTTTTTCTGTATTTTCGGCTTTTACAGTCGATTCTCAATGTTCCAAAGTATATTGACCTCAAGTACCCCCTTCTAGTACTTACCCATCAGATCTCAGTTCTTACCAGCCCAGCTAATTCTCTAATTTCAGCAAATCAAAGCTCACCAAAAATTATTAAACTTTTACTAAGGAATTATTTCGATTATTCCAGTAGAATTATTAAAAAACAAAAAACTTTTTGCCAATACTTCAGACGAACTTTTTTTTTTTGTTTACTTGCAAGGTGGTTCGCTCTAATGTACATATGTATGCAGAGAGGCGTCTTGGTCGACACGTGTGTGCCAGTCATTGCAGAATAAATATAGTGTTTGATAAGGTTATGGGGGTTGCAGATGCCAATCAAAGTCGAAGATGGATTGTTTTATTGCAACAATGCGACACTTGTGTAATTATTATTATTATTAGTTTAAGAGATCTGTTTATATTAAGGAGGGGCGGAGAGTATGTGTAGAATGATAAATGTGGAGGTAAATACGTATATACATATGCAACTAAATGGATGTGTAGTACTAGCATTTGGCTTCTCTATTAATTATTCAGCGCCACAGAGATGAATATAGAATGGCTGAATGGGTCAGGAGTTCTATGTTGTAAGCGAAGCTTAAACTTCAGCAGTCCTACAAGCTATTACTGACCTCTTGCCGGAAGGAGAGCAGAAGAGGGTTCCGAGATAAACATCTTCATTTGCAACCAATCTGCAATAACGGCAGTGTCAGCTGTGACGACAAACTCTCTCTGTATAAAAACGGCGCGGTGCGAAGTTTCGTCCAACGTTAATCAAAGGCAGCTTTATTATTTTCTGTATACCGTCCCGACCAGCACCACGGTAATGAGAAATCTGATACTTTGGGCTAAGGGCAGTCAACGTGCAAATATCGAACCCTCTTTTAGGGTATCGCATGCCAGAGCATAAAAAGTGATCACTCAGACTAAATTTTTGCACTTATGGAGGGAGCACAAGCTCAGGAATTTGTACTGAAAAGCGAGTCGCAGCTTAAGCTCACTTTTTATGCCTTCAAAATATCTTCATACACTATCTATCTTCTCACACTCACAACGGTGGAATAATACTTTGCAGACTTTTAATAGAAGTCCGGGATATTGGCTTTTTTAATTTAGTTACGTTGCCTAATATTCTGAAAGCTGAAAATAACCGGCAACGTCTTTATTTTTACTCGTATCTGAGGTTTGTTCGGGACTTTTTGAGATTTTGGAACCTTTCCAGATTCTTTCAGGGTCCGTTGGATTTTTCTATCTATTTTCTTTCAAAATGTCGCTGGATTTTTGCAGGATTATGCGCGAGGTTTGGCACCTTCCGTTTTTTTTTCAAGACCCCTTGAAGATTTTTTCGCTGATGTTTGTTCGGGCTTCGTTCAGATTTTGGTAATGTTGGAATTTATCTCAGAGGTTTGTTCGGGACTTTTTAAATTTTTACGGAACTTTTTCGGTACCATTTCGGATTTTTTCGGGATTGTGCGTGACTTTTCGAGACGTTTCGGGATTTTCCGAATGTTTTTATCTTTTTCCGAGGTTTGTTCGGAACTTTTTCAGATCTTTACGCAATCTTCGGAATTTTTTCAAGACTACTCTGCATTTTTTCGGGATACTTGTTGCTCGATTTTTGGGACCGTTCGAAATTTTTTTTCGGCCACTTTAGAATTATCTATTTTTCTGAGGTTTGTTCAGAGTTTATTTAAGTTTAAAAAGGATTCTTACGGCACCTCTATACTTTTTCGTGATTTTTTTTATGTATCCTTAGGAGATTTTTTCCGGACCGTTTGGAATTTTTTTCCGAGTTTTTGCAAATTGAATCCCTCATTTTTTGAGATCTCTCTGGATTTTTTTCAGGATTTTGTGTACGTAGTTTCAAACGTTAAAAGATTTTGGACTTTTTAGATTTTTTTCCGAATTTTTTATTGACTTTATTCCAAAAGCATACTCGGTACCGATCTCTACTACAAAGAGCACTACGGCTTAGATCTAAAGACGCCTACGTAAATTAAATAAAAGTTATATGATTCTGGAAGGCCTATTGGAACTCTATGAAGTAATGGAGAAAGTGTAACCAAAAACTCCGATATTTTCATGGAATCAGACGAGTTATAAGCGAGACATACCAAAATCTGCACTATCGAACTCGAAATGAAAGTGAATAAACACCCTTCTGGCCTGAGTTCTTACGAAATGTCTGAAGTTGGAGCTAGACTAATGTGAACGGAACAGTTCATCGGCTTTGTTCTTTGATCTCTGCTGTTTTGGGATAAACCAATGGTCTAAATCTTCAATATATCGAAGCAGAACGACCGAATACCTCCAATTTCTTCTGTGCTGGAAATTATTTTAGGAGAGCAGATACAGAGTGTCCTCTTTGGAACTGGGGCAAAGTGAGTGAACGGAACAGTGGAAAGGTGAAGAAAAACCTTGGAGTGCAAGGTGGCTACTTGCTTCTGGCACGGTTAGATCGTAGGTGGTCTAAGGAGCTCTTATAGCTAAGCAAGCCCCTCAAGCACATATTGTAACAACTGCATGGAGAAGATGAGGAATAAAGACGTCATTGATCCATGCTTCAGCCTTCTTCTCTATTCCTACTTGAATCCCTTCACAATGGTATCACAAAGGATAGTTTAAATTTACTGGTCCTTGTCCTAGCCTAAAGTTCCATGAGACGGTTCTGCTAATATCAAGTCTCGTGATTTTTCTTCTTCGCAGCAGTACCATGTATGTACAACAAATCCCTACTCATTGTTAGCTCAGCTGTTGAGTTGATGCAGTGCAAAATAATATCCTACATGACAGCTGCTAAACGCGCAATAATAATAATTAATCAAGTCGAGTAAAATACAAACAAGCTTAAAACTAAAAACCAATTATAAAGCTAACAATAGTTACTACAACAGCAATAACAATTAGCGAAACCAGAATCATTTACCAAAGTGGAACACAAGCTGCTGGCGTATTTAAAGCAAGGATGGCTTAATGTCTAGGAAAATGCAGTTTCGTCGTGTCACAGCAGCAATGAAAAACCATTAACTAGACTCAGAAGGGCACGGTGACAGCGCAGAATACACGAAAAAAAAAACAGAAAAAGTTTCACTGTTAAGGTTAAGTGTCAGCGTGAGCTCAATGTCAGCGCGCGGCTATTATATGCATATGTGGAAGTAAGTAAAAGGATATTTATTAACACATACAGCGTGCACTTGCTTAGGAATTTCAAGGCAATGCAACAACGCTAATGAATTTACAAGAGTAGTTAATTTAGTTGGAAAACAAAAAAACAAAACCGCCCCAGACGCTTGCAAAGTTTTAATATGACAAGGAGCGTAATTAAACAAACTGAAAGGAAAATTAAATGCATACTCGTAGTTTCATAGCTCAATGTTAGCAAGCATGAAATATCTCTGCTCTGATACATACTCGCATGTTGTAGGTATAGGGTGAGCCAACGGTCAGATCTTTGACAACAATTATTTGCGATATTTTAATGCTTTATTTCAGACAATTGCACTACAGGCTTTGGCAAACTTAGTCATGGAGCGAAACTCAGTTGAACAATGCATAGAAGCGATCCAAACTTTTTATGAAAATGGTCGTACTGCAAGAAGTGTTTTTGGGCATTTCTTGGGTTTTTCCGGTCAACATAGTCGGATATCTGAGTAGCCATCTGGTGCGGAAATTCGAAGAAGCTGGATCGGTGCAAAACGTGACAACACCCGTGCGCCTTCATACAGTTTGTTCGGTGGAAAACGGCCTATCTCAGAAAACTTTTCAAGAACGCACTACTTCAGAATTTGATTGAAGAACGCCCTACTTTCGAATTTTATTGAAAAACACCCTGTCTCAGTATTTCGTTGAATAATGCCCTATCTCAAATGAAAAGGTATTGAAAATATGCTAAGATGGGGCGTTTTTGAATGGCATTCTGGGGGAGGGCGTTCTCCAATCAAATTCTGAGATTGGGCGTTTATCAACCAAATTTTGAAATAAGACGTTCTTCAAAAGTTTTCGGAGATAGGGTGTTTTCGCCGAGATAGGGTGGCTGCCGAGATAGGTCGATCTTCCACCGATGTGTCGATATGATTTCAACTTGCCACAAAGCGCATACAAAAAATACGCATTGTGTGGTGCAAGAAGAATCGTGGTGAACATTTAATGGACATTGTGTGCATAGACTAAAAAACAGGATAAAATTAAAAAATAATTATTTCGAAAAATTTGGTTGTATTTAATTTATAAAAGAATATCTGCGGTCTTATTGAATCGCCCTGTACATACATACATACATACATATGTATGTATGAGCCAGTATGCGAATCACAGAAAAAATCGATTAACAGCAGGACAGGAGGAAAACTGAACAAAAAACTTGTAAGCAACAATGGAAAACAAAAGATAAGGGAAACGAGTACAAAATATAAGAGATTCGATTTTCTACGAACAAGCAGATTGTGTAAATCTAAATAAGTATGTAGGTATGTATATGAATAAATGCTGTGCACAATTTGATTGCCGGAAGCGGTGACGATAGACGTAGCATTGCAGCTGGAATAAATGCCATTTCTCGAGAAACGAATGAAAGTAGTGAACTGAATACAAAAGGAAGAACAAAAAAATTCGATTTGTCTAAACTAACCTAAAATGGCGACAGGTAACGAAATTAACGGAAATAACGTCAATTGACTCTATTTCCCATAGTGATGCGAATTAAAATCAATTGACATTATAACCTGTTCAAAAGACGGGCCGCCGCGGGCCGCCGCGAAGCTACGCAAATTTAATGTTTGAAAGTGCAATAATGTCAACGGGTTTTATTTTGCTTTTGAAAAGGTAATAATGTCTATTGATTTTATTACGCAGCAGTATGCGAAATAGTGTCAACTGACGTTATTTCTGTTGATTTTGTTACCTGTCACTCCTCAAAACGAAACTAACCTCAAAATATCACATAACAAATTTTTGTATCTTCTGTTATAGCCGCAGAGCATCTTCGAGTGCATAGAAAGACTTAACTCCCTTGAAATCCACAGTAACATTCATCTAATTTGGGTTTCAGCGGAGTTCCTTCACTCATAAGATTTACTTGAGTAGGTGAGACGTTAAAGCTGCTAAAGTATCAAGACCTCAATGACGCTAGAGGATCGCTCGAAACAATAGGTATCAGATGAAGTTCGGCTATTGCTTCCTCGATAGCCTGCCTTTTAACGTGAGTTCCAGCTATTGATGGATACTAACTTGGACATCGTCCGTTACTTATCATTTGCCATGACCAGGAAGTAACCTAGCTCCAAAGGAGTGCCTGCACAGGTGTTCTATGAAGGAGTTGTTTACTAACAGTGAACCTATGCAGGGGGTATTGAGGCAGAGAAAGCATCTCAATGCTGTCGCAATTGCGGCATTTGACAGATTTGTAGTAGACGGAATTCAGTGTCACTGCAGGTATAAAGCTTCGTTCGTTGTATCGACGGAGGACATCTCGTGGCTACCTTAAGTGTCGTGTTATGACAGATCTGTGGTTTCATCCACTACACGGCGCTAATCCCAGACTAGCAGATTGGTTCAGCATAATTTCGAGCTGACATGCCAATCACCTTGTATGATGCCGACATTTCTATGTTTTTTTATTGGCAATTCTAGTTGGGGTACTCAAGTTGCTCACAGTCGTAATTGGTACAAAGGCTATCTTTGCAAGTATTTTTTATATTTATCAATTCTTCTCGGCTAATTTTTAACTGAATAGAACACAATTCAGATAAGATTCTGTAGTTCTGGGTATTTTTTCAGAACACTCTTCGAGTGTTTTTTTTTTTTTTAATGTTAAGGCTCTGACGATCCCAATACCAATACATCAAAATCTAATTAAACAATCAGTCAATAATTTCCCTCAATCAATCCACAGAGGCAGAGATTTCCGATGGTCGCAATCGAAGTACAAACAAACGCACACATACGATATTTAGCGAGCCACATGTTGCAAGTCAGAAACGACAGCAATAATGGGAAACTTCTTTTTCCGACGAGGCAGACATTAGTTTGGGCGCTTCATACAGACAGAAGGATGTCCAGCTTTTATCGATGCGTTTGCGTCTACAAATCTGCGTGCAATTGCATAACCATATTGGCATGTAAGTCTATTTTTAGCCACCATCGCCGCCGCCGCCGCCTACACAACCACTAAACCACTTACCGAAGGGAAAGTAGCAAAGTGGCAGCAAAAGACAGCAGCTGGTGTAAGCAAACACCGAACAAGGGGATTGGGAGTGATGTATAACACTTGAGCTGCAGGTTGGTGGCTAAGTAAAAGCTGTTGCAGGGAAAGGCAACTTTTGCACGCTTGGCTGGAAATAGTCTACGTTTCGAGTACATAAATCAAGCAGCGGAGACTTGTTTCCTTAAAGCCTTTTACATCGCTACACGCGCTACATATACATATATGTGTATGTACATAAATATTTGCTCTTCGAAAGAAAAAAGAACGAGGCAACACCTGCCACCTACAAGCGCGTGCACTTAATGCCACTCAAGTGTACTTGGCTGCTGTGCAATGGATAAAATTAAAAATTGTAACACCAAAGATCGAAGGACATGAAACCGATTTTTTATGAACGCAATTTCGATACGTCGATGCGACTAAAATTGTGACAACATAGAGTCAAATGCGTAGTTAAATATGTAAGCTGTATAAAATCGTCGTTCCTCACGAAATTTGCGCTTAAATAAGCCGCTTAGTGTACTCTAGTTATCAGTTTCTTTACTTTAGTCGCCCCCGCAATTTTACTATAATCCTTATTCCATTCCACTCTTACTCAAATTACAGCTATTTTTGCTGTCAGCGCTGGAGCCTTTGATTATTGCGTTCATCTATTTTTTCTTTTTATTTCTTTATGTTTATTTGTCCACTACACTTGATTTATGCTTCTATACTTGTTTTTAATAATTCGGAAATGGAACATTTTCGCATTTCCTTTGGCAAGGTTGTCGCTTCTTCTGCTGCTCTTCCACACACAGGATCTCAATATCGTGAACAAGGTACCTTGTCCGTGTGGCTTTTGAAGCTTAAACAGATCGATTTCTTTAGTAAAATAGTTTTGTAGTTGGTGAACTATTTTTATCAGGGACCAGTTATTGGTGAATCGATTCTTTTTTTCACCGAGAATCAAATTTGAAAATAATTTTTTTTTTTTAATTTTTATACAAAATAAAAAAATATATATAACAATTATTTTTGATTTTTATTTTGTAAATCCAAAATAACAATTATTTTTAATTTTTATCCAAGTAATCTCAAATATCAGTTTTTTATTTTTTATTTTTATATTATATGTCTACGATAAGTTATTGAAGACTGAATGTTAATTTAAAACAATATAACTCAAAGTAAATTTAAAATAAAATAAAGAACAAACAAATTTTAGTTTGAATTAAATAGTTAAAAAAAAAAACCTTAAGAAAAATTAAAACATTAATAGAAATAAAAACAAAAGAATAAAACAAAGTAAAATAAAGTAGATTTTAAAAAATAAAACAATTTAAATAACAAATATAAATAAAAATTAAAAAACTTTAATTAACATTAAAAAAGAAATGAAATAATAGAGGTAATACAGAATAAAAAAATAAATAAAATAAACTATGCTTATGCTGGATTTCCACTAGGCAGTAAATGGCGAAAATGACAAATGACAAAGTCGGGCATTAAAAAATAATCGTGTCATTACATTAAAAAAATAGTCATTAAGTTCTTTTCCACATAGAATTTTTTTAAATGGCACACATTTTTTGTCATTTGAATGCCTAGTGGAAATTCGGCATTAAAAAAGGAATGTATTAAATGGGCATTAAAATACTCAGGGCTGTCCCAGAATCCATCGTGATCCGATTTGTCGTGAAATCAACGGAAATGCTATCACTGAATCCGAATAGTCACGACTTGGCTTATATATTGAAAACACGCGTTCGTAGCAAATCGGATTCACTGATCGTATTTTCGGAGATTTCACGAAAAATCGGACTACGATGGATTCTGTGATAGCCCCCCTATCAAAAATAAAACAAGACCAACTAAAAATATAATAAAATTAAATAAAAATAATTACAATAAAATAAAATATGTATACAAAAAAAAACAAATCCAACTTAATTAAAATTAAATAAGATTTCCAAAAAATAACCAGATTATATCAAAAATAAAATTAAGTAAAATAAAACAAAAAAATAAATAAATTTAATTAAATTAAAATACAAAATTTAAATAGAATTTAATAATAATAGAATAAATATAATCCGAAAAAAATTGTATCAAAAAATAAAAAGAAAGAAAAAATAAGAAATAATACATTAAATTAGATTAAGTAAAATAAATATACAAAAATAAAAAATAAATAAAATTAAAAATGTGTAATAAAAAACTGTGTATAAAAAATATTATAGGCTTTAAAAAAATCCAAATAAATTAAATAAATGAAACAAGATAATATGAAATAAATTTAATTTTATTAAATTAAGTTAAACATTATATAAAACTAACCTAAATAAAATAAAAAGGATTGCAAAAAATAAATAATTACAATAAAATAAACACAAAATTACGAACAAATTAACATTAAAAATAAAGTAAAATAAAATAAAATGGGGTTTGAAAAATATTATCAAAAATTACGTAAATAAAAAATAAGACAAAATCAAATATTGTACATATATAAAATTTAAAAAAAAAACACATTTTTTAGAAGAAAAATTTAAATTAAATAAGAGAGATAAAAAAGAAAAAAACCCCAAATGAAGAAATTAAATTGAAATAACTACATAGTTATTAAAAATTAAAATTAAAAGAAAATTATACAAAAGAAAATAAAACAATCGAAAAAATAGAATTGAAACAAACAAAATTTATTCTACAAAAGCGAAATACAAGAAAATAAACTTAAAATAAATTTTATAAAAAATAAAATATAATTGAAATAAATTAAAAAACAAATACAACTACATAAATTTAAAATTAAGGAAAATAGAGATAATAATAATAATAATAGATTGGCGCTTACACATATGTTAGTGTTTGGCCGAGATTCTCTCCTCCGACTTATGGCGTGCGCTTTGATTTGTCACACAAAGCGGAGGGACCTACAGTTTTACGCCGACTCCGAACGGCGATTGTATTTTTATGAGAAGCTGATTTTCATGGCAGAAATACACTCGGAGGTTTGTCATTGCCTGCCGAGGGACAACCGCTGTTAAGCAAAACCTTTTTCTATACCTTTTGCGATGTTGCTTTGACCAGGGCTTGAACCCAGGTGCTGATGAGTGAAAGCGCGCACTGCTTACCACTACACCACAGCGGCCGACGGATAATAATAAAGATAAGCCAATATAAAATGAGGCTTCTCATAAAAATCAAATTCGCTTTCTTCTTCGCCTTTTCAAAAATCATAAACCAATCTATCCATCAATCGTTGGAAATATGACGATGACACGCTGTTATATTATATATAATGCACCGCCTGCTTTTGTGCACGGCTAAATAAAAAAAAATAATAATAATATCAATTTTATGCACCTATTTGAAATTTATGACTATTTTGATTAGTTGTTTGCTTAATATTAGCATATTGTTGACATAAAAATAGCTTTTCATTAAAAAGCAAAGCGGAAAAGCGTAGAGATAAACAAGTTGTTTGAAAAAAAATAAATAATGATATAAGTATGTATACATACATATGTACAGGCATAGCTGCATATTTATATATATTAGTACGAGTATTTTACGATAATATCACTGACCGTTTGAACATTATCAAATTTACAAGGGGCCATGTCGATAAAACTAATCTCTACTGAATAATTCTTGGCTCAAATAAGTCACATTCCGATGGTGTAAAAGTCGGCACATCAAAATAATAAATATCGGTTGTATCATGGTGGAATTATTATTATTGCGCCAAGGGTTGTGACTTTAAAACATATGTACATATATAATAATTAAAATAAAAAAATTCAATACAAATTTGTTTCTTTGTAAGATACAAGTGGTCCATAAGAATGCGCTCCGAAGCCAGGAAATCTAATAATTTCTAGTAAAGAGAACAATCCTTGGATATTTATTATTAATTTTTGTAAAAACATTCAGCACAAAAAATTTTTAATTACACTAAGAACCGGCCGTTAGAGAAGCATGTTGAATGTGGGAATCAGTTGCCGACGAATGCAAAACACACCACTCGCATTTAGCAATCGAGGATGGTGAATTCAGGCGAACTTGAGTGTGTGTGTGTGTGAGTACGGCGGAGAACCTTGCGGAAAATTGATTTTTCACTGATTTTTTTGAGAGGCATTTTTTCCTTGGAAATACCTTGTATAAAAGTTGATAATGGAAACAATAACTAAAAGCTAAATTACCTTAGACTTACCCGAAAAGCAGATGTGTATTCAAAGTGATTTGCAATCGCCGCGTGGAAAATCTAAACAAAATTGTGTTGAGACCCAGCCAAAGTTTAATATAAGAAAACAGCGCAGTAATTAAGTTTCAAGCTTTTTATATCAAACACACTCAAAACACTGGATTATTAAATGTGTTTGTCTTTCTTCTTATAACTTTCACACTTTCAACACACTGTGCGCTCTAGTTATCTCCTTTGGTTGTGAGCAATTTTTATTTTCCAGCTTTTCGTTTTCACACACAATGCAATTTGTTAAGCAACTAAATTCTTTTGTAATAAAGAGTATCTTTATTTTTTAATTAATGCGTTTGCATGCGTAGCAATAGCCAAAAACCAGAGTGGACGGTCAGGCGAGAAAACTTCGTCTGATTCGAAAAGTCGACGACAGGAAAATCACTTGTTCGTCATCCACGGAAATCGTCCAGCCAAACGTCTAGTGGAAATCAAACACCGAATTTCCGCTCCAGCCACTAGAGCGCAGGTTCGAGCTTCGTTTTTGCCTCCTCAAAATTCCAATTAGACCGAATTGCCCCTTTCCCAAAGATTTGTTTTTCACACAACCAGCTGATAGGAAAATGATTTTCAGAGTTTTGTTTTAATTCTCGTGATTCATCATAAACGATTTTTATGACAGTTACGAAAAGGCGATAATGCAGGAATGTCAAGAAGAGAACGAGAGTTGCCAAGTCTGGGTGAAGTAAGTCAAAAAGCATTTTTTTATGCAGAACAAAGTTTAATAACAGTTTGCACGAGTTTAGCGCTTATAATTTTTGTATTCTTATATAACTCCCATGATTCAATCATATACATACATATAGCTCCAAAGTCGATAGTCAATCGCAGAAAGTTTTCTTTGACAATCTACTTTTATTAGTAGTCTAATCTAAGCATGAACCAAATGTGTAGTTGGATCATGTAATCTAAGAATCAAACTATTGCTGAAAGCCTGAAAAGCACGAAACCCCTGAAGAGTGTTGTGGAGTTGTGCTCTAAATATTCCATTCCATTTATCAATACTTTCTGGGTAATCCTGTTGGCGCAACAGTCCATATCTGCATTGAAATCTGACTGGAGTACTATTTTTAGAAACGTTAAAATTCCTTTAATGATTGACGATTATTCCTAAGTGCCATGTAAGGGTATTTTTTGCTCCTCGTAAACTATTCTTAATCAATTCACTAAGCCACGTATCCTTGCATAAGCGTGTATTTATTACTATTCATAAATCATTTTTCAATTTTTTATTCCATTCTACGGTGTGGTAATGGAAATAAAATCTAATGACAGTGAGTACGTTAGGTTAATTACGAGGTTTCGCACATCAAACATAGTGGACACTTTATAAGTTGTCTTCTCTAAATCACTTAAAGCTTATAAGAGACACAGGCTGCGATAAAATACAAAACAACACATTTACTTCTTAGAAGCGGCAGCGAAACGATTGGAGATATCCTTCCAGTTGGCAATATCCCAGATGGCTTCCACATAGGATGGTCGCACATTCTTGTATTGCAAGTAGTAAGCATGCTCCCAAACGTCAATGCCAAAGAGTGGAATTAGACCTGCCAAAACATACAAAATCACCAAAATTATTATACATAATATTACACTTTTAGAAACGAAATCCAAAGGCGCTTACCAGTGCTGCCTTCCAATGGATCCTGATTGGGCAAAGCAGCCAACTGCAACTGGTTGGTTTTCTTATTGTAGCCCAACCAACCCCAGCCAGAGCCTTGAACTGCTACAGTCAATGTTGTCAATTCTTTCTTCAGTGCATCCAAGCTGCCGAATTGTGCTTCGATAGCGCTTTTAAGATCATTGGAAGGTTGTGATTTTTCAGGTGACAAATTATGCCAGAAAATCGAATGATTTATGTGACCGCCACCATTGAAACGCAGTGCTGGTGCAAGTGAAATAATTTTGGTTACATCTTTCTTCTGCTGTGCTTCAGCTAATTGCTCTTCAGCAGCGTTCAAATTGTTCACATATGTTTGATGATGCTTCTGATGGTGCAATTCCATAATTTCACGGCAGATAATCGGTTCCAAAGCGGCATAATCGTATGGCAATTTAGGCAAATCATGTTTACAGCGCACGGCCGTTCTGTGTAAATGAAATACGAGAAAATTAAATTAACTATAATTTCTTAGGCGCGTTGCCGGCTTTATGTAATCAATAAATTATGCGAAACCCTTCTGGGCTGCGGCAGCGGCGCCGGCGGAAGGTTACCTTTTTGCCCCCCCCCCCAAGACAAATATACTCACTTTGCGACATTCGAAGCTGTACGTGCTAATGAAAACATATTGAATTATCTGCTGATGTTGAATGCACACAATGAAAACTAGAATTAATTAAATTATAAGCAAATTATGCCAATAATTCTCGAAATTTTTCTAAATACCTCTATGAAGTGATTGCCGAATGTCGAATGTCGCCGGAATATAACGACGGCATATAACGAATGAAGAGACAAAGAGGAGACGAGAAAAATGACATTTAGCAAAGGCATTGCCAGCAGCGAGTTAAAATTCCCAACAAACGGATGTGGAAGTGAAACAAGGAACGGAACTAAAATTAGACGAACTGCTGTTTTTGCAAAATAAAAGTGTTAAAAAGTTAATTTATGTAATGTAAAATTTGAATGCAATATAATTTAATGTGTAGCGTTGTATATGAACTAAAATGTTAATATGCAAATAATGTTATGAGTATTTTATTCAATGGGGTAGACTTTGTTGGTTGCTGCTGCTGCAGTTGCAAAATTTTTTGTGAAGCCCTCATACACACAACTACGTGCAGCTAATAAAGTGAGTACACAAAAATTTGCGATTTTATGCCTTTCGTGATTAACTACACAAAATGGACTAATACTAAATGCCGCTTAAGCGAATTGCTTTATTAAACCCTTTTACTGGTGGATATAATTTTTCTAATTAACTAGAGTTAATTAAGAGCACTTGTGCTATATATTTAAGTGCTTACATATGCATGAAATGCATACATACATAAAATGTTCTTTTGCTCCTTTTTTGAGGTTATGTTATTTCTTAATGGTTTTCAATTTTATTGCCATATAAGCGTAAGAGATTTTACATTAAAACGTTACATATGAGGTACTAGCTGTCATCGATTCGCCTACAGTAAGCGAGTAGCGAAACGAACGAACTCAATGAGGTACAACCAAACACACTCCGTCCTTGCTAGCTAACTTTGTTGTTGCTTTCACGTACAAAAGTTTTTGTTAAGCGACCGGGAACTCAAACATAGCGAACAGAGAACTGGCGAATTGATGTGCAGCTATTAACGTTTTGTTAAGAAAAGAAAAGAAAATGAAACAAATTACATGCATACTAAGTATTCTCAACAAAAATTATTTAAAAGGCTATTTACAAAAAAAAATTTCAAAAAGTTGTACTAATCTAATTAATACGTATACCTAAAAAACTGAAGCTTAAATTTTTGTTAACGAATTTGAGGTTTAATACTTTATTAAAGTAAAATTCCGAAAATCAATTTTACAATTAGAAAAAACAAATTTTAATTATATAAAAGGAAAAAAAATTAATGAATTTCTTGGAGGTCTACTGAAAATCCACTAGCTAAACCACTTTTTACTGCCTCAAAAACAACAACACCATTGGAACAGTGGTCATTTAAACATAAAATAATGGCAGTTAAACTGTAAGGGCAACACAAATTACATACTAATGCCGGATTTCCACTCGGCATTAAATGACACAAATTTTAATAAAAGATTGGGACCCGAAAAAAAGATACCTGTGCAAATAAAATAAGCAAAATTATCATTAAATTCATTTCCACTTGGAGTGATAGGGAAAAATTACTGTTGGTTTAATTAAGATTTTTTAACAGAAAATGTATCCTCCATTTTTTCCATTCATTTTCGGAAAGGTTTACTGGTTTGCTCCTTCTAGCAGGGCAATTCTTTCTTGAAGGTAGGAGTTTTTGTTGTAGAGAAAGATGTGTGCACTGGACAGTGCTGGCAAAAATATACTGAAAGTATAAGTAAAACCCAGGGTAGGCCCCTTAAATTAAAAACTAATCATAATTGTCTGAGATAGTTAACCCAAAGTCTAACTTGCCGTTTTTGATAGTTGTTCATTAATTTTAGAGCTATCTTTCCAAGGTATTATTGTACCAAAATAAATTTTACGAACGCACTTTTTGTGCTTTAAATAAAATGCTTACTATTAGATTTTAATCCTTGGGCACAAGCATCACACATCGAAGGTGGTACGATGCGAACTCTGCCTATTCGTTTGTAAATATCCTCAAGTGACGATTCATTTTAAAATGTAATTTGGCGCTAACATGACAAAAATAGACTTGTTTTCTGTCTGTCTACGACAACTTTGCGGCCATACCAAAAAAAAACAAAACCAAAAACAAATTAAAAAAGAAGGAAGACTGAACTCTCCACAACCATTTTGAACGCATTTTTTTTCCTTTATATTACCGCCTTTGAGTATGTAGAATGACATATTAGTTAGTAAAAGATAAATAAATGAAGGAAGTGCGGAGGAAACTGTGGGCCTCAGGTTGATGGCTGACAGCAAAACAAATAAACTGATAATGAAAATGAGAAAAGTTGAAGCTTGCAACACACCAATTATGCTGTTTCACCTAACAGTGTCTGGCAACAAATAACAGCAATAAATAACAACAACAACGTCAAGTGCAAGAATCACGCTGCTAACGACCCTTGGCGGCACTTATTGAGCGTAAAACACCAAGATGCGTTTTTTCTTATTTTGGCAACTGTTGCACAAATTGAGTGAACGTACTTGTGTAGGCATAATGTTTGTATGTATGTATCTAATTTGTGTTATTTTGAATTGTTCGCGGTAAGAATTACATATTTGATTGTTTTCAACTTTACTATCAAGGTTAAGCGTCTATAGCCAGTAGCATATGTGGGCTTCTTTAAATTGATTATGATTATTTTATTGTTGCCAATTTGGAGCTAAATCAATGTTTATAATTGCATAGATGCAGATGTTATTGTAAACGCTGTGGCATTTGCTCAGCAACTGCTTTACTTGAGGCAAATGCGCATGCTTGTTGAAGACACTTTTGGATGAAACACAAAATGTTGCTATTAAAGCCAAAATTCGATTATTAAACCTGAAAAACAAATTGCTTGATTCGAATTACTAACTCATTTGGAGTCCTCGGTGGCGAATTTAGGGCCAATTGGTCTGGATCCTTTTATATAGCCCCATCCGATCTTTCGATTTGTCCAAAAATTTTTTTTAGTCTTTAACAAAACACCCTGAATAGCCTTTAATATGCGCTTAAATTACTTCGTCACACTTGAAGGAATATGAGAATGGCGGGCGGTAGTCGATTTTAGTAGATGTAAATAAATTTAAGTTTTTGAATCGGCAGCTGAAATAGGACCATCTTCAACCAACTTAAGAGATTGCGCGTTTTTCAATCAAATTGAAATGAAAATAGGTGTACATCATGCAGGCAAGTAAGCCATAGAGCTAAGTGAGCCATGATCTATAGTTTGTTATCTCGTGTCGGAACACAGGACTTGAAAAATAAGATCCGGACGCAACTCCGCTCAGGACTATGGATGGCTATTTCGATCGTTACATTGATGCCTGTTTGGTATTTTTGGTTGGAGGAACTAGATGTGATCTTTTATGACAGATAAAATTACGCAAAAAGTTTACCATGGAGCCCGAGTTTTTGTAAAGTTGGTAAGTTTATTATAGTAACAGTCCATTTTTAATCGGATGCGATGCAATTGTTTTTCACCGAAAATTCAACCCATCGAGTAAAGTCAAGAAATTGGCAGTGTTTTCAGTTGATTAGAATCCTAAGCCGTGTTTTATCTGAAGAAATGCAATACTTTTGTTAAACCGGCTTGAGTCACTTTGACAGGACCTTGCCTTAAAAAATTAAAAAAGTTGATAAACTCAGTCGTAGTGGCTATGCGAAGATTCGCGAAGTTTAGGTAAAGTAAGAATTTCTGATAACGCGAAAGAAAAGCACGGAGAATCTTAGCCAGGACGGGACAATAACATAGTTAGTGTTAAACGTTATCTTCTTCTTCCTTGTCTGCCGTTGGTTGGATATTATAACCACGTGCCATGTGCAGGGCATACAGGGCAGTATCCCATTATTACACAAACAACTAATCTAAGAGAGCAGCGGCTGAGTCTTATGAGAGCTTTATATCGCCTTATATCGACTTTTGGCTAGATTTGCCTTTTAGTCTGACATGTGTGTTCCGCAACCAACATGGTGTTTATCTCCTCTTAGAAGCAAATTTTCAATTTGTATCTGTTCTTTTTTTCGCCAGATCGCACAGTGTTTCGACTATATGGAGGCAGATAGAAAAAAGTCATGGTGACAGTTGATAAAAAAACACCAGTTAGACCTAGAGAGGGAAAAGTAAAAGTCACAAATACCACATTTCACATTATTTACTCACTCCCCTTCTTCACGAACGATACATTTCCAAAGAAATACGGGAATCGGCGCGATACCGAGTGATCAGTTAAGTGGCCTTTGGCGATTAACCAATTAAAGAAAATGTTTCTTTTTCAACCATAATCCATTATTTAAATATCGTGGAATATTCAGGTGAAGGTATTTATGATTTATTTGGTACTTTCCTATTTTCTTACCAAAAAATTTGCTTTGAAATGTAGGTGCTAAAGATTATTAGTAAAAAAAAGTGTGAGTACCGGTCCGTCAGCTCTTGAAATTAGACAAATGATTTAGAGAATTTTATGTAATTTTAGAATATATAATTTGATCTTTGCGCGCGACTTTGCAAATATATGTAATTTTTGATTTTCAAAATTTTTGATTTTCAGCCTCTTTTTGCATAATTTCGCTAAAAGAATTTTTCGAACAATGAAAAAATCTCACCAAACATTGGAAAAAAGGGATTATTTACACCTAAGTTAATTTATAGTATAACTACGGTGACCATAAATGTGGATTCAAAATGAAGGACAATTTTTCAAAAATATGCCTACATATATTAACGTAGTATAAAAATATCAAGAGTATTTATGATTCTAATTTATTAATACATTTTAAACTTTAAAAATTAATCACGTTTTTTCATCGATATTAATCTGTTTTTACATGAATATTTATAAAAGTATAGTAAAACATATAATTACAATAGCTTACACGAAAAGTGAAAATCTTTAAAATATTATTTTATAGGCAAATTTTGAGTCGTTCAAAACGAAAACAATACAATTTTTTTTTTGTTTTCTTGGTACTTTTCGCAGTTATTTGTCAAAAATCGACGTCATGAATCGA